>NC_060273.1:79659734-79959734 GCF_021613505.1 Equus quagga
CCAGCTCTGCCTGCCCATGGGTCCTGTCCCCATGCCAGCGGGGGCAGCAGCAGCGGCTCTGCCTGCCCATGGGCCCTGTCCCCCTGCCAGCGGGGGCAGCAGAAGCAGCAGCAGCAGAAACTCTGACTGCCCATGGGTCCTGTCCCCATGCTATTCTACTCTCTAAATAAAAGAGCACTACTGCCAGATCTTAAGAGTCTAAGAAATCTTTCTTTCGACTCCTCGGCTCACCGACCCCGCATCAGATGAAAAATTATTTTTTGGGCTGGCGCGGTGGCACAGCGGTTAAGTCGGCACGTTCCGATTCGGTGGCCCGGGGCTCACCGGTTCAGATCCCGGGTGTGGACTTGGCACCGCTTGGCACGCCATGCTGTGGTAGGCGTCCCACATATAAAGTAGAGGAAGATGGGCAAGTAGAGGAAGTTAGCTCAGGGCCAGTCTTCCTCAGCAAAATCAGGAGGATTGGTAGCAGATGTTAGCTCAGGGCTAATCTTCCTCAAAAAAAGAAAGAAGAAAAATTATTTTTTTAACTTAATAGAAGTCAAGAAGAGTAAATAATTGGGGAGAGGCTTTGGATAATTTCTCCATTTGTTCCTCTTGTAAGACAAAATAACATCCTAATTAACTTGATTTACAAATTCATATTTTCTTAAAGAAACATACTCCTGTAGGTCTTTAAAAATCACTGCTAAACAAAATAGCTTATCTAAACACCTATCCTGTTGCAACAATACAACGATGTAATCATTTCCTTCAACATAAATGTGAAACGCCCTTAGAGACTTAACTATATCTTACTCTTTTCTAAATTATTGTAAATTCTGTACAAAACAAACACCAAAAAACGTTACAAAGACGCAAGAGGACCTAAGAGGGTGTCAATCCTGGATGTGAGCCAACTGCCGCCTGCATTATTGGGAAGCCATTCCGGCCAAGCCAAGGTTAGGCATTCAGTCAACAGTTTTTCCAAGTGCTTCACACACACACATACTCCTTTAAAAGTGAACAAAAAAGACCCTAATGCCACTCGTGAAAACCAGGACTAATCAGAGTTAAGACTGTCCGATTAACCAGCAAGAGAAGTCTGAGTAATTGCACAACAAAGGTTAACACGGTACACGCCGAAAGTCCACACGGGCGTGGCGCACCGCCCCAACCAGCCCGTGTCAAAGAAAGGGAGCACTGCAACTTTCGCATTCGCTCGGCCGGGAATGCGGGCGTGCGGCCTCGGCAAACGTCCGGTCCACCAGACCGGGAAGTTTCGGGGGCGGGGAGCGGGCGCCACCACAGAAAACACCATCACTTCCCTGGAAAACTCCAGTCCCGGACCCTCGCGCACCGAGAACTGCGCGCAGACTCTTCCCCACAGGGAAGGCGGCCGAGGGGGCCCAGCGCGGGCCTGGCGCGCGCCCCGAGTCCGCTCGAACAAAGTTTAGAAACCGGGAGAAACTTTCCCGAGAGGAAGCGCGGCGGCGCCGCCGGGCCTGCAGCTCGCTCTGCCCCAGCCGCTGCGGCCCCTCAACTTCCCGAGCGCCAGGAAGCTCCGACCCCGCCGGCCCGCCCGGCCAGGGCCCAGGCCCGGGCCCCCGCAGGGGAAGCGGGCCGGACGCCCCACCCGCGCCCCCGAGAGCCCGACTCCCGGCGGGGCTGCGGAGGAGACGGCGCCCCGCCCGCCCGCGGGGCCCGGCCTGGGGCGGCCAGGCTGAGGAGCCCTCCGGGAGTCCACGTCCGCGCGGAGAGAGTTACCTGCGGCGAGCGGGGCGAGCGCAGAAGGATTCCGAGGCCCGAAGCCGACGGCCGCCGCTTTGTCTCCGTGCAGTCCGGCTCGGAGGAGGAAATGGGCCGCCCGTCGCCCCCGCCCCCGGCCCGCCCCCGCCCGCGGCCCCCGCCCCCCGCCCGGCGGCCCCGGCCCCGCCCGCCCTTCCCGGCACCTCCCTCCGGTGCGCTCTTCCCGGCGCCTCCCGCTGCCGCCGCCCTGCTTTCCCAGCCCTCGCTTTGGGGGCAAGCCCCCGACCGAAAGGGCCTGGCGACGCCGGACCGGGACCCTCAACAGGACCTCTTACTCTCCGTCATTCACCCCAGAGTTGCTTCATCCCAGGCCCCTAATGGGCGCTCAGGCCGGAGTGACCCAACCCCCGCAACCCCCAACCAGAGGAAGGAGGAGCGGTGACTCCCGGAACAGCCTGCGAGCGGGGGAAGGCAGGTGAGTCACCGCTCCGCGCACAGGTGAGTCTCCGGGCGCGGCCGGCGCAGGTCCCACCCCCGGCTGGTGCCCCAGGGACCGGGCGCGGCGACGCAGAGTCCTGGGCACTCTCTTCTGAGGAGTGCCACAGGTGTTCCCTAGTCACAGGCTTCCAGAAAAGTGCTCTAGACCCACTCCCTGGTTTTACAGAGGGAGAAACTGAGGCTCACTGCTTGAGGCAAAGTGGAACTAGAATCGGACTCTACAGACCTCATAGTGTAGGTGGAAGCCCTCCTAGAAATCACCTAAGCTGTCCCCTTACTTGACAGATGAGGAAACCCAGAGCCCTCGTGGTGGAGGACAAGGGGCATGCCACAGCAGTGTCCCCTCCTGAGATTGCCCCTCCTACTCAAACACACATTTGGAGGACCTGGCTCTATCCCTATCCCTCTGGCCATTTAGGGAATTTTATTTGCACTCTTCCTTATCTTCCTGGTGAGTGCTCCAAAAAAAACCAAAACAAAACAAAACAACAAACGAACGAAACATACTACATATTCACTATCAGCCTGGTATAGAAAACCCTAATGGTGTTTTTCCTCCTTCATTATGGGATGATGAACAAGGTTGATTTCAGTATTGGCCTATAAATCCAAAATAATGTAAGACAACAATATCCTGCTGGCTTGGTGCTGAGCACTAAGCAGGGTGCTAGGGAGACCTGCCCTCAACATGTTTCTATTTACTACTGACATCTCCCCATTCCCCAGGAACTGCAAACTCCTGGATGACAGGAGTTGGATCCCCTACAGCACTCAGCACAATGCTCATCCCCTAGTTAGCATCTGTGGGTGAAGGTGCCCGCTGTAATTCAAATAATTCAAAGCACTATGGCGGGGGAGGGTGGCAACACGCCGGCCCCTTGGCAGAGTGGTTAAGTTCCTGTGCTCTGGTTCGTCAGCCCACGGTTTCCCCAGTTCGGATCCTGGGTGCAGACATGGCACCACTCATCAGGCCATGCTTGAGGTGGCATCCCACATGCCACAACTAGGACCCACAACTAAAAATATACAACTGTGTACCAGGGTGCTTTGGGGAAAAAAAGGAAAAATAAAATTTGTGCTAGTGAAGAGATGCTGACAAAGGGCAATAGGACCATGAAGGGAGAGAACAACCTTCAACAGAAAGACAAACCTTGAAAACGCCATTCTCGGGCGGCCCAGTGGCCAAGTGGTTAAGTTCCCACGCTCTCCTTCAGCGGCCCCGGGTTTCACCGGTTTGGATCCTGGGCATGGACATGGCAGGGCTCATCGGGCCATACTGAGGTGCCCACATAGCAGAGCCAGGAGGACCTGCAACTAGAGTATAGAACTACGTACTGGGGGGCTTTGGGGAGAAGAAGAAGAAAAAAAAAGATTTGCAATAGATGTTAGCTCAGGTGCCAGTCTTTAAAAAAAAAAAAGGCCATTCTTGTCCAACTACACCCCAATTCTGTTACTAGCTTCAGAGTCTTTGCTCTTATGTTCTCCCCTGCTAGGAGTGGCCATGGCTTCCTCTCATTACATTTGGCTACGTCAGAACTTAGTAATCAATCAATAAATATTTGTTTGAACTTACAGGGGACAAAATTAAAGAATTATGCTCCACAACTTTGTATGTACATCATTTCATTCAGGACCAGCTACTTAATTTGCAAGGCCCCATGTTCAAAAATTATTAATAATTTCAAGACAGCATCAGTGGAGCATTAAACCAAGCATTAGGCCTTTCTAAGCATGGGGCCCTGCTATCGATTGACTGTTTGTGTCCCCCAAAATTCAGATGTTGAAAACCTAATGGCCAAGGTAATGGTATTAGGAGATGGGGGAGCTGTGGGGAGGTGATTAGGTCCTGAGGTCAGAGCCCTCATGAATGAGATTAGTGCCCTTAAAAAAGAGGCTGCAGAGAGATCCTTTGCCCCTTCTGCCATGTGAGGACACAGCAAGAAGGTTCTGATTATGAACCAGGAAGAGAGCTCTCACCAGAACATGACCATGCTGGCGCCTTGATCTTGGACTTTCCAGCCTCCAGAACTGTGAGAAATAAATTTCTGTTGTTTGTAAACTACCCAGCCTGTGATAGTGTGTTTTAGCAGCCCGAATGGACTAAGAGTAACAATAAAAGTGCAAGGCTTGTTTTGGGAAAAGAAAGGTCAGATGACCGAAAGAATATGATGAGAGATTTGCAGTGTGCCCTGTAAGCTAAGGGGAGTCAGTTCCCTATCTCTGAGAAACCTTGAAAAGCTTACTAGGGAAGATGAACATTCACTATGTCCCAGGCACATGCTATGTGTCGGGGGAGCAGCAGTGAATAAAACTGACTTGATCTCTTGTTCTCATACAACTTAAAATGTAATGGAAGAGAGGTATTAAGATAGGTAAACTTGGGGCCAGCCCGGTGGCCCAGCGGTTAAGTTCGCATGTTCTGCTTCTCGGTGGCCTGAGGTTCACCAGTTCAGATCCTGGGCATGGCACCGCTTGGCACGCCATGCTGTGGTAAGCGTCCCACATAGAAAGTAGAGGAAGATGGGCACAGCTGTTAGCTCAGGGCCAGGCTTCCTCAGCAAAAAGAGGAGGACTGGCAGTAGTTAGCTCAGGGCTAATCTTCCTCAAAAAAAAAAAAAACCACAGGTAAACTATTAAAAAGAAGGTCAAGTGTGAAGATAGGGGAGAGATACAAGTAGATTTCGGGGGAAATTAACCTAGTCTGGGGTTCAGTGACCGGAGGAAGTGGCCTTTATGCTGTGACCACTCCAGTCAGACTTTAGTGCTCACTCCCCACCAAAACTGCCTCTATCAGGGTCCCTGATGACCTCCATGATGCCAAATCCAGTCGTCAGTCTCCGTCCACAGTTGACTTATACCATCAGCAGCAGATTACTCTCCTCCTTGAAACATTGTCTTCATTGGGCCTCCAAGGCACCAGGCTCTTCTGATTTTCCTCCAGTCAACGTGGCTGCAACTTCTTAGTCTCCTTTGATGATTCCTTCTAAATCATCCCAGTTTCTAAATGTTAGAACAACAGTTCTCAAAGGGCAATCTGAGGACTCTGGAGACTTTTTCAGGGAGTAATAAGGTTAAAACTATTTTCAGAATATTACTAAAATATCACTTGCCTTTTTGACTCAAAATTCTATCATCGTGTACAGTAGTGTTCCACAGACTGCATGATGTATGATATGGCATCACATGGAATGCAGAAGCAGATCTTAGAATCCAGCTACCTTTTATTAAGCCAGATATTAAAGAGATTTGCAGAAATGGGAAACAATGACACTTCTCCCTGAATTTTGTTTTAGAAAACATTACTTTTCTTTAAAAAATGTTATTTATGATAACATGTAATAGTACAGTAAACATTGGTAGATGAAACACGTAAACAAAAGTTCTTTGTGATCCTCAAAAATTTTTTAAGAATGAAAAAGGATCTTGAGATCAAAAAGTTTAAGAACTGCTGTTAGAGGGGCCGGCCCCATGGCCAAGTGGTTAAGTTCGCGCTCCGCTTCGGCGGTACAGGCTTTCACCGGTTGGAATCCTGGGCGCAGACATGGCACTGCTCATCAAGCCAGGCTGAGGCAGCATGCCACATGCCACAACTAGAAGGACCCACAACTAAAAATATACAACTATGTACCTGGGGGGCTTTGGGAGAAAAAGCAAAAATAAAATCTTAAAAAAAAAGAACTGCTGTTCGAGTGTCCCAGGGCTCCATCCTTGGACCTCCTTTTCCATCTGCCATCAACCCACTGGTGATCTCATCCAGTCTTTTAGTTTCCATATGCTGACAACTCCAGTTTATATCTCAACCTGAACCTTTCCCCTGAATTCTAAACTCCCATCGCCAGCTCCCTGCTTGATACCACCGTTTGGATATCCAGTAGGTATCTAGGCATCTCACACTTTATATGTCTATACATCCAAACTGATTTCCTGAAACCTCTGTCCAAACCTGCTGATCCTACACTTTTCTTCATTTCATTAAGTGACAACTCCATTCTTCTGAGTTGTTTAGGCCCAAACCTTTGGAGTCATCCTTGACTATATTCTTTTTCTCGCATGTTTCATATATGATATTTCAGCAAATCCTGTGCTTCTACCTTCAAAATAGATTCAGAGTCCACCAACTTTTTACCGTCTCCACTGTTGCCATCTTGAGTCAAGCCATCATCCTCACTTAGCTTGAATTTCACAGGAGCCTCATAACTGGTCTCCCTGCTTCTGCCCTCGTCTCCCTCAGTCTAGTCCCAATTCAGCAGCTGGAGTGCTGTGAAAATATAAGTCCAAATATGTCTCTCCTCTCCTGCCCAAAAGCTCCGATGGCTCCTATCTCACTCCTAGTAAAAGGCAAGGTCCTTATAAGGGCCTCCAGAGCTCATCTGCCCCCACACACTCGGACACACTGGCCTCCTTACTATTCCTGGAACTCAGCAGGCAGGCTCTCGCCTCAGGGCCTTTGCTTTCTGTCTCTAATGCTCTCCTCCAAAAGCTGCCTGACTCACTCCCTCACCTCCCCCAGGTCTTTGCGCTCAGGGGTCACTTTCTTAGTGAGACTTCCTCTTGGCCACCTTATCTAAAATTGCAGCCCCTTCCCTCAATATCCCATCCCTCCTTCCTTGCTTTATTTTTCTCCTTAGGGTGTATCACCATCTGACATATAAAGTTGTATATTTATATTTATATATTTTTTTAACTTATTGTTTTCTCCTGTCTTCCTCTTACTAGAATTTAAGCCTTCAATTTTTGTCTGTTTTGTTCAGTGCTATGTCCCTATCACGCCTGGCACATAGCAGGTCCCTCAGTAAATATTTGTTAAATGAATGAAAGCATGAATAAATGGGATCTAGAAAATACACTGACAAGGTGAATTGGGAGGGAAGGAAAAAGTTTGATTCTAGACCAACAGACGAGCAAGTTTGAAGGCCCTGCGTCCCATTCCAGGAAAAGAAGTTCTGTGATTTGGGAGCTGGTGAGGTAGGCAGGGGCCAGACTGGAGAGGGCTTTGTAAGGCCTTAGACTTTATTGTGAGGGGAATGGGGCGCCATAAAGGATTTTAAACAAAGAGAGAACGTGATCATATTTTGTTTTTAAAACATTCACTTTGGAAAAAAGCAGATTGTAAAGCAATACACATAATACCTCATTTATGTTTGAACAATATATACATATTTGTTTTAATGCTCTTTTCTCATAACAGCTGAGCCATTTAAAACGTATCATCTGTTCAAAATCCTCCAGTTCTTCCCATCTCACTCTGAATAAAATCTACATGATCTTGCCTAGCAACTTTAGACCCATCTTCAACTTTTTCCTCTCCATCTTTCCACTCCAGCCCATGCTGGGGTCCTAGACATTCCTGTAACACATCAACCACTTTCCTGTCTCAGGACATTTGCATTTCTAGTTCCCTCTCCTTGGAATGATCTTCCTCTAGACAGCCCCTTGGCTCACTCTATCACTTCTTTCAGATCTCTGCTCAAATGTCACCTTGTCCAAGAGGCTGTCCCTAACCACCCTTGGTAAAATAACACCAGTACCCAGTTGCCTTCCCTCCCCTCTCCATTTTATTTCTTTACCCTGCTGTACTTCATAGCACTTGTCAACACCTAACACGTTATATGGTTATTTATTTACTTATAGTCTGTCTTCCCCATTAGAATGTAAGCTTCATTAAAGCAGGTATTTTTCTCTACTGTTCACTGTTTTGACTCCAGCACCTAGAACTGGCGGGTAACAGGCACTCAACTAAATGAATAGTTAGGAGTGTGTAAGAACACACAGTAAGGTGTTACAGTGGTCACCTGCAAGGAGAGGAATAGGAGCACTTCTAAGTTTACTGTGAATAGGATAATATATAACATATAAGTATAGTGGGATGGAAAGAAGTAGGTAGATTTGGGAGCTATACAAAAGGACAGAGGATCCTAGGTCTTGCCAGTGGGTTGGATGTGGAGGTTTCTGCTTTGAGCAGCTGAGGAAATAGTGGTGCCATTTACGCAGATGGAGAGCCTTGGAGGTAAAGTAGATGGGGGTGGGAGTGGAAAGTAATGCAGACAAAGAGCTATCTTTGGTCATGCTTTGGTCATGTTTTTGTGCCTACCAAACGTCTCAGAGGAGATATCCTGTAGACAGGGACATATCCAAATCTAAACTCAGGAAAGGCCCAAGTGGAGCTAGAGATGTGGGTCATCTGCACCTGGAGAATGTGCGGCAAGAAGAGGTGGAGGCCCAGGACCAACATTTACGAGGAAGAGGAGCCAGAACAGAAGATTGAGTTGCCCTCTGCAGCCCCAGAGCCCTCCTTTCCTTTCCTAAAATGCACCAATTCCTTTCCCACATCAGAGTCTTAGCATTTGCTGCACCCTCTATTTCAGCCTGTCTCCTTCTCAGTCTTTTTTTGTTCTGTTTTGTTTGTTTGTTTTCTGCTGAGGAAGATTCACCCTGAGCTAACATGCACTGCCAATCTTCCTCGTTTTGTACGTGAGCCACATACAAAACACCACCACAGCATGGTCACTAACAGACAAGTGGCGTAGCTCTGTGCCCAGGAACCGAAGCCAGGCAGCCTAAGCAGAAGGTGCCGAACTTAACCACTAGGCCACTAGGGCTGGCCTCAGTCTTTTTTTTTTTTTAGTTAAATATTTATTTAGTGGCTACGTATATATTGGATTTTTGAGATCACTTATACTGGGTTTTTTTTTCAATCTTTTCAGTGAGTTTTTCCCCTAAGACTTTACTTTTTTAGAGCAGTTTTATGTTCACAGCAAAATTGAGAGAAAGATGCTATACCACTACTGGGTATCTATCCAAAGAACATGAAATCAACAATTCAAAGAGACTTATGAACCTCTCTGTTCACTGCAGCACTATTCAACATAGCCAAGACGTGGAAGCAACCCAAGTGCCCATTGACTGATGATTGGATAAAGAAGATGTGGTATACATACATATATATATAATGGAATACTACTCAGCCATAAAAAGAGACAAAATCATCCCATTTGCAACAACATGGAAGGACCTTGAGGGTATTCTGTTAAGTGAAATAAGCCAAGCAGAGAAAGATAAACACCAGATGATTTCACTCATATGTGGAAGATAAACACACAGACAAAGAGAACAGTTCAGTGGTTACCAAGGGGAAGGGGGTTGGGGGGTGGGGACAAAAGATGAAGGGACACACTTATATGGTGACAGACAAGTAATAATGTACAACTGAAATTTCAAAATGTTGTAAACTAGTATAACCTCAATAAAAATAAATAGAAACTGAGAAAGAGAGAGACAGAGATTTCTCATATACCCCTTCTTCCCGCACCTGCACAGGCTCTCCCATTATCAATATTCCCCACGAGAGTGGTATGTTTGTTAAATTGATGAAGCCACATTGATACATCATAATCACCCAAAGTCTGTAGTTTACAATACAGTTTACTCTTGGTGTTGTACATTCTATGGATTTGGACAAATGTATATTAACATGTATCCATCATTATAGTATCATGCAAAGTATTTTTACTTTGTATTTGTCCTGAAAATCTTCTGTGCTCTGCCTATTCACTCCTCACCCCCTTCTCATTCTTGAAGGCCAATGTTGACATCACCTGGTCAGAGAGGCCTTCCCTGACTACACCCCCCATACCTCAGTCACTCTCTACCACATTACTGTATTTCTATTCCTTTGTGTGTTTGTTTGTTTTTGAGGAAGATCAGCCCTGAGCTACCATCTGCTCCCAATCCTCCTCTTTTTGCTGAGGAAGACTGGCCCTGAGCTAACATCCGTGCCCATCTTCCTCTACTTTATATGTGGGATGCCTACCACAGCATGGCTTGCCAAGCGGTGCCATATCCGCACCCGGGATCTGAACCGGCGAACCCCGAGCCACCAAGAAGTAGAACATTGCACCACTGGGCAGGCCCCCGATACATTTCTATTCTTTATAGCACTCATCCCTCTCTAAACTTGTCTTGTTTGTCTGCTGGTTTATTTTCTATCTCCTCCATGAGACTGTAAGCTCCATGAGGACAGGGAGCTTGTCTGACTTTTTCACTTATCTGTTCCTATAATTTAGCATAGTGCCTAGAACATAAAATGGACTTTAAAAAATATTTGCAGAAAGAATGACCTGCCATAGATATAGAAGGAAAATCAAGTGTCATTGAAACCAAGGAGTTGGTCACTAATGTCAATTGATGAAATTTGGGTTGAAACTTCAGATTTCAACTTACTTTAGGTTCCTGAACATAGTGCACATAATCACAAGGGTTAAGGCTGCACCAAGAATGTTAAGGAAAAAATAATTTAAAAAGTCAATCAGGGGGCCGGCTCCGTGGCCGAGTGGTTAAGTTTGCACACTCCACTGCAGTGGCCCAGGGTTCGGATCCTTGGGCACAGACATGGCACCGCTCATCAGGCCACGTTGAGGTGGCGTCCCACATCCCACAACTAGAAGGACCTGCAACTAAGATATACAACTATGTACAGGGGTGGTTTGGGGAGATAAAGCAGAAAAAAAAAAAAAGAGAGATTGACAACAGTTGTTAGCCCAGGTGCCAATCTTTAAAAAAAAAAAAAGTCAATCAGCTGAGGTTGGCCTGGTGGCATAGTAGTTAAGTTCACACACTCCACTTCAGTGGTCCAGGGTTCACTTGTTCAGATCCTGGGCACAGACCTACACAACACTCATCAAGCCATGCTGTGGCAGCGTTCCACATAGAAGAACTAGAAGGACTTACAGTTAAGATATACAACTATGTACTGGGGCTTTGGGGAGAAAAAAAGAGGAAGATTGGCAACAGATGTTAGCTCAGGGCCAATCTTCCTCACAAAAAAAAGAAAGTCAGTCAGCAAGAATGTATGGAATATTCTAAAAGTAACACAAAATAATGTCAAAATGTCCATAAAGATGAACTATCAGGAATCATTTTTGAGGGGCTGGTCCAGTGGCACAGTGAGTAAGATCCCCCGTTCTACTCCTCGGCAGCCCGGGGTTCACAGGTTTGAATCCCAGGTGCGGACATGGCACCGCTTGGCAAAAGGCATGCTGTGGAAGGTGTCCCACGTATAAAGTAGAGGAAGATGGGCATGGATGTTAGCTCAGGGCCAGTCTTCCTCAGCAAAAAGAAGAGGATTGGCAGTAGTTAGCTCAGAGCTAATCTTCCTCAAAAAAAAAAGGAATCATTTTTGAGATTCTCTACATTATGAGGGCTTCATTATTATTATTTAAGATTTTATTTTTCCTTTTTCTCCCCAAAGCACCCCCTATACCTAGTACATATATTGTAAAAATAAATATATTTTTAGTTGTGAGTCCTTCTAGTTGTGGCATGTGGGATGCCACCTCAGCATGGCTTGATGAGTGGTGCCATGTCTGCGCCCAGGATCCGAACCAGCGAAACCCTGGGCCCTGAAGTGGAGCACGTGAACTTAACTACTCGGCCATGGGGCTGGCCCCGATGAGGGCTTCATTATTATTTATCTACATCGTGCTGGTAAATAGCTTTACAATTTACAAAGTACTTTCCTGAATGTTATCTTGTTTGAGGCACTCTGCAGCCCATAAGGAAGGCAGAACCAAAACGAGTGAAGATCCAAGAATGGTGAAGACCTGGCAGCTTTGGAATAAAAGGTTGGAAAATCTTTACCTCTTGTTGTGGCCATGAAATGATGAGCACTCCTCCCCCATGAAGTTCCATAGAAGAGATCCAAGAGACTCTTGGCTTAGCCTGGGGAAAGCCAACAAAGAGCATAGATTTGGACAAGAGTCAGTAAAAACTAAAGGTAAAACCAAAGTGTGGGACCACCTCAGGGTCAAGTGTTTGGATGCCTGGGGCCCTAGTTGTGATTCATTTCCTTTTCAGATGAGTAGGGGAAAAGCAGTAAAGCCCTGCCCAGCCTGGCAGTTTTGTCCATTAGCTCAGCTAACTTCACGGTATTTTCTTCACTTCTGTGTAGCTCAGTCATTCTCAACTCTAGCTGCACGTTAGAATCATCTGGAGAGCTTTTTAAACATATGATAGCCAGGCACCACCCCCAGAGGTTTGGATTTACCTGTTCTTAGGTAGAAACTAAGTGTTTTTTAAATCTCCTGGTGATTCTAAAGTGCAGCCAGAGTTGAGAATCACTAATAACTAGTCTAAGCCTGGGCAGAAAACAGAGTCAAGTCAAATATACTTAAAACTCATTCATTAATTCATTTGTTCATACAACAATAATTATTTTAACACTCAACGATTAAAAATAATAATCTCATATTTACTAAGTCTTTGGTATATGCCAAGCTCTGTACTAAAAGCGTCACATGTCATCCAAGCCTCTCAATGATCCTAAGGTAGTTACTGTTGCACTCCTCAGTCTATAAATGAGACAACAGAGGGTTGGGTCACATTGGGAGTGTGTGGCAGTGCTGGGACCCAGATCTGCCAGAATCCAGAAGCCAACTTTTACAACCCCCATTTAGCTTCTGAAATGTTAATGGCTTTTAAAAACTCTTTGCTGAAAAGCCCCATTCAAAATAGGCTCCATGTCAAGACTATACCATTGCCAGAGGTAACTTAAATGCCTGGTGGTTATGCTGTGTTTGTCTTTTTGCACAGCTTGAAGCAGTTTGACAAGTGGGGCTGGGTGTGGGTTTGAGGGAAGCTCAGGACAGGAGCTTACCTGTATCCTTTCCAAGCCTCTTCTAATAGAGGATGCTGTTGGCCTTAACCAGTGAGTTAAGTTTTAAATAAAAGAACCAAACTTAGCCCCTTGACACTTATGAAACACGTGTAAGGTTCTTTTTATTCGTGTTATTCATCTTCCCTGCAGAAACTGAAATCAAGATTTACTTCTTAAAATTAGTCAGCAATGCGTGTTCATGATTCTTTCCTCTCTGATATGATCAAAGATGTGTACTCAAAAACAAACACTTCTCGCCCCTTTCATGCTCATATTTTTGTTGATAACCATGGAGAAAAAGAAGCTGAAAGGAGAAAAGTTAAAAACTGTGACAACCAAGCAAAATTATAACTAAAAAGCAGTCTTAAAAAGGGGAGGGGGACACAACAATGTGGATGGACCTCGAGGGCATTATGTTAAGCGAAATAAGTCAGTCAGAGAAAGACGAACTCTATATGACTCCACTCATAGGTGGAAATTAGTATATTGAGAAGGAGATCCGATCGGGGGTTACCAGGGAAAAGGGGGGGTGGGGGGAGGGTACGGAGGGGGAAGAGGTGTACCCACAACATGACTAACAAAAATGTACAACTGAAATTTCACAAGCTTGTAATCCATCATAACATTAATAAAAAAAAAAAGGGGGAAAAGGGAGGGGGAAAAGGGAGGGGGTTGTGCTTTATCCTTCTGTTTAAAGTATCAGTGGGCTTCATTATGGAAACCTGGTTCTTTGTAGTCACCATTCTAAAAATTCTTTTTTTGTCTGGCATTTTTAGATTTTTATAGGAGTATGAAAAGTGCTATCAAAATAAGAATTGTTGCATTGTAATATAAATTGAATTAAATTAATATATTTTAGATCTCAGGTGTATTGGCAAATGAGTCATTTGGCTCCATTCATTGCTTCTGTTGCCTAACAACAATTTTTTCTAAATTCCAACAAACTTTGAGAAAAAGAAAATCTTGGAAAAGAGCAGAGAGATAGATCTGCCAGGAATCTTTACATTGCCCGTGTAGGTCCTCATATAGGCTTTCTGCATACAAGAGAACTTAAAGTGGAAGCTGGGACAGCCTTTGTTTTTGGTTTACCCAGAGTGAATTTCATTCTGGGTTGACTGGAGTCAGGATGGCTGAGTAGGTCCTGGGATTCCTGGATTCCATGAGCTCACAGTGGAGTCTGGCAAACCTACATTCCATCCTGGCTCCCTCCATCAGTTCTTACCAGTCCAGCTTCTTTCTTTCTTTAATCACAACAGATCACTTTTCTGTCTGCCTATGAGTCTGGTAGGACCTGCCCCTCCATTGCAGAAGGCTATTATCATATTCATTCATTCTTCCATTCGTTTGCTCAATCAACAAATATTTTGGAGCGCCTGCTATGTGACATGCATTGTACTAGACCCTGGAGAAACAGTAGTGGGCAGCCCTCATGAAATTTACATTCTAGAGAGGGAGAAAGACAGTAAGTAGTTAATAATTAAATGAACAGTATGATTTCAGATCGGGGTAAGTGTTAAGAGTGATGGGGAGGAGGTGTGCTCATCTAGATAGAGGGGTCAGGAAGGGACTCTCCAAAAAGGTGATGTTTGAGCAGAGACTTGAATGACCAGAACGAGCCCCCCGTGATAGAGTGGAATGTCCCAGAGGAGTAAATAGCAAATGTAAAAGCCCTAGGGTAGGAATAAGCCTGGCATATTCAAGGAACAGAAGGAAGGCCAGTGTGCTGCAGGGTAGTAAATGAGGAAAAGAGTAGTACTAGATGAGGTAAGAGACTAGGCAGGGGCCAAATCATTTAAGACCTTGTAGATTTATTTTATTTATTTTTATTTATTTTTTTTATTTTCTTGAGGATGGTAAGGAGTTTGACTTGTCCTTTAAGAGCAATGGGAAGCCCATGGGGGATTAACAAGTGGAGTGAACATGATCTGATTTGTATTTTCAAAGGGTCGTTTTGACTGCTATATTAAGAATGAAGTGTAAGGGAACATGAATGAATGCCTATCATCATTCATTCATTTATTCATCTATTCAGAAATATCTTTTGAGAGCCTAATTGCCAGGCAGTGTGTCAAGCACTGGGAAATCATGGTGGGCAAAACATCATTCCTCCCCTCAAGGAGCTTACTAGACAGCTGGAGAGTCAGAGAAGTATAGAGGCTCTTATGCTATAACGAGCTAAGTGCTGGGCTGGGAGTAATCTCCATGTGTCAAGGGAACCCAGAGGAATTCATTCATTCATTCAGTCAGTCAGTCATTCATTTAGTAAATATTTATGTGCCAAGCTCTTGGGATACAACGGTGAACTAAACAGACAAGGCACATACCCCCATGATGTTTACAGATTACTGGAGGAGACAGACCTTAATTAAACATTCTCACAGACCTGTCATTACCCATTGTGATATGAGCCATGAAAGAAAAAAAATGTGAGAATGTATAAGAGGGGAGCCTGGTATAGTCTGGAAGGACTCAGGAGGCCTGAAAGATGAGTTTCAGGTAAATAGTTAAGTAGGTAAAAAAGGAGAGGAAGGTTGTCAATTTTTTTTCCAAAGCTGGCAAAAAAAAAGGAGGGGAAGGGTGCTGTGGGACCACTGAGCTTCAGCCCCAGCTCTGTAGGTCAGGAAAGACTTTCTGACATCTAAGCCGAGTCCTGAAAGATGAGTACGAATTAGCCAGGTGAAGAGGATTTGGAGGGGAAGGGAAGGCTTCCAGAGCAAGGGAACAGCCTGTGCAAAGGCATGGAGGTCGCAAAACATAGTGGAATCTGGGAAAAAGCAAGGTGCTCATCATGGCTGAGCTATAGAATAGAAAGGAAGAGCAAGGTCAAAGAGAATGAAGAAGTGAGCAGGAGTAGAATCGTGCCATGCTAATAAACCCTTGTGAACTTCATTCCGAGGGCAGCAGGGAACTGCTAAAGGATTTTAAGCAGAAGAGTGGTCAGGCTAGATGAAGTATTAGAAACTTTTCTAAACACAGAGAGGAGACTGGGCTGAGTCCCCACAACATGCCACACTTTATCTAGCAAAGTAGATCCTATGGAAAGTGGGCATTAGGCCTTCAGTGAAATCTCTCGGGATTTTCTTGGTTGAGCAAGGGCCAGTTTAGCAAATGACATTGGCCTTCCTAAAACCTCCTTTCCCCACTGTTCACAGCCCAGCCCAGGACTGGAGGAATCATGAATTCGGAAGACTCTGCCAGTTGTGCTGAGCAACAACCCATGAGTGCCCCCAAGATTGAACATACCAAGGAACCCAGTTTCCTCTGCTTCATGGGCCATAATGTGGTACACAGAGCAAGGCCCCCTTAAATCTCAGCGGCTTATTCCTTTCATTAATTTGCTTAAGTGAGTCTGTGACCCCATGACTACTATCATTTGCCCTCAGCATTTTGCTCTCACCTTGAACTTTCAGCCAAACATCTGGCTCTCTGGACCAAAGCTCTTTTTGCCTGGTGGGTACTGTCTTCTGACTGCCCTGCCCTCCAATGGGTCTTTAGGTTTAGGAGGTTGGGAGAAGGTATCCCGTATCTCCATTGAGTCTGTGGCCCAGGAGACCAGGATGAGACTTCCAAAATGTGATCTAGGCAGGTCCTCCCTACCTCAAGTGACTTCCCATTATTACGGGATAAAGTCTAAACAATTTAGCCTAACCTACAGGGCCCTTTGGCATCTGCTCCTTTATAACAGCTGTCCCCCTGCCTAGAGGTCTCTTCTCCATATCTCCCTGTGGCGATGCCTTCTTATAATTCAGGTCTCAACTCAAATGTCACCTCCTCACTTTGGCCTCCCTGACCACCCTCTCTAGGGTAGCTGGATACTCACTCTCTATCCCACTACCTCATTGTAGTTTCTTCATAGCACATGTCACCACCCAAAATTATTTGTTTGTCTACTTGCTTATTGTTGGTCTTCTCCCTCTAGGATGTGGCTGACGGCTTCAAAGTCTGTCTTATTTATTGTTTTATCCTCAGTACCCAGCACAATGTCTGGCACACAGTAGGTGCTGAATGAATGAATGGTCCTGGTCTATTTTTCCAATCTCATTCCACTCCATTCCTCCATTCACCTTTCTCAAAGCTAATCTCACTGTATTGCAATGACACATTGACCTGTCATCTACCCTACCTGCCAACATCTGCAAGCTCCTAAAAGAAGGCAGCCATTCACCTCCTTATCCCTAGCACACAACACAGTATCCAGCACACAGTAGGTGCTTCACTAATATTTGTTGATTGCCTAGATAGAAAAATATGGTTCAGAGAAAAATGGATTAGAAAACCATGATCATTTTCATGGCAGTGGTCATAAATCTAGACCTACAGCAGAGAGACAGCCCCTTCCTATGGGCCAAACCAGGAAAATAACACCATATTAAATTCTGATAACTAAGAGCAAAAGAGAGTGAGTGTGGCCAAAAAGACCTTACTTCTCACCATCCGTGTACTCCCTAGTGGGCGAGAGCAGTCAATTCATGGGTGAAGAGTACCAGGAGCGTTCTCACTATCAACTCTGGCAGGATCAACCAAAGAGACCCGGGAGAAGTACCAGCTAAAGTTTGCACTGTGCTTCCCAGTCCTCAAACTTTATCTCACAAGGGCATGGGTGGAAGGAAAGTAGATGTCATCCAATCAATGAAGCTCAGATAGGTCCAGCAGCCTGCCTAAGGAGACACCACTGGGAGTGAGTTGCTCTTTAGCTGTGCCTTTATTCTGCTATTTGGGAGCCCTTAGCATGTTCATCCAAGTTTTGGTTGCTAAGCTCCTAGAAGTCTGTGTAATTACTGTTGTCTAAAATACAGAACAGCAGAATGGGTAATTGGATGCTTTTAATAAAATCCTTTTGGATGATACTGATGATAATGATGCTGAAGATGATGGCAGTTTTGATAACAATGATGATGAAGATGCTATCCTTGAAGACAAGGACCAGGAGGGAACCCTTATCTTAGAGTAGAGCCAGAGCCATCGCCACAGGCAAAGGGCTGATCAGGATGCAGCATTGCCTAGCAGTTGATCTGGACTCTCGAGTTGGGCCACCTGTGAACTCAGGGCTCCACTTCTAATTGACTATGTGGCTTCACCAAGCCTCAGTTTCCTCATCTCTAAATGGAGATTGTTACCTGACTCTTAGGTTGTTTGAAGGCTCTTTTTTTTTGAGGAAGATTAGCCCTGAGCTAACTACTGCTAATCCTCCTCTTTTTGCTGAGGAAGACTGGCCCTGAGCTAACATCCACGCCCATCTTCCTCTACTTTATATGTGGGACACCTACCACAGCATGGTGTGCCAAGTGGTGCTACGTCCACACCCAGGATCCGAACCGGTGAACCCCGGGCCACCGAGAAAACAGAACGTGCGAACTTAACCGCTGCGCCATCAGGCCGGCCCCTGAAGGCTCTTTTGAAGTAATAAAATAGGCTCATTATCACAGAGCCTGTATCACAGTAAATATCTCATGATGATACTAGCAAATTCTTACAAACAGCATACTTTATGACAGGTGATGTTCTAAGCACTTTACATAGATTAGTTCATTTGTGTAACACCCTATAAGGTAATTCTAACATCACCTGTTTTATAGATAAAGAAACAAAGGCATCCACAGAGAAGTTGAATAATTTGTCCATAATCACAAACCAGAAAGTGCCAAAGCTGGGTGTTGAACCAAGGCAGTCTGAGTCCAGAGGCATTACACAGCTATGGCGGCCGTGGAGATGTGCTGCTCAGATTTCCCTTTGAGAGAACTGTTGTAGCGAGCAGAGTTGACTGACCTTGAGATCCATCACAGCATCCACACCAAGGCCATGCTTCCTCTGGGCTGCTCTCAGCCTATGACTGAGCACAGTAGGGGTACCAGAGTGGGGCCATTCCTGCCCAACATGGGACTCTTCTGATGGGCAATGTTTTTGTGTGTGTGGTAAAATATGCATAACATAAAATTTGCCATTTTAGCTATTTTTAAGTGTATAGTTTAGTGGCATTACATACATTCACAGTGTTGTGCCATCATCACCACCATTCATCTTCAGAACTTTTTTATCTTCCCAAACTGAAATTCCATACCTGTTAAACATTAAGTCCCCATTTCCCCCTGTCCCCCAGTGCTAGCAACCACCATTCTACTTTTCTTTTTCTTTCTTTTTTTTTTTTTTTTTTTGCTAAGGAAGATTCATCCTGAGCTAACATGTGTTGCCATTCTTCCTCTGTTTTTTTTTTTTTGTATGTGGGCTACTGCCACAGCATGGCCACAGACAAGTGGCATAGGTCTGCACCCAGGAACCAAACCCAGGCCACAAAGCAGAGTACACTGAACTTAATCACTAGGCCACCGGGGCTGGCCCCCACCATTCTACTTTTGTCTATGATTTTGACTATTCTAGGTACCTCATATAAGTGGAATCATACAATGTTTTTCCTTTTATGAGTGGCTTATTTTGCTTAGCATAATGCCTTCAAGGTTTACCCATGTTGTAGCATGTGTCAGAATTCCCTTCCTTTTAAGGCTGAATAATATTCCATGGTACATATATACCACATTTTGTTTATCCATTCATCTGATGGGCAACCTTTGCTCAGAGACTTTCAATCAGCCTGGCTAAGTCTTTTTCAGAACTACACTTTGGTTTGAAGCTTTCCTACCCAATCCTCCCTTATTGCCCATCTTCTTTTTCAGATTGTTGGAACCTGCATCATAGTTAGAAGACTCTCACCTTCCTCCCCAGCTCCCTCTCCCTTTGTTCTTCACAGATGCTCCCCCATTAATCTTTTGCATGCCTAATTTCATTTTAGTGTCTATGTCTCAGAGGACCATACTGACACAACAGCCTCTTAATAAACATTATCATTATTATTTCTTGGGAAGGGGAAGAAGCATTTAAAGCAAATGTGTAAAAAGAATTTAGGACAGTTATACAGCATAATTCTGCATGGTATATTCTTTTTTGAATTTTTTTTGTTATATATATCTCATTGTAGAAAAGTTAGAAAACGCACACAAGTAAAATGAAGAAAATTAAATTCTGGGGTTATTCTACTACCCCAGATTGTTTTCAACCATTACTGTCAGTACTGTTTCATTTGGGGGTAGATCTCTGTAGATATTTATCTCTACATATGCAATATCAGTTTCTTTTTTTTTTTTTTTAAAGATTTTATTTTTTCTTTTTCTCCTCAAAGCCCCCCGGTACATAGTTGTGTATTTTTAGTTGTAGATCCCTCTGGTTGTGCTATGTGGGATGCCGCCTCAGCATGCCTTGATGAACGGTGCCATGTCCGTGCCCAGGATCTGAACTGGCGAAACCCTGGGCTCCCGAAGTGGAGCGTACGAATTTAACCACTCGGCCATGGGCCGGCCCCGTCAGTTTCTTTTTAAGGAAACTGGTTTCTCCCATAGGATAAATTGGGTGGAGTTGATTCTGTGGAGCTTGGAGTCTATCAACTGACTTAGTTTAGGAATGCGTTCATCCATCCATTCATTTAATACATATTTATTGAATACCTACCAAGTATCAGGCCCTGCTCTAGACACACAGGGTACAAGACCAACACAGCTCTTGCCTGCAGAAAGCATACAGTCAGTAGAACATAGACACATCTCCAGTCAATTACCATACACTGCTGTGTGAACTCAGAGCAGGGCCACCCACCCCAACCCGGTTTCTTAGAGAAAATGTCTAAGTCAAAACCTGAGGAATGGCAAGGAGTTAGCCAGGCAAAAAAGAGGAAATTTTAAGAGGCATTGTAGGGCTAGAACCTAGGCAAAGTGGGTCATATATAATAGGCTTGGTTGCCTAAGGAGCAGCTGACTCTGCCCACAACTGCCAAAAATGATTAATGACTTTGTATGTATGAGTGTGTGCATAGCAGCCACTCAGACTAAGCAAGGAATAAGATCTTAACCAGTCAAGGAATCTTGGGCAGAGGCTCTCAACAGAGAAAGCAGATACTCAGGAACCCACCAGAGGAGAGAAGGTAACTGATCTCCAACCTTAGGTTAGAAATATTGGCCAAGAATTAAGCTCCCTGAGGGCAGGGATGGTGACTTCTCCACCTCTGTGGAATCCATAGACCCAAGACAAAGCCGAGTAAAAAGTGGACCCTCAGTTGTAACTGGGGCCCATGGCATTGTTGTTTCTCAGCCTAAAGAGGCCTCAGGCAACAAGAAGACACTCTGGATGATTCTGGCATCATCTCAAGCCGCTTCTTGGAGGGGCAGTTGATTCAACATGAACTATGAAGTCCAGGATCTTGGAAGCGCTATAGAAAAAATATAAAAGCCCAGCCTTTCCCTGAGTAGATTTGAATTATTTGTCACTACCAGTAGCAGCACCGCCCATCACAGAATTTCCAAGAGAGGTTGTAGATCAGCAGAAAGTATTATTTCAAATATTGTTCTGATATTAACTTTTTTTTGATTGGCAGCACTCGACATCAAATTTTCTGCATCCTGTAATTCTTGTTGGCCAAGTTCTATTTTAGCATATGAGTATAAATAAAATTATTCAATGAGATAATATCCAAAGGGCTCGAAGTGTGCTGACAGTTACCACCATCTCATTAAATGTGAATATCTTTATGATGCAACTTGGGTTTTTTCAAAAATAAGCAGTAGACAACCACAGTGTGGTATTTTTAGGTACGTAGGTGAGGCAGGCACCCACACATACTACCACAACTCTCTGAACAGTAAAGATAGCTCCTCACTTCCCCGGCCTGGAAGGGGATGGGCTGAGATGACCTGGCAGTGCTTCCTCTCTGTTACCTTCTTTGAGAGTCAGCAAAACCGCCCCCTGCCCCCAACTCCCACCTCCAAATTTAATGCTTGGTGAAGCAGCTACCAGCAAGTAGCCTAGGGAGTTAAGGCCCATCTCTGTGAAACAGGAACATGCCCAGTCCTGGCAGCTGGACACCCTAAGACAAGCAATCACAAAGACCAGTATGGCCAGGGGTCTGCATGTCCTGATCATGGAAGAAATGTCACCTCCTTCCTCAGGGACAGTCCTGAGTGGGGGTTGTCACTGGGTGAGTGAACACCCACTGGTCTTCTGAGCCAGTTTGGCAGTCAGGGTAAAAATAACACCAGCCGCATCATTTTCTAAAATTAAGGGCGATGCTATAGCAAATGTATGCAGATGTATACAGACACAGATGGGAACAAGTGTATTTAATTGTAAATGAGTCAGAACAGAGCAAATGAGATTTCCCTTATATTTGGGTTCCAAAAATTACAGGGAAAATGTGCTTGAGGCAGAAACAAACCGAAAAAAACACCAAAAAAATGGGGGTAGGTTATTGAGGCAGGAGCCACATGGGAAGGAACCTTTGGCCTCCAGAAGGCTGGAATGGTTTTGGTCTCCTCTGTGGGTTATGAAGATGTCCTGGCTCTCAAGAACTTGTTCCCAGAGGCCCAAAAGTGGCCAAAGTGCTCATGGAATGGACACAGGCACAGATGGCAGGACTCATGGTGTCTCAGCCTCATCTGGCCCATAGGTGGGGAAAGGATGGAAGGGCTATAATGGACTGTCCCCAAGGAGAGAGCCAAAGGCTAGCTTTTGTGACCTCAGAGAAACAAGCTGAGACAGAGTAAAAGAGAGAGGGAGAAAAAAACATCTCTGCCTAGCTCCCTGTGGCCAGAGAGACAAGAATGACAACAGAATGCTTCTTGTTTAGAAAGCACCATTTCTCAACAGCTTTAAGGAAGGCACCTAGTAGAGTGCCAGGATCTTGGTAGATGTTCAGTAAATGTTAGAAGAAGGAAAGAAAAGAGAAAGGATGGAAGAAAGAAAGAATACGTCACCCTGCAAGTCCCTCCCACTCTGTGGACTGAAGCGGTGCTGTGGTGAAGAACCGCAGAAGCGAAAAGGCAGATTACCCAAGTAAAAGGGACATGCTTCAAAAGACGCAAGTGTGTCCTCCCTCAGGGCTCAGGGGAATGTCGGGGACTAACAGGAAAATGAGACACACCAGGGGGCTGGCCCCGTGGCCGAGTGGTTGGGTTCGCGCGCTCCGCTGCAGGCGGCCCAGTGTTTCGTTGGTTCGAATCCTGGGCGCGGACATGCCACTGCTCGTCGGACCACGCTGAGGCAGCGTCCCACATGCCACAACTAGAAGAACCCACAACGAAGAATACACAACTATGTACCGGGGGGCTTTGGGGAGAAAAAGGAAAAAATAAAATCTTTAAAAAAAAAATAAAAAAAAAATAAAAAAAAAAAAATGAGACACACCGATCAGGCCTCTGACCCCTGTAAGCTCATCCCCTCCACAGGCAGCAGTCTGGAATTCATACCTATCCCCTCTGTCTGAACAATTGTAATTTGCTTCTCAGAGAACAGAAAAATGTTGGTTTCACCACAGTGGGTGAGCTATCCCTAGGGGCAGCAACCTGACACACAAGTCCAGAAGCTTTGTGCATCTGGGCAGCCTCAGAGCTCCGCACCTCATAGGCAACTAATAAATGCATGCAAGTAGATGAATATATGAATGAATGAACACAACAAAGACTCTTTCCCCACCTAAAAATGGTCTTACTCTGTCGTTTGAACCCTTTACCTCTCCTTCCCCAGGCTTGTTTCCTCTGTCTAGTGATGATTCTCTGCCTCCGACCTCGAGGAGCAGCAAACCCAGCCCATTTCCTGGGGTCCAGCTCGCCTGGCAGGAGGATTCTGGGAAGGCATGAAGCACAAAGTCTGCTCTTGGGAAAAGGGCAGGGGGAGCTGTCATCCTGGCCATCCTGCACGCTTTGCCCACACATTTGCAGTCCTTGCCTTATCTTCCCAGAAAGCCTAGAGGCTAGGTTGGCCTTGCTGACATTTGACCCTGGCTTTCTCCCCCCACAACTCTCCCAGCCCCACTCTCATCCCTGCCTCACCCCCAGGATGTCAACCTTGAAGAAAGCCCATACTGTGTGCTTGGTGGTCTGCAGATCAGCTCCAAGTAGGAGTACTGATGCTTGGAGTGCCGCTCACCCAGGAGATCATACGCCTGAGCTTCACTCTGGGCACCCACCCTGCTAGATGCCAGTGGATACAGAAGCGAAAGAGGAAAATGAAGAAATGCCACACAGCACACCCAGCACAGCAGTGAGCTGCCCAGCATCGTCACTGCAGCTCCAGTCTGCCACATGCCAGCCTGGTGGAAGGATTTACTTAAAATGAAGTCAAAGAGAGTTGAAAAACTAGCTACAAGCAGAGGCCTGTGTCTGCTTTTCACAGGCCTTATTTCAACACTGGCTTCCTACAAAATCTCAGTGCCCAAGCTCTGGCCACTTTCTGTAACATGCCTCCCCTCGCTCTGCCCTTGCCTTCCGTGTCTCACTCTGCATTATGCATTCCACTTTCTAGTCCCTCCATCTTCTTTCCTCCTGTTTTTCTTCTTCCTCCTCTTTCTTCTCCCTTCTTCCTCACCTATTCGATTTGCTCAGCACTTGACAGTTTATGAAGCTCTGATAGAACATCAGACATAATGAGTTCAGTAGCATATGTGACAGAGATGAAGAAAAGAGATGGAGACTCTGTTAGCATAATGACCACCAGAGCTACCCTATAAGAGGGAACAGCATCTTGTAGATGCTTCATCCTGACGCTGGGCTTTGGAAAAGCAGCCCTTGTCTTTCATCTCCAATGAGCAAGAACTAAAGACTGACACCTATGCTTGTGTTTTGTGAGATGTCTGTCTTGGTTTGGGTTCCCCCAAAGCAGACCTTGAAACAGGGGCTCAAGTGCAAATAGTTTATTTGGGAGGTGATTCCAGGAAACACTAGTGGGGAGAGAGGAAGTGAGACAAAGGAGCTTCCAGAAGGAAGCCACTAAAGGGTGCATTATAAGGTGTTAAGTTACTATGGGGACAACTAGAGCTCAGATCTGCTGAGAACTCTAGAAGACAATGTGGAAGGTGCCTCAGGGTTGTCCCCACTGCGGGGTGAGGAAGCTGGGCTACACAGACACTTCTGTCATTGGTTGGGAGCTGCTTCCAGAGCTGAGCCGTTAACTCCCTGGTACTTCCCACCTTCCCCGTGCAGAGGTGAAGTGTGTTGCTGTGGCCAGAACAAAGCCCTCAGGCCGAGTCCCAGGTGTTTGCCCTGAGCGGTCTCTGGTGTGAAGAGGTGAGTGCTGAGAGGATTTCAGCAGGCCAACAGCAACATCTGCTATAACCCGCTGTAGCCTTCCAATCAGCACCCTTGAACCTGAGCCACGTTGAGTGGGTTTCTATCCCTTGAAACTCAACATCCCCTCACTAAGATATCCCACCTTTCCCTCATTACTCCTAGGAGCTATTCAAGGTAGTGTCAAGTTCCCTCACTCTCCTTTCTCTTGTCCCTGGGGCCTTAAAATGTCCCTCTCCTCCACCTCAAAATGTCTTTGGATCATTCTTTTTTTCTTTGCTCTGGGCTTGGAATATTTTCTTTCCACCTGAGCTTTTGTACACACACACAAACACACACACGCTGCTTCCTCCAAGACTTTGTTCTGTTATCAGTTACCCTCCTTGAATGATGAGCAAGAGTTCTGAAGAGAGTGTTCCAGGCAATGGAAGCAGCAGGAGCCCACACTTAAACTGGGTCTAAGGGTGCCCTGCCCAATGGATCCCATCTCCCATAATACAAAATCCAGTTCTTGAGCCTTGAATTCAGTACTATAATCCAATTTACTTTTTTTTTTTATACCTAATCTACTTCTGTCTTTTCCTATACATCTCACTAATCAACAAACATTTATGAGGGCTTTACTATATACCAGGCATGGGTAAGGGACCAGGGAGGAGCAGTGAATAAGACAGACACAGTGACACAGTCCCTGTCTTCATGGAGTCTGCAGCCCATTAGGGGTGGAGAAGAGAGAGATGAGGTGGAGATCATAGGAAGGTTGCCCTTCTCTGAGCCAAAAAGCATTCAGGAGAGGAGCCCAGAACGACCTGCCCTCCTGGCCTCTGTGCCTCTCCCCATCTGTGTCCAGCCTCCAATAATTCCCACCTCCTGGTATTCACACCTGGGGTAGTTCCTTCCCACACTGGGCCAGTCGGTCTCTATGACCAAGAGAATACAGCAGAAGTAATGATATGTCACTTCTGAGATTAGGTTATAAAAGACACTGCAGCCTTTGTCTTGGGCTCTCTTTTTTTTTTCTCTCTCTCTCAGATCATTTGGTCTGAGATTCAGTTGCCATATTATAAGCATCTCTGTGGAGAAACTGAGACTTCCAGCAAACAGCCACATGGATGACTCGTCTTAGAAGTAGATCCTCCAGCCCCAGTCAAACCTTCTGATGACTGCAGACCCAGTGATGCAATCTCCTGAGAGACTCTTAGGCAGAACCACCTCACTCAGCTGCTCCCCAATTTCTGACCCTCAGAAATTGTGTAACATAATAAATCTTTATTTTTTTAAGCCACTATATTTTGGGGTAATTTGTTACACAGCAATAGATAACTAACATACCACCTTTCACTCTATTACCTTTCCCTTGATATCCAGGGCCTTTCTGCTTATCCCTTATGGTTCTCATTGTCCACCTGCTCACCAGCATCTCTTGGTGGGCCCAACAGAAAACATTACGACATGATTCCAAAGGTGCTTTCAAAGCCTCAAAGTTAGCTAAAACCCTACACACTTACACACTTTCCTTTCCCTTAGCAGTTTTTTCCCTTAATTTATGTTCCCTTATACAATTCAAGGTAAAAAAGAAGCCACAAGTTCCTAATTCATTTATACTCTCCTCTTCCACATGGCCTTGTGAGAGTGATTTCGTGTGAGAAAGGTCTCTCTCTGAACCCCTTAAAGCTTCTACTCTTCTACTGTGAACAAAAGAAGTGAGCTAGCCAAGAATAAATGGAATTTGGACCTCAAAAGGTTGGAGCTGGATCTTAAATCTGGAATTCGTGCTCTCTGAGTGGGTTCCAAACTGGAAGCTTCCTTGCCCTCCTCTGATTCAGTCTCTCTTCCTCATTGGACTGTTCTGTCCACCAGAGATATGGAAACACTTCCCACGGTGGCTTCCTTGGAGAGCATGAAGGAAGGAGTCACTCAAGTACAGAATTATCTTAAAGCTACAGTGCAGGGATTGGACAGGCTTAGAATGACTCATGGGGCTGGCTTCTCTATCAGCAGAGGATTCAAGCTCTGGACTTGGTTTTCCCCTTTTTGTTCTAATTTTCAATCCTGAGAAGGAGCTCTGAAAATTCCCAAGGAACATTAAACCATCTACCTGCCCCAGGTCACCACCCTAAGATTTGGCATTGAGGAACCATTTCTCCAGGCTTTGTGATAGCCCAGTGTGGGACACAAGACAGAAAAGACAGAAGCAGTTTTAGTTATTTTGGTAACATTAGTTGTGTCCCTCTCCTTTGGAATGAGTGCAAATTCTTCTGAAAAGCATAAAGGAGATAGGGGGATACAGAATACTATTTACTGAGTCCCTACTATGTACAAGATTGTTACTTCATTCCTCACAGGAACCCAGTGAGGGAGGATTTGGTGGCAGTTTTAGAACACATGGCTTCAAATTCTTTGATCGTCCTCTCACTGAGAGGCAGAGTTTATTCTGTATCCTCTACCCTTGAATCTGGGGAGGCTGGTGACTTCTTTGACTGTACAGTGTGGTGAAAATGATGCTATGTGACTCCCAAGGCCAGGTCATAAAATGCCACGAAGTTCCTGCCTTGTTGGCTGGGACACTCATTCTTGGTACCTGGAGTCATCATGTAGGATGTCCCAGAGCCCAGAGGCCACCACTCTGTGAAGAAGCCCAAACCATATGGAGAAGCCATACATAGATGCTCTGGTCAACAGTCCCAATTTAGCCCAGTTTCAAATCATCCCAGCTGAAGCCCCAAACATCATGAAGCAGAAACGACCCGTCCCCATTGTGCCTTGGTCCAAATTGCTGACCCAGAGAATCTGTGAGCATGACAAATTGGTTGTTTTTATGCCATTAGGTTTAGGATTATTTGTTACACAGCAATAAACAACTATAACAGTATTATTTTTCCTTTTGCACTGATGTGGAAACTGAGACTTGGAGAAATTAAATTTTAAGGCCAGTAAGTGACAAAAAGATGATTTGAACTTGGGTCTCTAACTATAAAAGTCAGGTCTCTGACTTTTTCCAAGAGGGGCCTAATCTGGGGCTGGCCTGGTGGCTCAGTGGTTAAGTTCACACATTCTGCTTCAGAGGCCCAGGGTTCACCAGTTCGGATCCCGGGTGCAGACATGGCACCACTTGGCAAGCCATGCTGTGGTAGGCGTCCCATATATAAAGTAGAGGAAGATGGGCACGGATGTTAGCTCAGAGCCAGCCTTCCTCAGCAAAAAAAAAAAAAAAAAAAGAGGGACCCAATCAGGGATGGGATATCAGGACTACTTGGGCTGTAGGATTGGGGAGAATCATATAGTTGTACTTTTTCTCAATTGAATCACATCCCAAATCCTGTACTCACCTTCTCATTTCAGGGAAGACGTGCTCACATTCTTCAACTCCTGGGGACATTTGGCAAGGATTAATCCAGCTTCTCTAACTGGTTATTGTTTGATGCTGAGTGTAGGAAGCTGGAGCAGGTCTGGAGGCCTCATCTCCAGTAGGTCAGACCTGTATGCTAGTGCCAGATTGACCCATTTTTCAGCAGCTCCTGACCTCCAGGAAATGCTCTGAGCTAGCACCTCTCATCAAAAACCTTTTGAGAATTGGCCTAAAAAAAATATGGGTCCATGGGGCCGCCCCGTGGCCAAGTGGTTAAGTTCGCGTGCTCTGCTCCGGTGGTCCAGGGTTTTGGCGGTTCAGATCCTGGGCGCAGACATGGCATGGCTCATCAGGCCATGGTGAGGCGGTGTCCCACATAGCACAACCAGAGGCACGCATAACCAGAATACACAACTATGTACTGGGGGGCTTTGGAAGAAGAAGAAGAAAAGAAGAAGAAAAGAAGATTGGCAACAGTTGTTAGCTCAGGTGCCAATCTTTAAAAAAAACTGGGTCCACCTGTGAGGTGGAGGTAAGGCAGGTTTGGCCATTTGTCTCCCGTGGAGAGGGGACACGGAGTCTGGTCTCTCCTTTCTCTTCCCTGTTTACAATGGTGCTGAGGGTTTCATTTCATTAGTTTTATAAAGTCTCTGGAGGGTGTTGGGTGTCAGGTGCTATAATAAGTGTGAAATTTAACTACTTTTTCATCAAGGCAAAAAATTCAGCCTCAGAGATTCAAGTGCTTGGAATCTGCTTGTAAAATGCAGGAACCCTATTGTCAACCTTAAATAAATTGCAATTGAAGCATGATCAGACACCGAACTATCACCACGAGTCCTCTCAGGAGCTCTCACTCTCCAGCAAAGGACAGGCAACAATAACTAGGTCCAGGAAGGGGGCCAGATGGAAGCCACAGTCTCGCCACTTCTCATGGCTGGGGGCTTACAATGGCCCAGTTCTTTTCTAGAATGTACCATTCTCCCTATAGAGGCTCACCATCCCACTCTGCAGACTTTCTTCAGCACCCGCCCCACCTCCCTGCACAATAATTTCTGGTGAGTACTGTAGGTCAAGTTTTCCAAAGGTACAGCTCTGGCCATTAACCTTTAAAGAGCAAAATGCCAATGGTGCTGCGTCACAGGGAGCACACCTTCTATTTACAGCTGCTTTTTCAGATCACAAGGTACTAGGCAAAGAGAGAATTTTGCTTTAATAAGAAGCAGACACTTAGAATTAACGCAGGGGAGAAAAAGCCATGAAGGGATGTGTGCAAGCCGTGGACACTCCAGGTCAAGCAGAGGAGACGTTGGGCAGCACACTGCAAGAGGGTTATGGGGCCAAAGCCACTAGGAGCAGATTTGGCCAATTCCACAGGGAAGGGAAATTAGCATTTACTGACCTATTATTGTGTCAGGTGCCATGCAAGATATTTTGCATACATTATGTATTCCTCGTTTTAAACCTGTCAGATCTCACTTTATGAATGAGTAAACTGAGGCTCAGAAAAAAGTAATTAATTAACTGAAGCTAATTGCACCAAATCACATGGCAATATGGGAGGAACCTGGAATTCAAACCCAGATTTGTTTACTCTGCATTCTTTATTTTACCTACTGCTGGAGAGAAGTATTTGTTATCCTCACCTTGGTACAGATATCCCAGTGTGTGACCCCCGACCCTCTTCAAAATGAAAAAGGAAAAGATTAAAAGTTATCTCTACCGTGTTTATAGAATGACCTGAATGAAAGAATCTTTTATACCAGAAGGTCCCAGAAGAAACTCTGAATGTTGACTGTTGGACTCAGAATCTGGAATGTAGGCTATAGAAGCACCCACCTTTCCTAACATCTCCCTCAGGGCCAAGCCTAAACATCAGCTTGTCCACAATGCTTCTCAAGTACTACACTTCTTTCTCTTTAAATTCTCTTCAAGATGACTCCAAATACTCATCTCTCCAGGCTGGCAGAACACTGATGGCCAGCCATTTCGCCCATCCTCATGAAGTTCAGTGTCGCAGGCCGGGTCAGGGAGGTTCTTCCACATGTCAGCCACACAGGCCACCACTGACACATCCATCATCCCAGCCCACCAGTCTTTTTTTTTTTTTTTTGAGGAAGATCAGCCCTGAGCTAAAATCTGCCAATCCTCTTCTTTTTGGTGAGGAAGACTAGCCCTGAGCTAACATTCGTGCCCATCTTCCTCTACTTTATATGTGGGATGCCTACCACAGCATGGCTTGATGAGCAGTGCCGTGTCCACACCCAGGATCCGAACTGGCAGACCCCAGGCCGCCAAAGCGGAACCTGCACACTTAATGGCTGCACCACTGGGCCGGCCTCCCCCAGCCCCCACCGGTCCTTTTATCAGGAAGTTCTGCTGCTTTGGGGCCAGACTTGCAGCAGGAGCTTCTTGGGGGTCCAGCCTCTCTAGAATACTCCCTTGGAGGTACTGCCAAGCAGTGGGGCTCAGATCTGCACAGCTTGGAAGACTCTTGGCTTAAGATTTCTTCCCAATCTGCCTGCTCTCCAGGGTACCCTCCTCTTTCCCACTCAGTCTAGGACCCTAGTACAGTCCCATCAATGTTTGAGGGAAAAAACAAAACAAGACAAAAAGGAAACTTTCTGTTCATTCCCCATTATTCCCCATGGCAGGCAATGAAACTGTTCATTCAACTGCAAGCCAAAAACTTAAGAATTATTTCCAATTCCTTTCTTTCTCTTACACTTTATAATATTCAATCCATCAGCCTATTGCCTCTACCTTCAAAATATATCCAGAATCTAGCTACTTCTCACTACCTTCACTGCTACTGCCTCAGTCCAAGCGCCCATCACCGCTTGTTTGGACTATTGCACTCCCAACTCCTCTTCCTTCTTCAATTCTCATTCCCTTTTAGTCTATTTTATACACAACACTTAGAACTGCACTAATACAGTAGCCACTAGCCATATGTGGCTATTTAAATGTAATTTTAAATTAATTAAAATTAAATAATTAAAATTTCATTCCCTTAGTCATACTTTCCACATTTCAAATGCTCAGTAGCCACATGTGGCCAATGGCTACTATATTGGACAGAGCAGACATGAAACATTTTCGTTATTGAAGAAAGTTCTATCAGACAGCTCTGATCTAGAGTGAGCCTTTTAACACTTCAGTCAGATCATGTCTGTCACCTGCTCAAAATGCTCCAATGACTTCCCATTATACTTACAAAAAAAACCCACCAAATCCACAGACCTGACCATGATCACTTCATTTAGAGCTCTGCTCAAATGTCTCCTCTCCCATGACTACCCCATCTGAAAAAAGAGTCATGTCCTTTCCCTCCACCCTCAGTCACTCTCTAGCCACTTATTCTGCTCTGTATTTCTCTACAGCACTTCTCACTGCCTGATATTCTATTACAGATTCATTTGTTTATGTCTGCCTCTCCCACTAGGCCCATGCTCCACGAAGACAAAGGCTCTGTGATTTTGTTTAGTGCTCTATTCCCTTGTGCCTAGAACCCTGCCTGGTGCATAGGAGAGACTCATGAATGTCAATTAATTGATTGAATGACTGTGTGTTTTCAGTTCTGCAAATGTCCCCAAGGAAAGAATTACAAAGGACTTGGCCACCTTCTTGGAATGGGGAAGAGGAAGAAAAAGGAGAGAGAACAAATGAATTAGTATCTTAATAAATTATCCTGTTACAAACCTATATTATAGAATTTGGTGTGTGTGTGTATATATATATATATATATATATATATACAAAGATAGTGTCTTACACTTCTATAAGACTTGTTTTGTAAAAGTGAATTTGGTCCACAGTGATTGATATTTTAGGGAACAATTTAAGTAAAAATGCAAATTTCACATTTGCTTGTGTACCACTTCTTCTACAAGAAACACTAGGTGAGTGCAGAAAAATGCCCCCACGTGAACCAAGCCATATAGAAATACACAAAACACACACAAACACTACACATAACACATGTGGAGAACTGAGCTACTTCAGAAGAACCACGCCATCTGCAAAGGGTATTAAAACTTCCCATAAAATGTCAGATAACCCTCCTTCTGCCACTTCACAATAACTCACAAGCCCCAACTCTTCTGACATCCACTTCTACAAGCAAACTTCAGGTCTTTTTCAAATCAAAGTGTCATATTTACTATAGTATTTATGCTTCTCTTAACGATTTAACATCTGTAAAGCTGTGCTACCATTTTTATTAGTTTTTTATCTTGTTTTAATGCGTCACTGGTAAGGTTTTCACTGTTGTGCCCCCAACTCCATTTTTTCCCATAAGCCCTGAGGGATTTTGCAAAGCTCCAGGATTTTTCGGAGCATACCTGTCACCTTAGAACTGACTGTACTTGGGTACGTCCACCCTCTCCCCCGTCCCCCAACCAGAGGAAAAGCACTTAAAGGGCAGGAAGTATTTTTTATTCCTCTTTTGATCCCCAAAGCACATGTCACAGGTGTTCATGAGACGTGTGTTGCTCAGTTTATTCCACCCTAGCCTCCTTTCAGGATATCCCCCACTAGCATTCTATCAAACTGGGTTTGGAAGAGGGGTGGCCAGAAGGAACTCCAAAGACGCTGTTCAGGGACGGTTTTTGTTGGCAGCATTGCCCTCCCAGATCTTCCAGGGGCACCACTGCAGGGAACCATTAACTTTCATCTGAGTAGATGGGAGCCAGCTCCCCCGCTACCCCCCAACTCCCTTGACAGTGGAGAGTCCCTAGGTGGTGGAGGGAGGGCAGGCACAGGGCCTTGGATGTTGTGCCTGTAGGCGCCCCAGCGCCAGCCCTGCAGCACCGGCCCTGCAGCACCCAACAGATGCAGCAGCTTGTGCAATAAGGAGGCCTCGTGTAAGATATATTAACATCACAAAAGTTAATGGACCAGAAAGGGAAAAAATTAACATAAATTACCTTCAGCTGAAATCTTGCCTTCCTTGGCAGCTAGAGAAAAAGTTCAATGCAGTGCCAGAGGAAAATCAGGCCTTGGGAAGCAGTAGCCTTAATGGGCTAAAATATCACCTCCGACCCTCCCTGGAAAACAATAACTCCCTGATCATCTGGGCCTCCGTAACAAATTATGCGTATACAGGGCAAGTAGCACAAAGAAGCTGGTTTTACTTATGCTGCTCTTTGGCTAGTGCTTTGTGCAGTGTGGGCTTTATGTAGCTTTTGCTAGAAGTGCAATGCTTTCCTTGGGGAGATGGTAACTTCTCCCTATCTGGGAAAGCTTGAGGGTGTCCCTGGCCCCCACCGGGCCTCCTCAATTCCTCGTAGCGACAGAACTGTCTTTATTAGGAACCTACCTCCAAGGTCTGCCACTTTTAAAAGATAAATCTGGGGCTGGCCTGGTGGTGCAGCCGTTAAGTGCGCACGTTCCACTTCGGCAGCCTGGGGTTCGCCGGTTCGGATCCCGGGTGCGGACATGGCACTGCTTGGCAAGCCATGCTGTGGCAGGTGTCCCACATATAAAGTAGAGGAAGACGGGCATGGATGGTAGCTCAGGGACAGTCTTCCTCGGCAAAAACAAGAGGATTGGCAGCAGATGTTAGCTCAGGGCTAATCTTCCTCAAAAAAAAAAAAAAAGATAAATCTCCCTGCCACTCCCCCTGTCTCCTGCCCCCCTCAAGCAGTGAAGTTCAGCAAGAGAGCAGAATTTCTCCATAGGAAATCTTGAGTTTCCAGGGTGAGGGTCTGGGGGAAAGAGAGGACATGTGAGGTGTTGATAAAAAATGGGTGTACATAGCAAGGCAGCAAGCTGGCATTAGAGAAGAAAAGTTGGACAGTGGCTGAGAGATGCCTAGTGGCAGCAATGACCAGGAGACTTTAAATAACAACGATGCCTAAGACACAATTTTAAGTTCTTGGCTGTGTCATATGTGGCCCCTACTGTTTCCCTCAAGCTTTTAGTGAAAGTCTGCCACACATAGCCTTGAATCAGGGATGCTTTGGCGAGTGAAGAGATGCTGGCACCATGAGAGGAGAAGGGGATGAAGCACACAGTAGGTCAATAACTCAGCAGAAACAAGTAATAAGAGCAAATATTTTTATAGCACTTACAGAGTGGCAGGTACAGTTCTAAGTGCTTTATATTTGTATATCTCTGGTAACTCATTTAATGCTCATACCAACCCTACAAAGGAGGAGCTTTGACTGTCCTCATTTTATATACAAGGAAACTGAGGCACAGAGAAGTTAAATAACTTATCCAAGGTCACACCACTAGTAAGTGACAAAGCTGGGACGTAAACCCAGTCTCCAAAGCCATTCTCTTAAACTCTACACACTACTGCCCCTCAAGAATTCTCAAAAACATAGAATTCAAGACATGAGATCTACTATTGTACTTCGGGGCGAGGGGCAGCATGAGGTGAGTCCTTCTAGCTGAACATGGAAAGAAGGATGATCCCAGGAGGCTGGGAGACTTGGATAAACCCAAGAGTCTGATGGTTGGGCTAGATTTAAATTAGGAATGGAGGGCCAGGTGATGCCCAAAGTTCTTTCCTGAATTAAAGGTCTGTGATACCAAGAAAGGGGTCCTGCCCTGGAGGAGGTTGTGGTGTCATTGTAAAGGGGACACATATATGGAACAAGTAAAATAGCTCTCTATGGAAAAGAGAGCCTACAAAGCAACAAAGCAGTAAAGGATCCAGTGTGAGGTCTATGGGTTACAATGGTGTATGTTGGATGAAATGCTTTAGTGAAAGAAAAAACCAGGGAGACTTCATGGAGGAGCTGGCCTCCTGCAGAACAGTGGGCTGGGATCACAAAGCTCTGGGGTCTCATTTCAAGCATCCCCCTTCAGGGGCCCCCTTCAGGCCCCTTCCTCACTCTCTTTCCTTCCATTTTCCAGACTTCCTCTTTTCAAATCAGCAAAACCCAAGGGAGTGCCTTGTGGAGGGCTGGGAAAAGGATTGTCAAAGCCTGGGTTGGTCAGCAGGAAAATGACCCACAAAGACTCTAGTTCTCGAAAATGGTCTGCATGCTAAATCTGAAGGGAAATTTGGACTTCCCTTCCCAAATCATCTTTGCTTAACTGCTGTTTTTTAATCGAGATATAATTCACATAACATAATACTCAATATTTTAAAATGTACAATTCGGCGGTTTTTAATATATTCACAGAGTTGTGCAACCATCACCGTTTTCTAACACTAGAACACTTGCATCACCCCAGAAAGAAACCCTGTATCCATAAGCAGTCACTCCTCATTTCCCACTCACCCCAGGCCTGGCTACCACTAATCTACTTCCTGTCCTTATGGATTTGCCTATTCTGGATATTTCATATCAAGGGAATCATATAATGTGTGGTCTTTTGTGACTGACTTCTTTCACTTAGCATATTTTCAAGGTTCATCTATACTTGCTATATACTATATACTGATAGCATATATCAGTACTTCATTCCTACTGGTTCCTGGCTCCAGCCGCTTCTGCTTCAGGTAAACTGATCTGTAGTCTCTGTATTCACCTGTCTCTCCAGTTTTCAGGGTGGCAGTTAGTCCTGTGGCCTCTAAGAAAAAGTTGATGGATCTAAGAAAAGTTGTTGATTTTCAGTTTGTTCAGCTGTTTTATTGTTGTGAGATAGCTGGGATTTTGATAGGAATTGAGTTGAATTTGTAGATTAAGTTGGAGAATATTGCCATCTTAAGGATATTGAGTCTTCCATGAACATGGGATGTCTTTCCATTTATTTAGGTTTTCTTTAATTTCTTTCAACAATATTTTGTATTTTTCAGTGTACCTTTGCTTAACTTTTGTCCTCCTCTGGCTCAGCTGCTGCAGAGCTGAAGGGTTAAGATGTGAGAAGGAGTAGAGAGGTCTGTCACTATTTCTCAGCCAGGGGTGAGACCAGAACTCCCCTGGAATGACCCATACTGGGTGCTGGGCCGTTACTAAAGGGTCTTCATGCTGAAGTGCTGGGCACAGCTGTTGGTCAGCATGTACCCGGCACTTTTCCACTCTGAGCCACTCGCTGATTCTCAGTTCTTGAATGCTGAGATGGGAAATCTCTCAGCCTCATTGTTCCAGGAAAACATCTTCTTCTTGGGCCAGCCTTGGAGCAGCAGGCCCAGTGACTCTGAAGTCTGGTCCCCAGCTCCTATCTGCCCTTGGAATTTCTCCTGCCAGGAAGGACAAGGCGCCTTCTCCAGGAATGTCATTGGCAGAGAGGACAAGAACCATGCAAATTATATTTCCAAGCCTTTTCTTAATCATATCAAAGTCCTTTGCAAGGAGCCTTCTTGCCTAACCCTAGTTTGATAATTACAAATTATTTCTAGCAGAAATGCTGACTGTGGGAAAGCAGGTTAGAGCAAATTTGATTCATATTAAAGCCATGGTCAGATCATCATGAACCCTCAACGTATTTATTTTTCCATCAGCTCTTCCCTGGTGCCTCCACCTCCTTTTTTGGCCTGGCTGAGCTGGAGACTCGCCTAATACAAATAACAGCATTAAAATAAAATCATGCAAAAGCTCAGGGGAATACGCCTGAGTAATGGAGAAGATAATAAGGTTGGACAACCACCCCAGCCCTCTCTTCTTACTCCCTCAAGGCAGGTGAAAGTTCACAACTGATTTGGGATCCCTTCTAACAGTAAACAGGAGGAAAACAGCTTAAGTGGTTTAAGAAAAAAAATTGTAATAATGTATCAGATCCCTATCAGTCCACTGATACTCAGTCCCTGCATCTCTGAAGTAATTTCCACTTTCTGAGTTATGCTGCGGGGAGCTGTGGGTGTTGAACAGAACAAAGAGATAAAGCCATGAGAAATAGACCCACACAGAGGTGGCTTTATTCATTCATTCATTCATCAAACATCTGAGAGCTAATCGTCTCAGGCACTGTGCTGGCTGCAGGAGATGCAGAGACGAAGGAGGTGGGGAAAATTCCTGTCCCTTAGTTGCTCTTAGTATAAGGGAGGAGGCAGATGTGTAGCCAGATAAGCCACACTACCAGCAAATTTGTAGCTTCCGAGAATCTGCAATTTAAGACTCTCCCCCTCAGTTTGGGTTGGGGTGGGGAAGGTGGGGAGTGGTCATCCCACCTCTGCCTCTAGGGGCTGGAAATTAGAGCTGCTAATTCACCATTTAAAAAAGAAAGAAAGAAAGAAACAACTGAAAGAGAAAGAAAGAAGGGAGGGAAGCAGGGAGGTGGGAGAAGATTTGTCCTGTCCTAGAGGAGGGTTTTTCCATTGATCTAGTAGCTTTGGGATGGACAGCTTTGTTGGTCTCAGAGAACTGATTCTCTCTGGCCTGAGGCGTGAGGGAGATGATCAAAGAATTATGAAGATGGAGCCGGCCCTGTGTGGACGAGTGGCTAAGTTCGCGCTCTCTGCTTCGGCGGCCCAGGGTTTCACCAACTCGGATCCTGGACGCCCACATGGCACCGCTCATCAAGCCACGCTGAAGCGGCATCCTACATGCGACAACTAGAAGGACCCACAGCTAAAAATACACACTATGTACTGGGGGCACTTTGGGGAGAAAAAGGAAAAAAAAATTATGAAGAAAAGCCAAGAAGTAGGTCTGAACCTAAAAGGTAACATTTGGTGGAAGCAGCTGCCCGAAACACGGAGCTCCTCCCTGCCTGCCTTCCCAAGAGATGGTGAGAACAGAGAAGAGGATGGCTGAGGAGGGTCTTGAGGGATGTGGAGGAGAAGCGTCAGGGCCACAGCTTTCATGCCAGCAGCAGCAGCAACAGCAGCATTCCGCTGTCAGGCAAATTGCTCGGGGGCAGCTGAGGGCTGCTTTACCTTATGACCACAAGAACTCTGTGGCTTTTAATTTTGGGGCACAGTGGTCATGTTTTTGGCTCCCCTGGGGGTTGGGTGTTTGGTGAGAGTCATCCCTCAAATGTTCTCTCAGCGTGAAATGGATTGCTGCATTTCCAGGGCTTAATTGTCCGCACCAGCTAAAAGCACTGCCAGTAATGAAAATACATCCACTCTTTGTATCAAGAAAAAAGGATAATAACTCAGCCGGCTTTGGCTTACATTTTATTGAACATCAGCCCAGCCTGTTTCTAAGGACATCTCTAATGTGAAGCACAGAAGGCTGCTCGGGGGCTGGGGGATGCTGAGGAAAAGTCTTGGGGAAGGAAGGGCAAAAGGGTGCTCAAGGCAGCCCTCCTTACCCCCTCAGAGCACGCAGATTTCCAAAACGATAGCTGTCCCTATCCAAGGAGCTGGAGAATGTGACTACTCAAAATTTAAACCCCTTTGTTTCTCACGGAAGACGAATGACAGCAGTAGCAATAATAATAACTTAGCACTGTATAGTTTTCAAAGGACATGCAGATACTCTCTCATTTGATCCTTACAACCTCCCTGAAGGGCTATCAGGACAAATGTTACTGTGTCATTTCTATGGATAATGAAACCAAGACTTAAGGAAGGAAAGTGACTTCCCAGTGTCATAATCTAGTTTTAGAGTCAGTGTCTGACACCTGAGCTGGGCAGTCTTTCTGTAACTCCACACCCAGAGGTAGGATGACTCCTTGTGGGGGATCGATGCGGGGAGACAGCGCTGGAGAGAGTAACTGGTGCAAAATGGGGTAAAGACTATAGGGACTTATGCAGTTCCAAAAGGTTACATTTGAAGAACTTAAAACAAGCTCTTCATTCCCTCAATTCCATCTCCATAACCTCCTCTTAGATCAGTGCTTCAGCCATGCTGGCCTCCTGTGGCTGATATTCTTGAGTACCAACTTATAGCCAGCCGTTCTCCACTTCTTCCTTGCTCACAGAAGCCTGGTTTTTGTCAGAAATTGAGAGCACTGGTTCTTCAGTGAAGTTTAGTAGAAGCTAGGCCCCTCCCCTGCCCAACTCTAAACCAATCTAAGTCATTTGTTCCCCTTGCTAATGACCAGTTTAGGAATGGGCACGTGGCGAAATTTTGCTATGTTATGAGATGTGAATGGAAATCTGTGCAGGTCAAGGGAAGAGTTTCCTTGTTCTGAAAAGGGAAGGGTTTAATCTCTTCCTCTCTGCCTCTAGACACTGAGGATGCAGAAATTGTATGATGTTGGAGCTTTGGCAGCCATCTTGGCATATGGAAGGAAGCCAACTCAAGATGATGGCTGAGCAGAAAGAAGGAAATAGTCTGGGCCTAGATCATGTTGATTTGCTAAACTAACCAGCCTTAGAACCCTACCTTCTCTGCCCCTAGGCGTCTTTATGTGAGGTAATAAAATTCCTTCTTTTTGCTCTATTTTGAATTGGGGCAACTTCTCTTTCTTTCTACTGAAAGCATTCTAAATGATACACCTCCTTTCTGTTCCTCAAACCCTCCAAGCTCGCTCTCATTTCAGGGCTATGCCTGCTGTCTGGGACACTTTTCCACCAGATGTACACATGATTGTCTCCTTCTTATCATTCAGGCCTCAGCTCAAATGTCACTATTCCAGAGAGACTTTCTATGAACTACCTAATTTAAACCAGTTTTCCAGTCACTGTGTTTTCATTTTAGCACTTATTAGTATCAGAAATCATGTTTTTATTTATGTGTTTACTTGTTTATTGTCTATTTTCCTCAGAGCATAAGCTCCATGTGAATAAAAACTGTGCCTAGCTTGCTCACTCCTGTATTCTTTTGTTTTTTTTGAGGAAGATTGGCCCTAAGCTAACATTTGTTGCCAATCTCCCTCTGTTTGCTTGAGGAAGATCGTCCCTGAGCTAACATCTGTGGCAATCTTCCTCTATTTTATAGGTGGGACCCTGCCACAGTGTGGCTTGATGAGCAGTGTGTAGGTCTATGCCTGGGATCCGAACCCATAAACACCAGGCCGCCAAAGCAGAAGCACATGAACTTAACCACCACGCCACCAGGCCAGCCCCTCACTCCTGTATTCTTAGCACCTAGCACAGAGCCTAGCACATAGTAGGTGCTCAAAAGACATCTCATGAGCAAATAAATGAATCCCAGAGACAATCTCACCCTGCTGCTCCCCACTCTCCCTCTCCCCCATGGCTGTTTAGGTAACGTGTCTGGATCTTTGGCCTTTCATCAATTCCTTTTACAAAAATCTAAATCTCAGGACCAGTGAGAAATAAAGAAGGCAGTAGAGAAGAAAAACATCATAAAAGCAAAATTATTTTAGGCTTAAATGTAAAAGGAGAGCAAGCTGATTGCATAACATATGTAGATCTATGCAAATTACCAAGCAAGTTAAATAGAGGAGAAGTTTGAAATGGTGGGAAGTCCAGAGTTCCATGTTGGGTGTGTTTTCCTTCTCACCAGGAAGTGATATTAGCTTCTTAGGCTCAGAGAGTGGGGATTCTGACATACAGGGAGAGAAAAATCAATTGAGAGTTACATAAGTAAAAAAGAATTTAATTTAGTCGTTGAGTTTTTCTAAGAGAGAGACATCAAAAACATTCTACTTATCCACTTTAAATAGTAGACATAGGAAGCCGAAAACTCTATTCAGTTTTACATGATGGTCAACTAAGATTACAGAGGAAGAAGGAGAAAGGAAACAGAGGAAAGAAGAAGAAGGGAGAGATGCAGAAACAACCCTCAAGCTACCCAAATCCTATGTAATGATAACTTTTTTTTTTTTTGAGGAAGATTAGCCCTGAGCTAACTACTGCCAGTCCTGCTCTTTTTTGCTGAGGAAGCCTCGCCCTGAGCTAACGTTGTGCCCATCTTCCTCTACTTTATACGTGGGACGCCTACCACAGCATGATGTGCCAAGTGGTGCCATGTCCGCACCAGGGATCCGAACCTGCGAACCCCTGGCCGCCAAGAAGTGGAACGCGCAAACTTAACCACTGTGCCACCGGGCCAGCCCCATGATAGCTCTTTATGTTCAAAGAAAATAAACAAAAGCAAAAACAAAATCCCCACAGAACAGCTCTCTGAGTTAAAAAAAAAAACGATATACATGTTCAGAGTTTGTTATTAAAACTGTTCAAATTCCTACCTAAAACATGGGAGAAAGGATACTCATTTATTTGTTCAACAATTATTTTGGGGATAACCATGTCCTGGGCCTTGAAGTAGCTATTGGGGAACATGTGAGAACAGCATGTGAGCACAGTAACTGTCCTCATGGGGCCTGCATTCTCTCAGGTTCTGTATTCTAATTTTCAATGGGGAAAACACCCTTTACCTGCCTTCTCTAGAAAGAAAAGATTATCCATCTCATTTTACAGAGGAAAAGGTCCACGTTTTGGAGCACCACATTGTGGGTGGTCTATGTGCTGCTCTTAAGGACTTGAGGGCCCTGTCACGATTTCCCATGGCTAAGCAGCCATGGAATTGCCTTTTGGCAAAGATCTCAAGAGGGTGCTAACTTTACATACTGAATTTTATAGGATGTTACTGATTTCAAACATTTTGAGCCAATGTCTCCTTCAGCTCCTCGGCTATGGCTCTGGCCACCACTGTACCCCACTTCAGTTACCACAATAGTCTCCTGGGGCTGGCCTGGTGGTGCAGCAGTTAAGTTTGCACATTCCGCTTCGGCACCCTGGGGTTCACTGGTTTGGATTCTGGGTATGGACATGGCACTGCTTGGCAATCCATGCTATGGTGGGCGTCCCACATATAAAGTAAAGGAAGATGGGCATGGATGTTAGCTCAGGGCCAGTCTTCCTACAAAAAAAAAAAAAACCCACAATAGTCTCCTGACTGGGCTCTCTGCTCCCAACTTTGCCTCCCTTCTCTCTGTGCTCCACACAGCAACCACAGCCATCCTGTTAAAATCTAAGACAGAGCTTGCCTCTTCTCTTATCCAACCCTGGGCTGGCTTCCTATTCACTCAATGATCCAAAGTCGCTGCAATGGCCTAGAGGCCTACAGTCCTGTTCCTCCAACCTCCCCTCCTCCTCCTCCTCTCCCTCCTGCTCACACAGCTCCAGCCACACACCACCCACAATCCTGCATTAGTCTTTGTGCTCGGCATCCCTCTGCTCAGGGTACTGCCTCCCCCATCCCCAAATCTGCATGGCTCACTCCCTCACCTTTTTCGGTCTTGCAGTCTTGACTCAGTTGTCACCTTCTCATGGAAGCTTTCCCAACGGCCCTATTTAAAATCACAAATCCCTCTGCCCTCCACATTCCCAGCTTTATTTCTCTCCATAGCTCTTATCACTCTCTAACTTATTGCGCATTTCACTTACTTGTCTTGTTTATTGTCTGTCTCTCCCCCACAAGAAAAAAAAAGCTCCAGGAGAGCCAGGATTTTTGTCTATTTGTTCATTGCTGTATCCTCAGTCCATTGAAGAGTGACTGACAAATTAGGCACTCAAAAGGTATTTGCCGACAATCCTTTAGTTTGAATTGACTTAGTTTTATGGGAAACGTGACTACATTCTTCTCATTTTTGTCATTTTACAGAGGACCAGTGAAAACTCCATCGAAGGTTCAGCCTAGTCCTCATAGCCATAACTGGGAAGCCCTGGCCCAGAAGCTGTAAGTCTTTGGAGATAAACTCCGACCTTGAACCCCCAAACCAGTCCCAGAAGGGGTGGGTCCTCTTTGACATTCAGCTCACATAGGCTAGGTGCCTGATCAGCAAATGCCAGAGCCTCCTCCTAAATGCAGGCAGATTTACTTTGCAGACGGTAAGGATGCATTTTAATTTGTTGATGTGAAATCTTAATTGAACTAAACTGCTAGAGGTAGTCTCTGTTCTCTGTCATAGTCTTAATTTAGTTGGCAAAACAAGATATCATCAGAGGAAAATCACATGCAAAGACGCCGTGCCCAGGGGCTTGGGGAACACCCTTCTGCATTTGGAGGTGGGCTGGTGTGTGACTGGGACAAGCATGAACCCCATCCACACAACTCAGGATGCCAATTTGGCTTTCCAGGGATACTCAGGGGCGTCGAACGGGCTCAGACACATGGGCCCTCCCAAAGCAGTGAGGCTAAATACTGTTCCCCTCCTATATTCCATGTTCTGTTTTCAGTGCTAGAGCAAGGAAGAGATGGGGGTTTTCTCACCTGAAGTTACAGAAGTGTGGGAGGTGCCAGCTCCATCATCCATTTGCTGGGGGACCTTGAGCAGGTCGCTTCTCCGACCTGGGTCGTGGTTTCTCCATCTGTGCAATAAGGAGGTTGGAATCCATGTCTTTAAAGGCTGCGATTGCCAACATGCCATGTCTGACTCTCCTGGGACCCTCAGGATTGTGTCAGTGTACAGCGTGAGGCTCCTGACTCTTGCCCACCAAATCTCTGCTGAGTTCTAGGCTATGACATATGCTACACCAATGGCCTCGCCATCTTCTATAGAGGATCAGGCTGCAGGCCTTTCACTAATGTGGCCTCATCCCTGATTCATAGTCTCAGGTTGCGATGCTAAGACCTCCCTGGGAGGAGGTCTTAGGAATCATTCTCTTAGTGACAGATGCCCATTGCATTCCTTTCCCAGACTTCCACCCTCAGGGGCCTTCTATACATGCTACTTGTCCCATCCTGGCAGCTTCTATCTGCTAGGCCTGTCTCTATCTGGAAAAGCTCCTGCTGGGGCTCGCTCCAAGCTCACCCTTGCTGCAGAGGCAAATTGCCTGTGGCGGCCAGCAGGAATCAGCCCCTTGGGCAGTCTAGCTCAGATTTCTGCCTTATGTTATTCCAAGGACAGTCTCTGCAAGGGAATTCCCAGGGAAGGGACTCAGGCCTTGGTATCTCCCTCTGAAGCATAGCTGTAGAAGGGCTGGGGGCACCTTCCTTGAGGGTCAGATTCCTGAACTGGCAGTCCTCACTCTGGTGACAAATTGGCTGGAACAGGAGGGTTGTAGGTCCCAGTACTTGCATTTAGTCACAGGTTCTTCTTATGCTGGGAATCAGGTGCCCGGAGGTTTAGACAGAGGCAATGCTGTGTAGAAGGATCATCACAGCTTTGCAGCAGAAGCCACCTGGCAAGCCCCTTCTGCTCACTGAGCCTGTTTCTTTATCTGCTAGGTGGGGATGCTAATGCCTACCTTAGAGAACTGTTGTCAGAACTAGATGCTATAATGCTTCTAGAGGGCCTAGCCCTGTGCCTGGTCCAGAGACTGTACACCCCAAAGGCAGCAGTTGATTTTTTTTTTTCTTTTGAGGAAGATTAGCCCTGAGCTAACTACTACCAGTCCTCCTCTTTTTTGCTGAGGAAGCCTGGCCCTGAGCTAACATCTGTGCCCATCTTCCTCTACTTTATATGTGGGATGCCTGCCACAGCATGGCTTGCCAAGCAGTGCCATGGCCGCACCTCGGATCCGAACCAGCAAACCCCAGGCTGCTGAAGCGAAACGTGCGCACTTAACCGCTGTGCCACCGGACCGGCCCTGATGTGTTATTATTATTAAAGTCCTAGCGCAGAGCTTGGCATCCAGAACATGCTCTGTGAATGCAACTGTGATCATCATCCACAAGAGGACATGCAGAGCTGCAGAGCTCCTTTCAACTCTTTGGAGATGGTAGCAAACTGCAGATCACACAAACACATCCCTGAGGTTCCTCCCTTCCAGATTCTCTGTCTTGCTTTGCTTCCACCTCAGTCTGTGAGGAGGCTGGGATCAGGGAAACTCGGTGATAGATTTTTGGTGCAGTGATGGCATTTGGGAGATAAATTGTGAGCTCTGCCTCCTTCTACCCTTGGTGGAAGCTGGAAATGGCCTTTTCCCATCACAGGATGGAAAGTTTGAAGAAGCTAATCTAAAGCCAGCAGGGCTTCTTGCACAGGCAGGGCCTGGACTTATGAGCAGCTTTCCTTGGGGTGGGGTCCTCTGCAGAGACTGAACTCAGATCTTGATTAAGGGGGACTTTTTCTACTGAAAGTGTCAGAAACCTCCCTAAATTCTTAAGCAAAAATTGAATGCATGGACCCACCAACTTGGGGAGGATTCTAAGCAAAGGGTCAAAGGAAACCCAGAACCAAGGCCACAGGGACTGGAACCAGGGACTCAGGATGCAGGGACATGCTCTCCCCTGAAGAAAATAAAACCTAGTGGTGTGGTAGAGATGGGGCTCTGTATGTCAGGAGGTCAAGAAAGGTCAGTCATGGGCAGATCTGTGGATGGGGCAGCTCCAGGCAGAGGCCCTAATTTAGAAAGGAACTTGTTCAAGGAACAGAAGGAAGCCAGTGTGGGTAGAGAGCAGTGAGCCAGGAAGGGAACAGTAAGAGATGACAACCCAGAAGGAGGCAGGGACCAGATCATGAAGGATCTTCAAGGCCAAGATATGGAATTTTTATGGTATTCAAAGGATTGTGGGAAGCCTTTGGAGGGTTTTAAACAACAGAGGGAGATGATCTAACTTATGTTTTCTTTTTTTCTTTTTACCATATGTTTTTAAAAGAACACTCTGGTTACTGAATGGCAAGGAGACCAGGGGTCAGGGTAGAAGGAGGGTTTGGGGGAAAGGCTAGAGGAGGAGCAGGTTTGGGCATGGAGGGGATAAGAGTTCTGCTCTAGCAGTGTCAAATTTGAGATGCCAATTAAATATATTTGTTTCCTAGGGCTGCTGTAATAAATGACCACAAACTGAGTGGCTTGAAACAACAGAAGTTTATCTTTTCATAGTTCTGGAGGCCAGAAGTCCAAAATCTAGGTGTTAGTAGGGTTGGTTCCTTATGGGTGCTCTGAGGAAGAATCTGTTCCATGTCTCTCTCCTAGCTGCTGGTGGCTGCCAGCAATCCTTGGCTTGCAAACATATCACTCCAATCTCTGCCTCCATCTTCACGTGACACTCTCCCTGTGTGTCTCTCTGTCTCTATGTCTTCTCCTCGTCTTACAAGGACATCAGTCATATTGGGTTTAGGGCCCACTCTAACCCATTATGACCTCATCTTAACTTGATTATATCTACAAAGACCTTATTTTTCAAATAAGGTCATATTCACGGGTACAAGAGATTAGGATTTCAACATATTTTTTTGGGAGACACAATTCAACCTATAACAGACATCAAGGGGATGTCAAGTGGGCTGATAGGTATACAAGGCATAAGTTCAGAGGAGAGACTTAATTTGGAGATATTAATTTGGCAGTCATAGAAAACCAGCCATGGGACTAGATGTAGATAGAGAAAAGAAGAGCTGCTAGGTTGAGATCTGAGACTGTCCAATATTTAGTGGTTCATAGAGGAGAAGGAGTCAGCATAGGAGACTGAGAAGTGCTCAGTGAGGTAGAAAACCAGCAGAGTGTGGTTTCCTAGAAGCCAAGTGGAGATTGTGTTTCAAGATGGAAGCAGCAGTCAACCTTGTTGAGAAGTAGCTTTCAAACCTGGCAGCACGCTCACCATTGGTGATTCTAAAACGATTAATTTCAGGAGTGGTAGGGATGGAAGCCCACCTGGAGGGGCTGAAGAGAGACTGTGAGGGAGAAAGTGGAGACAGCAACTACATACAACTCTTTCAAGATGTTTTGCTCTGAAGCACAGTAGAAAAATTGAGTGACGATAGAAGGGAATGTGGGGTAACGGGAGGGTTGTTTACTTATGTTTTAAAGCTGGAATAAATGAGAGAATATTTGTATGATGTGGAGCATTTTCTAGTGGAGCAGTTGGCCAGTAATGGGAGCAGAAGCACGCAATCCACTGTATAAAGTAGATCATGCGAGTCCACGTACAGGTAGGTAAATAGAATTAGTGCTGGGAAAATGAGGGAGCACCTATTTAATTGCTTCTTTTTTATCCATTAGGAATGAGGCAAGGTCATCAGCTGAAAGTGAGGGGTGAAGAGAGTTAAAGATATTTGAAGAGACATGAGAAGTTATGGAGTAGAAGTTTTTTATTTTTTTTTAAAGATTGGAATCTGAGCTAACATCTGTTGCCACTCTTTTTTTTTCTTCTTCTTCTCCCCAAAGCCCCCCAGTACATAGTTGTATATTCTAGTTGCAGGTCCCTCTGGTTGTGTTATGTGGGACGCTGCCTCAGCATGGCCTGATCAGTGGTGCTAGGTCCACGCCCAGGATCCGAACTGGCAAAACCCTGGACCGCTGAAGCGAAGTCGTGAACTATACCACTCGGCCACGGGGCCAGCCCCTGGAGTAGAAGTTTTGTTTTTGTTTTTGTTTTTGTTTTTTGTTTTTTGTTTTTTTTGGAGGAAGATTAGCCCTCAGCTAACTACTGCCAGTCCTCCTCTTTTGCTGAGGAAGCCTGGCTCCGAGCCAACATCCGTGCCCATCCTCCCCTAGTTTATACGTGGGACGCCTACCACAGCATGGCTGCCAAGCAGTGCCATGTCCGCACCCGGGATCCGAACCAGTGAACCCCGGGCCGCCGAGAAGCGGAACGTGCGAACTCAACCGCTGCGCCACCGGGCCGGCCCCAGAAGTTTTTTTTTTTTGAGGAAGATTAGCCCTGAGCTAACTGCTGCCAATCCTCCTCTTTTTGCTGAGGAAGACTGGCCCTGAGCTAACATCTGTGCCCATCTTCCTCCACTTTATATGTGGGACGCCTACCACAGCATGGCGTGCCAAGTGGTGCCATGTCCGCACCTGGGATCCAAACCAGCGAACCCCGGGCCGCCAAGAAACAGAACGTGCGAACTTAACTGCTGCGCCACCAGGACGGCCCTAGAGTAGAAGTTTTGAAGAGTGGGAAAGCAAACATATTAGAGGAGTATAGGAGGAATACAGAACAGTAAGTGTCCTCCAGAGATTTCCCATTCATACTTAGGACTCTTTCTAGACATCTTTCTTCTGGATCTGCACTTCCTCTCAGGAAAGGGCTCTGAGTGGCCCTATTTAGGTCATATGCCTATCTCTGGGCCAATCACTGCATCCATAGGATGAGATACTGGAATCGAGCAGACTTGGGTCACATGGTTACCCCTGTGACTGGAGGGGTGTCATGACCGGCAGCCCCAACAGAACCACATGCAGTTGAGGAGAGGTAGTTCCCCATTAAAAACAGGGATGTTAGAGAAAAAGCAATGGTGGTCCACTACCTGCCACTGTTCTCACAGGATTGTCTTCAGGCCCAATGAGACAGTGTCTGTGAAATTGCACTGTGGATTGCATAGCACTACGCAAGGTGAGGGACTATTACAGTAGGACTTAGTAAATGATGGATTTGTTTATTTGTTCACTCAGTAAACAGTTACTGAGTCTCTAAGTGAGGCTCTGTACTGGGTTCATGAAGAAGAAGAGACAAATCATGAATTAGACTTGATCTTCCCCACGAAGGAGCTTGCAGTTTAGTAAAGCTGTATTAGTCAGCTTTTGCCAAGTTATGTTGTGATAACAAACAAACCCAAAATCTTTTTGGTTTATAACAGCAGATGTTTATTTCTTGCTCATCAGCTTCAGGTTAGCTTTGTCTCTACTCCAAGAGTCATTTTCATTCTCACGCATGCCGATCTTGTGGCAGAGGGCAAAGAGGATACGGTGATGGCTCCTAAAGTTTCTGCTCTGATCACGTCTATTCTCTATTCACTTCTATTGATTGGCCAAAGCAAGTCACATGACCAAACCTGATAACAATGTGGTAGTGAAGTATCCTTTTCCCACAGGGAGGTATTGAAAGTCACATGGCAATTCGTGGCAATTTATAATACTTTTACAGAGAGAAGAAGTGAATAATTGGGAAAAATAATATAATCAATACATATACAATATATATATGTGTATATATATATATATATATATATATATATATATATATATATAGTATATATATAGTAAAGTGATTAGAGTCCTGTGATCCAGGGCATTAGGAGTTCAAAGGGGAGAGCAATACTCTCCAGTTGGGGAGATCAGAGAAGCCTTCTGGAGGAAGTGGCTTTTGGGCTGGGTCTTGAATAATAGTAGAGGATCTAGGTGGGTATAGAAGAAGGCAGGGCAATCTACCAGAACAGCATGAGAAAGCCATAGAAGAGGGAAAGTAGGATGCTTAGACAGGAAATGGTGCATTGTTTAGTTAGCCTAAAGCAGAGAAATTAGGACGCAATAATAGAGAGATGGCAAAATGAGTATGTCTGCTACCCCCAAGAGCACATAGAGGCTCTCATCCCCACCCCATCCAGCTGCCAAGCCAGGGGATTTCTGGACTGGGTAAGTGCTTGCTTCTGCTGGTAAATGAGTCCACAGCAGGCCGCCCTTTGGCTATACTGTTTTGCCCTTCTTGGCTTGGTCAAACCCAGGTCCTAGCTCAGAGTTAGCTTCCCTCTCTCAATGCCTGTTTCAAAGTTTTGTTGGAAATTGTACTCTTAATGCTCTTATAGGTGATCTAGTGGTTAAAGATTTGGTGCTCTCACTGCCATGACCAAGGTTCATTTCTTGTTCAGGGAACCATATCGCCTGTGTGTCAGTTGTCATATTGTGGTGGTTGTGTGTTGCTGGGATGCTGAAAACTATGCCACTGGTATTTCAAATATCAGCCAGATCCTCATAGCGGACAGTTTCAGTGGAGCTTCCAGATTAAGACAGACTAGGAAGAAGGACGTGGCCACCTACTTCTGAAAAAACTGTCCTAAAAACCCTGTGCATAGCAGTGGATCATTGTCTGATATGTGCTGGAAGGGCAGAGGATGGTGCAAAAAGACCAGGTGGGGTTCCACTCTGCTATACAGGGTCACCAGGAGTTGGAATTGACTCGACAGCACTAACAACAACAATGTTCTTATAAAGGTGTCTATGATTTTTCTGTCTGTTTCCTTTGCCTGCATCAGCCAGCCTGGTATCCAGAGGATACTTCCAAACTAGGAGATGTTAAAACCAAAAAAGAGGTCTTCCCAGAGGCAGGGAAATGGACAAGATGACCTAGTGGAGCATCCATCCTTGCAAAGAAAGCCTCAGTCTTCATCCTGCTGGCTTCTCTCTTCCGCTGCAGCAGTAAAATGAGTTTTTGTTTTGTTTAGTTTAGAATAAGATCCCATAATTTATTCTGCACATAATGTCATAAAAGAAAAATATAATGGCTCTTTGCAGTTGCATGCATTACAGTACGAATTTCGTTGTCTTTTTGAATTCAGCTTATTATTACAGCAATGATTTGGGTTAAATGTTTATGTAACAGAAATTTTCTGCTTCTTGATATGTGATAAGAATGTGATGATCAGTAAAATTAATTTTATAACAATCTTGTTTGTTTTGTTTATAGTTATCAAATTCAGTACACAGATGGAAAAGGCTGGGTGAGAGTGGGTCCTGGCTTACTGGAATTAATAAGCTGCCCACCTGGTGGGCGTGTGGTCTAATTGATACTGGCCCTGGGAAGGTTTGCACTTTTAATCATTAATGGCCTGCAGCTTGCTGGAAGCATGAAGAGAAACAGGCTGACTAGGACATGCTAGCAGACGGGCAGGGCTATAAGGAGGCTTCCTACTGCTCAGGAGGGGCCTGCCTGAAGGCACAAGTAGAGCTCAGGGCCCTGTGGCTAGGTAAAAACCTTGGCGGTCCTTCTTCAAGGGAGGCAGGGAAATTTCTCCCTTGAATAGCCTCCAATGGCAAACATCTCAGTAAGTGGCAGGGCACATCTCAGGCCTGAGAAGAAGCTTGCATATCACTCATTCTATCACTCATTCACTCACAAATATATATTAAGCACCAAGTCTGTGCCAGGCACTGGATACAGTAATAAACAAGACAGACAAGCTCTCTGCTCTTTCAGAGTTTCATTTTCGTCTGGGAAGCAGACAATAAACAAGTTAAGGAATAAATCAGCAAGATAAGGTCAGTTAGTAATAAGTGCTGTGAAGACAATAAAAGGGTGATGTGATAAAAGTACTTGGGTGTGGGGTAGGGTTACTGTAGACGTCTATTTGGAGAGGGCTGCTCTCCAAAGCTGACATTTATGCTGAGACTGGAGGCACGGGAAGGAGTCGGCTTTGCAAAGTGCTGAGGGAAAAGCATTCTAAGCATTGGGAACAACAGGTGCAAAGGCCCCAAGGCAGAAAAAGGCTGTAATTACTTGACGAACAGAAAAGAGACAAGTGTGGCTGAAGGATAGTGAGCAAGAGGGAGAATGATGGGAGTTGAGGTTGGAGAGTTAAATAAAGGTCATGTTATACAAAGTTTTGTAAAGGCAAGTGTATTATTTAATAGACAATCAAAAAAAGTCAGAAATCACTCTAGATATTTCAGGTGGAAGGAATTTAAATTTGAGAAGTTGGTAACAAACACGTTGGAAGAGCTGGAGGAGCAAAAAGAGGGAGATGAGCTTATCCAAAGATTAGTAATTATAGGAAGTCACTATCCTTAAGGCTGGAAGAGTAAAATGGGAAATAGTGATAACCACAGTTGAAAATTGCTGTGCCATAGCAATGAAGCTGCTATTAGGAACTGAACCACCTGAGTAGGAACCCAAGAACAAGCAACATGGCCATTACTAGCAGCGCCAACAAAATGCAGAAAGGAACATGGCTTCTTCCTTATTCCTGCCTTCCAGTCTCCAGCCAGTGGCTCCAACTGGCAGAACCTAACAGGAAGCCAGCTATAAAAGGAGTGTACGGAATCTACACTGCTTTTCAGGATCTCAGGTCTTGGGGGGCAGTGTAGAAGGGCAAATGTGAAGCTGGATGACAACACTCTCCAGGACAAGAGGGTAAGGATTTGGATATCGTTCTATAGGCCCTCCCTCATGTGCTCTGCATTTGACATGCAGAACAGGCTGCAGGGGCAATTTGATCACCTCTCTTCACATCTGTAAAATGGGAATAACAACAGTCATAGGTTTGTTATGAGGATTCATGGAGATACTGCATATAAAATACTTAGCACAGTGCCTGGCTCTTAGTAAGGTCTTAATAAATGTTAGCTATATATGAAGCTATACTGAAAGTACAACTAACATCATGTGGGGGACACCCAGCCTTTTTGATGAGATAACTGAGGTCTTAGCACTTGAAAAGTTTGGAAATCAAGGGTCTCAGGAGAGCTCAGTCTATATAATAGATAGGATCAAAGAATCTCCATTTCTAGTTTGCTCCAGGACTCACACATAAGACCCTTTGCTGTGCTCTGCCTCTGCATATTCTGCTTGGGCCTAGGTGGGAAATCCAGAGTATATGGAGTATGGTAGAGGTTGAAGGAGTCTGGTGAAGGCATTGGGTACCAGACAAGATAATGAGCATTGTTCCAGTTATCTATTGCTACGTAGCAAAATATCTGAAAGCTTAGAGCTTAAAAACAATCGTTTTTTATGCTCATGACTCTCTAGATCAAGAATTTGGATGAGCACAGTGGGGAATGGCTTGTCTCTGTTCCACAATGTCTGGGGCCTCAGCTGGTAAGATTGGAAGGATGTGGGTCTCTCAACAGCTGGGGGCTGGAATCACTGAAGGTTCATTCACTCACATGTCTGGTGCCTGGGCTGGGTAGACTTGAAAATTAGGATTGAAGGCCAGAGTGCCTGCACATGGCCTCTCTAGGTGGTTTGGCTTCTTCACAAGATGGCGGCCACAGGGTAGCCTGACTTCCTGTGTGGAGACTCAGGGCTCTAATCATGAGTTTTTTTGGCTAAGTGGAAGCTACATTGTCTTTTATGACCAAGCTTCAGAAGTTTCTCAGCACCACATCTGCTGCAGCCTTTTGGTCTACAGTCTATACTCAATAAGGAAGCCACAAACCTACCAGACTCAAGGAGAGGGGAAGTATATTCCTCTTCTCGATGGGGAACAACAAGGTTCTAGAAGAGCGTATGGGATGGGAGATATTATTGTGGCCATTTTTGGAAAATATAATATGTCACAGGCCCGCAGGTTAGAACTCGCACTACTCACGGGCCTCACCTTGCCAGCCCATCTAGGAAACAAGGCCTGAGTTCCCTGAGGAAGACGGGGCCAAAGGCACGTGACCCTGTCTGTGCCCTGCCTAAACCTTCAGAGGAAGCCTCCTCAAAACCCAAAAAAGGAGGAGATCTGTGGTCCAGAATAAGTCCTCAGAGTGTGTACTGGTGATCACTCAGGGGACATGTGTCACATTAGAGAGCAAGAGAGCTGGAAACTGTGCCATGGAGTCTCATCACATCTGACACTAGATAATAATGATGATGATAATATATTTACCACTCAGCCATGGGGCCGGCCCCTACATATATCTTTTAAATTTAAGTCTCCAAAGGAAATGTAGAGCCTTGAACGGACATCTTAGAAAAGAAAAAAGATTGAAAATTAACGAGCTAGGATCTATCTTAATAAGTTAGAAAAAAAACATAGCAAAATAAACTCAAAGAATGTAGAAGGAAGGGGCCGGCCCGGTGGTGCAGGGGTTAAGTTCATACATTCCACTTTGGCAGTCTGGGGTTCGCCGGTTCGGATCCCCGGGTGCAGACACGGCACCGCTTGGCAAGCCATGCTGTGGCAGGTGTCCTACAAATAAAGTAGAGGAAGATGGGCATGGATGTTAGCTCAGGGCCAGTCTTCTTCAGCAAAAAAAGAGGAGCATTGGCAGCCGATGTTAGCTCAGGGCTAATCTTGCTCAAAAAAAAAAAAAAATATATATATATATAGAATGTAGAAGGAGGGAAGTAGCAAGATGAAGAATAGAAATTGAAGAAATAGAAACTAAACGTGCAACAGGGAGGATCAGCCACGCCAGAAACAGATTTTGTAAAAACTGATAAAGCTCTGATGATACTGATGGAGAAGAAGTCGAAAGAAGACAAAAATAAACAATGTTGGGAATGAAAAGAAGGATATTGCTATGGATGCTTCAGGCATTGGAAAGAAAATACGAGGATATTATGAATAACTTTGTACCACTAAAATGAAAGATATATGTGAAATAGACACATTGCTCAAAATATATAACATACTAATACTGACTCAACTTGAAATAGGAGATCTGAATAATTCTACAACCATTAAAGAAATTGAATCAGAAGTGAAAAATCTTCCCACAAAGAAAACCTAGGCTTCACTGGCTAGTTCTAATTCTTTAAACACCTCATGAGAGAATTAGGATTCCCTTCTTCAGAGGAGGAAACTGGAGCTCCGAGAGCTCAAGCAACTTGCCTAAGAGCCCAGAGCTGGTAAATGTCAAAGCCAAGATTTGAACCCTGGTTGACTTGGCTCCAAAGGCGGGGAGCTTACACTCCCTGGTCTTCTCTTCAAATGTGAGAACCAGCAGCATTTACGTGAAGGTGAAGGACAAGACTGTGATGCAAAAAATGCAAAAACTGATTCTAGATTTGCAGAGATGGAAGGTAAAGCTCTTTCTGCCCAGGGAAGCCCTAGACACGAGAAATCTGGTTATGTACGTCTACACAGAGAAGAACCTGGAGATTATCCCCAGGGCCCACCCCACCATCCTGCAAGACCTATTCAAATGCCACCAGTGCTTCTCTGTAGGGCACCAGAAACCCTGCCCTGAGCCCCATAGCTGCTCTAGCCTGCCGTACCCTTGGATGCCCACAGCACTGTATCTGGGCCTCTTCTATACATTGTCTGCTGTGTGTCATTCTCACTATGTTTTCCAACCTTGAAAATGCATGGCTGCCTAAGAATACAGACGCCAGTTTGAGGAACCCTCATTAAAAAGTCAAATGCTGGGCCCGGGCTGTCACCTTGTGGTTAAGTTCACACGCTCCGCTTCAGCAGGCCAGGGTTTCGCCGGTTCGGATCCTGGGCGCAGACACTGCACCGCTCATCAGGCCATGCTGAGGCAGCGTCCCACATAGCACAACCAGAAGCACTCACAACTAGAATACACAACTTTGTACTGGGGGACTTTGGGGAGAAGAAAAAAAAAGAAGATTGGCAACAGTTGTTAGCTCAGGTGCCAACCTTTAAAAAAAAAAGTTAAATGCTGGCACTCTAGGTGATCACTGGGCTTTGAAAATTGTAAGGCAGCCATCATAGTCATCTACACCTACCAGAGTATGTTCTTGTTAAAAGGCGTTTTTAAGATTTTCACTAAAATAAAAACTAAAAGTTTAAATATTCACAGAGCAAACTCTGTGGTCCCTGAAGACAGATTTTATCTCTGTAACAGGCAGGAACTACTCCACGAAATAATGTAGGATTTCATTATCTCTCTAAATCAAAACTAAATCCAGCTTAAGTTCTGTGGAATGCTGGATTATTGTTCCATCACTTTGCTCCCTCCTAGGTAACAGGATCATACATCTATATTCCTCACTAGGCAACTTTGCAGGTTCCTCCCGTGGGTGGGGCGTATTTCTCCATCCTTTGACTCTGGGCTTGGCCATATGACTTGTTTTGACCTGTGGTATGTTAGCAGACTTGACTAAGTAGAGGTTTAAAATGGGCTTGTGTGTTGGGGCTGTTACATTTGGGCCTCAACTGCCTCCATGAGATGAACATTCCCTGGCCAGCCTGCTGGTCCTGGAAGGAAGATGAGAGGCACATGGAGCAGAACCAAACCAGCCCAGCCAAAGCCAGCCTATAAGCAACTAGCACCCAGCAAGTCACCAAACTCATGAGCTAAATAAATGCTTACTGTTGTGTGCACTGCAATTTGGTGATTGTTATATAGCATTATTGTGGCCGTGGTTAACTGATATAAACCCCTTCTTACCAAGATTACCAGGTCCTCAGTTCATGCCAGTTGCCACAGCTCTATCCCCTGCCTGGGCTTTGAAGTACACCTGAAGGTGGGGCTTCTGAGGAAGCTCCATCCCTTCTGTGACAAGTCCAGCCACAGTGACTGGTGCCAGGGCTCCCCAAACTGTGGCCCTTTGTGCTCAGCCCTCATAGTCACTCATGGCCCTCAGTGATTGCTTCAGTTTGATTCTCAGATCCATAACTTCAGGCAATTCATTTAATCTTTCTTTGCCTCATCTGTAAAATGGAAACAATAATAGTACTTAATTCATAGGGTTCTTGTGAGAAATAAGTGAATATATATAAAGTGTTTAACACAGTGCCTGGGCATATAGTAAGTGTGCAATAAATGCCAGCTGCTACTATTACCACATATTTGTTCATCAAATAATCTTCCTCCTCGGTCCTCCCATCTCAGAGGACCTGTATTCACATGAGCTCAGGTCTCTGCTCTGATGGAATTCATACCTTCATTCCCTTTCTAGTCTTGAGAATTCCAACTAACCCTCCTGAGTTGTGCCCATCCCTCTTCAATCTGGGAAGCATTAAGCCTCCAATTCTAACCTCTGCTAAGAAAAGCTGTGTGGAAGTTTTTCTGAGTAGCCTGCTGCTTGTAGCTTTTCCTTTCTATCCAGAAACACACAAATCCTCATGGAGGTCAATAAAGTCCAAACCTCAAAGACACAAAGTCTGGCTCTCCTCCCAGGAGGGGTGGAATGCTTTTCATTCCTTTGAGGTGAGGCTGCAGCTGAGAAAAACTAGACAGGGTTATTTTCTCAATAGGTCATTCTGCTACATCTAATTCTCAGTAAATCTTCACGACCAGACTGTGAATTCCTTGGCTGTTTTATTTGCTGTGTACCTCCAGAGCAGAGAATAGAACCCACGCTTAGCAGGTGCTTGATAAATGTTGGGTAAATGAATGAATGAAGAATACGGGTTATAGGACCAAGACAATTTCCAAATTAGGGGTGGAGAAATAAATATGAGCACACAGTACTGTGTGCTTAGCCTCATGCTCAGTGCTGAGGCCCACACAGGAGCAGCACCAAGAGACCTAGAGCCTACACTCAAGTCCTCAAAGACTTGAGTCTACAAAGGAAATAAAGCTCAACCACACAAACCACTTGCTCTGTCCCACATCAGAGAGAGCTCAATGAGGTGCTTGGCTCAGAAGAAGCTGTGGCCTTGATGGTGCATGGGAGTCTTAGGGAAGGAAGAAGCAAGATGCAGCCTAAGGTTTGAAGGTCTGGGAGAGGCTCAAACACTCAGCAGAGGGCCATTTGCTTATCAGGTGTCCAAGAACATCACGAGCAAAGGCACAGCACAGGAATGAGTTTGCTGTTTGTGGAAAACAAGGAGACCAGCCTGACGTGTCTGTAGGACTTGTGACAGGGAGTCATGGGAGATAAGTTTTACTATTTTGGGCTGTGACCTGGGTGTAGAGACCTGGAAGCCAGGCTGGGAGTGGGTCCTGATGAGTCAGGCAACAAAGAGTGGGACCCTGAGACGAGGTGTGACAAGCATCCACTAGCAGCAGAAGCTCTCTTTCCTTTCCTTCCAGGATGAGACGAGATTTGAATCCAAGACAGAGATTCCAGATAATGAGCCCACTGGAGAGGCAGATCCTTCAGCTCCTCCAAGAAAGTGGAATTTGTGTCAGTGAGAATTCTTTGGTTGCAAGCAACAGAAAAGCTCGAAATAAGCAAAAAATGATTAGAAATAAATGGGGTTGGTTTACAGAACCAAAGAAAATACTGAAGAGCCTGTCCCAGATAGATGAGAACCAGGACAGTGAAATCAAGGGAGCTGGGGCTAAGGAATAATATTCTTCATGATGCTCCTTTGAGGAATAAATGAAATCCATTTTCATGTCATTTCACTCAAGATTCATGGGAGAAAAAGCATCTGATTGGCCTAGCTTGGGTCATATGCCAATCCTTTGGCCAAGGAATGGAGAGAGGCTTCCTTAACAATCCACCAAGATTATAACTGCTGAAGTAGTGCTCCCAAGCCGACTCCCCAAAGCTGGTGCCAGGCAAAATGGATACTGGACAGACCAAAACAGTAGTTTTCTACTACAAGTTGTGTGCACTGGGAAAACCTAGGGCCCAGTTCATCTTGGAGGTTGGGGAGAGAGGAAGGATGGAATAGTTACCTGAACCAGTAGGTATACGTGATGATTAATTTAATACATAAACTTAACTGGGACACAGGATGCCCAGATATCTGGTTAAACATTATTTTTGGGTATGTCTGTGAGGGTGTTTCTGGAGTAGATAAGCACTTGGATTGGTAGACTGAGTGAAGGGGACTGCCCTTCCCAATATGGGTGGGTATCATTCAATCTGTTGAGGGCTTGAATAGGACAAAAAGATGGAGGAAGGTTGAATACTCTGTCTGCCTGACTGCTTGAGCTGTGACATCACTCTTCTCTTGCCCTCAGTGCTCCTGGTTCATAGACTTTCAGATCCAGACAGGATTCTATACTATCAGCTTTCAAGCTCTCAGGCCTTCAGACTACACCACTGACTTCCCTGGGTCTCCACCTTGCAGATGGAAGAACATGGGACCCTTTCAGCCTCCATAATTGTGAGCCAATTCCCTATAATAAATCTCATTTTCTTATCCATCTATCTATCTCTTATTGGTTCCGTTTCTCTGGAGAACCCTGAATAATACAGTATACATTTATGCCTTGACCCCTAGGCTTCAGAGCTTAGAGTTAGCCTCACGTTCCACCCTTAGGGGTCTTCAGGGTCACCAGGGTGAGAAATGAGCTGTGTGAAGAAAGGGACCACTAAGGTTCAAATGGGAATCCAGGATAGTGTTGAGAAATGCACCTTTGGAATTTAACAGTTCTACAGGGGAAGAGGGAGGGACTTGGCATTTCCAGGGATAAGTCAAGCAGGAACAGACCCTTTCTCTGTCTCTGAGATGCTGAGAGGGTCAGGGTGCTCTCCCAGGCTCCTCAGATCAAAATGGAATTTCAGAAGATAAGGGGCAGAGGCCAGTGCTCACACAGGGGAGAAGCAGGCAGAAACCTCCTGCTTCACTTAGTTGAAAGAGAGTCACTTGGGGCAAGACTTTGTTAGGAAAGTATAATTACCCAGTCTGCCTGCTCCTAAAGTCTGGCATGAGGGGAACAGGGCCTTCTGGGAATCTTGATGCTAAACAGCTGGGGTAGCAGTAGACTCAGGACAAATGAAATCCTCCCCACATGGCTGGAGCCTCCTGTGAGCCTGGCCCAAATTTGGCCTACCTTGGCCTGAGAGATGGAATGAGTTCTGAGTACAGGTGGCACAGGGACTTGTAAGCTTTTTAGGAATCAGGAAGGGATGAATAGGCTTAGGGGTAGGTGACATTAGGAGGAGGAGATAAGAAGGTCCTAGATTCACTCTCCATTCTTCTCTGCTCTGTTCAGTACCCCAGAAGCTGACTTCTATGGACCGTATTGCCCTGGCTCCTTGCCCTTAGCTGCCTGTGGGGTTTGGCCAATGGCAGGCACTGGCAAGAGACAAGCCAATGGGAAAAAAGAGAGGTGAGGATATTTATTCCCTACCCTCAGCCCCACTGCTGGGCCTTGGTGTTGGCAGCAGCTATATTCCTTTTCAGAAGGCCACAGCTCCTGCAGGACAACAGCCCTACCACATACAGCTCCCACCAGGTTCTGGCAACACCACTCCCCCTTCACCCCTTCCCCTTCCAGTCTAGAAGTGGTAAAAGCTTTCTTCTGTGTCTAGACTCAGGGCGCCTCTAGGTCATTTGCTGTTTCCTATAACCCCACCCAGGAAATATTCCCTTCATTAGTCTCTCTTCAACTTACCCGCTGACTGTGCCATCTTTTTTCTGCAGTGCCCCTGCCACGTACAGCCCCTTACTGTGACAGCACAGAGCATGGAAACCCCCTGTTCACCTTGGCCCCTTGTTGGGTGTCCCTGCCCAGGACTGTCTCAGATCGACCGATGACAATCAAGGAATCTCAATCAAGCGTTCTCTGGAGTGTGGCAGGGCCCTTGAGAGGTTATTCTGTCACCTCCCTGCCCCCATACATACAGAACAGTAACAAGGCAGATTGGCCAGCCGAGGAAAGGCTGTCAGCCAAGGAGAGGCCCTCTGGCCTCAGGTGCCCACCAGAATGGGCTCTCTCTCCTCTAGCCTCTCCTCAATCCTCCTGCTGTGATCTCAGCCTGTTCTTTGTTCCTCCATGGACTCTTTCCAGCAGGGAAGCTGGGCCCCCCCTTTACAATCTACCCCTAAACTTCAGCTGTCTTCTGCTTACCTCCGCCTTTGCCCAGAGATAATTCTTTTTTCTGTCCTCCCACCCCCTTCAGAGCATGGGAGGGAGCAGAGAGGACCCTTCTCTGGGCCTTACACTCCCACCAAAGACCTTGGTTTCCCCAGGAAGCAGCAGGCGGGGGGAGGCCCATCTCAGACTGAAGACAAGACAGTTGCTCATTAAGAAAGCTGAGAACCGAGGGAGGTGACTAACAGTGTCAGGAGCAGAGCCCAGCATGAGCAGAGAAGTGAGCAACAGCATCGGAGTTGATTGTGGGAGAAAAGAGAAAACAGGAGAGTCAGTCCCAGAGTAGTCAGGACTCTCGCCCTCAGAGGATTCTCTCAGGAGAAAACCAAACAGCCTGACCCTCTCCCTCCCAGGAGCTGTCATCTTAGAAAAGAGGACTACTCTGTCACCTTGTGTGGGGTGAGGGGCTATTGGGACATGAATACAGGCAAGGATTTTTTTTTTTTGGAGGAAGATTAGTCCTGAGCTAACTACTGCCAATCCTCCTCTTTTTGCTGAGGAATACTGGCTCTGAGCTAACATCCATGCCCATCTTCCTCTACTTTATATGTGGGACGCCTACCACAGCATGGCATGCCAAGTGGTGCCATGTCTGCACCCAGGATCCGAACTGGCGAACCCCAGACTGCCAAAGCGGAACGTGCGCACTTAACGCTGCACCACCAGGCCGGCCCCCAGGCAAGGATGTTTATTCATTCATTTCACAAACATTTATTGAGTGCTTACTACATAGTAGGAGCCAGCAGTGAATCAGACAAACATAATCCCTGCCCTCAGGGAGCTTGCTTCCTAATGTATTTAAAATGCAAACTCCTTCTGTGGTCCACAAAATTGCACTTGGTCTGGTCCCTGTCCTCATCTCCAACTGCATTTTGTGCCCCTCTTCCCTCTCTTACTCTCCTCTAGCCATAAAGGCCTTCTTACTATACTCTGAGCATGCCAACTTCATTCCTGCCTCAGGGCTCTTGCAGCAGCTGTTCCCTCTGCCTGGAACATTCTTCTCCCAGATCTCCTCAAGGCTGCCTCCTTCTGGTCATTCAGGGCTCAGCCAAGGGACTTCCCTAGCAGAGAGACAAGCATTCCAGGTGGTGGGAAATGCTTGTTTGATAGTCCTGACATGGGAAAGAGTTGAAGAACTGAAAGGAGACCAGTGAGGCTGGGGCAGAAAGGGCAAAAGGCAAAAGGAAGTGATTTGGCCTGAGTTCCCCTGAAAGCCAGGCATGGGACAAAGGGTATGATCCAGGGAGCAAGGGTGAGGGACAGAGGGGTGAGACTGAGGAGAGCCCATGTGAGAGAGAATATATTATTGAATAGGTCACAGCTTCAAGCAACCAGGCAGCATTCTGAAAAGCTTTATGAAGAGTCTCAGAACCATCTACCAGGCCCAGAAGAGGGAAACTTTTATCCAGTGGTAACCACTGCCATTGTCAAGAGTTGCCTCCAGCGTATTAACTACCCTGGACTTCAGGCTGGAAAGCCAGGCAGTTCCCTGGCCACAAAGAAGCCCTGGGGCAGAAAGCCAGAACGTAGGTCTCTGGCCAGAAGGGGAGGTGCTGTCAGGTCACAACCCATGAGCTGGTTGAAGCCAGAATGGAGTTGTTTGTCACAGCAGTAGCCAGAATAAGAAGTGAGATTGAAAGAATTTGGAGTGGGGCACAAGAGGTGTCTCATAGAGTAAGACGGACACAACGTGAGGCTGGAGAGATGAGGGATAACTGTGCATATCAGAAGAAGGGGATGGAAGCTGGTCTGTGCAAGCAAACGTTGACGTGGGTGCAAGAGCGAACTGTGGTGGTGTGAGTCCTCAGAGGGCACCTCCTCTTTGTGGTGTGCCCAACCAGGCCACTGCCCACCCCTTCATGTCCCAAGGAGGCCATTTCTCACTTTTCTGTGAATTTACTAAGTATCCCGCAGCATCATCCCATGGGGAAGTGTGAAGAGGCAGGGCACTAAAGTGTTTTTCAAGGTACATGCATGTGATCTGTGTTAGATGAAAGCCTGGGAAGGATTCTCACAGTATTTTTCACAAGACTCTTGCCTGGTGCACATTCATTCAGGAATCAGTATATATTTACTGAGTATTTACTATGTGGCAGGCACTGGGGATGCAACAATGATCAAGAGTGCCACGGCAGGGGGCCGGCCCTATGGCCGAGTGGTTGGATTTTCACGCTCTGCTTTGGCGGCCCAGGGTTTTGCCAGTTCGGATCTTGGGCGCAGACCTGGCACCACTCATCAAGTCATGCTGAGGCGACATCCCACATGCCACAACTAGAAGGACCCACAACTAGAATACACAACTATGTACTGGGGGACTTTGGGGAGAAGAAGGAAAAAGAAAAAAAAAAAAAGTGCCACGGCCCCTGCCCTCACCAAGCTCATACCCCAGTGGGTGACACGTAGACTTGGTACCCGTTCCATGCATTTCAATGTGCACATGGCACAGGCTACCTGGTGGGGGCCTACAATGCTACATCCCTTCCTCCATAATCTCCCCCTTCCCCACTCCCATCCCCTGCATCCCCTAGCCCCACACTGACTTTGGCCCCAGGCAGACAAAGGATTCCAACCACCCGAGCTAGGGGCCAGCTCATTCTCATTTCTCAAGAAGTTTAATTTTGCCAACAGCCAGAGGCAATGAAAGCAGCTCTGGAAATCTGGCTGCTGGTACTCTGGGCTGGGATAGGCAGCCCAGAAATAATTGCCTCTTAGAGCGTTTTATTGGAATGTGCACGTGCTTCCTGCTTCTTGTGGGAGTTGTTCCCTCCCAGGGCTGCTGCTTAATGTGAAGGATGAATTAGGCCTTTGAGGCTGGTGGGAGCTGCTTCAAAGAAAGGGTGGAGGAATTTGGAGAGTACTTGCAATCCTGTCTGTCACATGTACCAAAGCCTCACCACCTTGTGGTCATACAGTTTCCCCCAAGGTCTGCCTCAAACCCCCGCTGCCCTGGAAGGCCCTTGCCTAGGGTGCATGGCCCTGAGACTGGGGATCCGAGCTCTGAAGACTGCTTTGCTCTAGAAGTCTCCCCCTTGCTGCTATCCTTAGCACAGGATGGCTGCTTCTCCTTGCTCTGAGTAGGGAAACAGAATGCTAATGATGATGAGTCTAGATTTTCCCTGGTGTGGAACCAGCCAAATGGATCCTAATGCCACCTCCTGGCTCAGTCTGCCAGATCTGTGACAGCACCAAGAAGGCTGCCTCCTCTGCTGCTGTTGTGGCATACGAGGGGAGTAAACAGGCAGAGAGAAAGAGTCGGGGGGAAATGACTGTAACAAAGGAAGAGGTTTCATTTATGTGCCCCAAATCTGGTGGGGTTTTCTCAAGGTCATTGACACTATCTCTCTGACTCCAGCCCAGTAAGTGCCTCCCAGCCTCCCTGGGGATCCCATCCCACTCCCCTGACTTGCTGGACCCTTGGCTATGTCAATGGACATGAGAAGGGCTCCATCTCCATGCAATTATTTCAGCTCTGTACCTCGACTGAAATCCTCTGGGATTACAGGCCTGTTGATTACATTCTCTCTAAAATAATCACCCTTCATGTAGGTTATGATATGGTCCTGAGGCACATAAGGGAATGGCTTTCAGGGTTGGTGGGGGAACCACTGCCCTGTTTAGTGTTCCCTGATATGGGACACAAACACCTCCAGACCTGAGGAACTCCTGCTGATGCTGCTCGCGGCTGCAGTTCTCCAGCAGGCCCACGGAAGTGCTATGCCATTTCACTCCTTCCCCATCTTGGCTTCTGGAAAACTACTCATTCTTCAAAACCCTGATCAAAGATCACCTCTTCTCTGAAGCCTTTCCTGTTCCCTTTTCAGGAAGAGCTCACTCTCCTTAAGTCAATAATTCACTCTGCAAACAGCATGATCTTGAGCAAGTTATTATTACAAAACCTCTGTAAAATGGGTGTAATATAGCCCTTGCAGGGTTAGTGAGGAACTAGAGACAATACATGTTTGAAACCTAGAATTGTGCCTGGCGCATAGTTTAGGTTCAGAAAATGACAGCTCTTGGAGTGATCACGCTTGTCCAGTGGCTTGTTTACACTTCTGTCACCTTTAACAGATTATGGACTCTTTAAGGACAATGGCCACAGTTGAGCCATTGCTGTATCCATAGCACCCTGGCTAGCTCAGAGTGAGCACCCAATAAAGGGTAATAAATGTCAGCATTATCATTAGGATACTTAAGATAATACTAACTGGCCTTCAGTAAGTGTTTACAATGTGCCAGGCACTGTTCCAAGAAATTTACCAGGATCATTTCACTTAATCTTCACAACAATCCTATAAGTGTTATCATCCCCATTTCACAGATGAGTAAACTGAAGCTTACCAAGGTGAGACAATTTGCCTGAGGTCACATTGTAAGGAGTGAAGGATGGGGGCAGTTTTGAACCAGGTCAGTCTGACTCCATAGTAAACAACTCCATACTTGATTGCTGAGCATCCTCTGTACTGTATCACAAGCCTCAGTCCACCTGACAACAGGAACTGGGTTTGGTTTATTTATGGAGTCCCTGAGTCCAAGACCCTGGCACAGATCCTGGCACACGGTAGGCCACTCAGTCAGTGTTCTTTGGATAAACAGATGAGAAAAGGAGAGGGAGAAGGGAGGTCAAGGGCAGATGGTAGGACTGGGGTGGGGCAAGAGACGTTTTATTTTGGAGAGCAATGGGAGGTGAGCGCAGAAGAGGGCCAGGGAGAGGGTTGTGCCCTGGCCTTCAGGTTCACACAGCTTTTCAGGGGAGCCATGCCATTCCCACCATCCCAACTTTCAACTGCGTCTGAAAGGGTGTTCCCTTGGGAACAGACTGACACTCAGAAGAATGTGAGCTGAGGGCTCAGGTGCTCCCTCCTTCCTAGGCAGCCCCTCTCCAACTCCAGGACCCCTGGCCTGCATTATAGGGGACAGAGAGAGGTTTGTGGTACATAACGAGTCAGCATTTGGGAGAAGAAGAAAGTAGCTGCAGCATCTCTGTGCCTCAGAGGATTAGACTGTGGGAGCCAGGGAGTCACCGCCACTCTGTGCATTCAACATTCAGAGGCTGACCTCACTGAGCAGGGTCATGGCCCTGGGGAAGACAACCTCGACGGAGGTAACTGTCTCCTGTGAGTGGGCGGACAGTCTCTGTTCCTTGTTTTCTTGTCAGCACTCTGAGGTGAGGGTGAGGCCTGCCTGCCATCTGACCTCAGAGCCAGGGTCGTGGGGACCTTGGCCAGCTGCATCCTAACCCAGCCCTGTTTCTTCGAGGCCAGTTGGTGCTAGGGAGCGAAAGGAAAAATTTAATTTATACTTCTCCCCTCGATTCAGAGTCTGGGCAGCTATTTTGACTGCTTCGCTGGAATACTCTTTAATTCTGAGTTTCTTTTTCTCATTACGGCTCGAAAATTAAAATCTCTCTGCCTTGGGCAAGTGAAGGCTGAGTGAGGGATGGCTCCACTGCTGCACATTTCTTATTTAAGTCAATTTGGAAACACTGACTGCTTTCTCTCAGGGCAGGTGACTGAGGGAAGAGGACAGGACAGACTTTAGTCACCCTCCTTCCTACGGTGTCGGCATTAATCCTCCCATTATTCCTGCAGCCCTCACTGACCTGGCCTAATCACAAACTTAATAACACCCTGTGCTTGTAAAGCTCTTCCCTGTGCATTATTTCCAGCTGATCCTCACAATAGCCCTGTGAGGAAAGAAGGCAGGTGTTCTTGTTCATGTTTTTATTAACGAGGGAACTGAGGGCCCAGGGCATTTGAGAGATGAGAGACTAGCCCCTGAGGTCCTCAGGGAGGGGGCTTCAGATGGGGGTGGTCGAAGTTGTGACTCCTTCCCTTCAGGTCTCCTTGCTTCTGAGAAGACAGCTGCGGCCGAGCCACCTCTTCTCGTTGCTCCCAGAATACAGAGTGGGCGACCCACTCAGGATCAGCATGATCTAGGCCAGCTCCTGTCTCCTCCCTGAGCTTCAACTTCATTATATTTAAAAGAGGGAGGCCCACCTGGTGGCGCAGTGGTTAAGTTCACAAGCTCTGCTTCAGTGGCCCGGGGTTTGCCAGTTTGGAGCCCGGGTGTGGACCTAAGCACCACTTGGCAAGCCATGCTGTGGGACGCATCCCACATATACAGCAGAGGAAGATGGGCACAGTTGTTAGCTCAGGGCTAATCTTCCTCAAAAAAATAAATAAACAAAAATAAATGATAAATAAAAGGGAAGTTGTCTGGGGCCGACCCAGTGGCGTGGCATGGCGTAGTGCTTGTAGTGGTTAAGTTTACATGCTCCCCTTCAGTGGCCTGGGGTTCACAGGTTCAGATCCCGGGCGTGGACCTGCACTCCTCTCATGAACCCATGCTATGGCAGCATCCTACATACAAAATGGAGGAAGATTGGCATAGATGTTAGCTCAGCGACAACCTCCCTCAAGCAAAAAGAGGAGGATTGGCAGTGGATGTTAGCTTACAGCCAATCTTCCTCACCAAAAGAAAAAAATTTTAAAAAATAAGAGGGGTTGTCCTAAATTATGCCTAGAGCTACCCTGCAATGCCTGTTCCCAGACCCTAGGGGAAAGAAGGACCATATTGTTTGTTGCTTTGCTCCATCTCCATGTTTCTGGCTCTCTGTCTTTTGGTGTTGACTGCTCATCTCTGTGTGAGAACACCCAGCTGTCTTTGTCCTGCTTATCTTTTCTCTCTGCAGATCTCTCCCTGATTTGCTCATAGACTCTCAGAGGGATATTTGGTCCACATGGTGTCTCCCAGTAGAGCTCCAGAACACCCCCTCTGAGAGGGGTCTGGAGAAGGCAGTCTGGCAGGAGGTGGCTCCAGATTGCCTCAAAGCCATAGCAGCACACTGTTTTCACTGAGCACATCAGGAGGTACTTGGGGTCTTACAACCTGTGGAAAAGGTTCCTTTCACTGGGGCACACAAGGTCTAGGAATGAAGGCTGGGCTGCATCTCAAGCAGCATAAGAAGTTGTGACTGGCTTGTCGGCAAACAGCAGCACCAGCCTTCTAGGGGCACAGGCTCTGGTGGAAAGAGGAGTTTCTTGTTCCACCTTTGCCCTCATCCCCAGTTCCCTTGAGGACCTGGTAGTTTTCCACATTTTTCTATCCCCTGTTCTGGGACTCTGGAGAAATAGGAGCCCAAGGCATCCCGTGACCCTAAACCTCTCCAATAACCTCATGTTTTTGTTCCTGGTGTGAAATGATAGCCACTCTCACCCCCATCCTCCTCCCTGGGGAGTGGGAGCCAGACTGCTCTCTTAGTAACCAGCTCAACCCCAAGGGCCACAGGGAACTCCAAAACTAACCTGAGCGAGCACAAAGGACAGCCTGGGCAACCAGGGGCTTCCAGAGGCTGGTACAGGGGGGAGAGCTGAGGGTGTGAGGAGGGAATGAGTACTTCCTGGAGATAAAAGCTTTGGACTGCAACTCAAAATCAAAAAAGAGGCTGCATGATTGAAGCAGGGAAAATCAGACAGATCTGGGATCACATTTCAGCTCCACCTCAAGCTGGGAAATCTCAGGCAACCTCTGGAAACCTCAGTTTCCTCCTTCACTTTCTACAATGGTGATTATTCCATAGTGTTGTTGCAGGACTGAATGAAATAATGTACATAAGACACTCACCAAGGTCCCTGGCATATATAGGCACTCAGTAAATGGTTGCTGTTATTATTTTATTATTAATATCATTATTGTTGTTGTTGTTGATCGAGAGTTAAGAAGTGAGGGTTGGAGACAGACTTTCTTGTTTGCAGAGACACTCAGCTACAGTGAGTCAGAGAAGGAATCCAGAGGCACTGGGTCTCCACCAGAAGCTCTCTGTGGTGTCGTGAAAGCCCAGCCTTATCTCGGATGCTATCTTGTTGACTCAGACATAGACTCAAGGGTTTCTGTTTCCTTGTGGCAGCTCACTTTACACCGAGAACAAAAGCATCTTGGGAAATTAGAGTCACAGAGGCTGGGCAGTCAAGTCCCTCTCCTGTCAGATAAAGAGCCCCCTGTTCCAATTCCCATCAGTGGCAAGGGATGATGCTCAAGCTGCCACCAAGCATGAGGGCCAGGCCAGAGGGAACAACGGTTTGGCAGGTGCCTAGGCCTTGGAAAAAAACTGAGGTCCAAAGAGAGAAACCAGAGCTGCCCCAGTGGGCACTGTCTTCTCCTTTGTGCCTCTCACTCTTTCCTCATCCCTCTGCCCTGTTTCTAGCTGCCCCACAAAACCCCAATTCCAACAAGAAGGATGGGACTAAGGTGAAACCTGGTAGGGTAGACTTGGAGCTCCTCCCCCGGGGGGAGGTAGTTTGGAGTGTTGGGCTTCCTCCTACATCACTCGGGCTAGAGATCCAAAGATGACTGGAGGGCCAGGAAATGGGACAGAAGTGCTAAGATCCTGAGAAGGGAGAGTCCACAGCTGTCAGCCACACCTCACCCTCTCTCTCTTCCTCAATCCCATTTCCCTGTTCATTCTTTCTTCTGATTCTCCCCTTTCCATTCTCTTTTCTCTGCCTCTTCCTCTTTCTCCTCTCCTTATTCACAGGCTGGCTTTCCAAGTTTTCAACTTCTGTTCCCAGACCCTTGTACATACAGGAATATTTCTCTTTTTGTTTCTCTTGTTCCCTTCTAATTGCCTCACCCAGAAGCAGGGATTCCTGCCTTCTCTGATAGAGGTGTAAAAGAGAGCTAAGCCCCAGAGTTTAGGCTCAGGCCCCTCAGTGGTACATGGGGGCCAGGGGCTAGGCTGTGTGGAAGAGAAAAGCATGAATTGGCCCATGAGAGCGTAAAGATGGCATAGACAAATGGAATGCAGTATTGATTGGGCTCTGGGTGACTCATCACCTCAAAGGAGGGATCTGGGAGAGTGATGTCATTGCTGGAGCTGGTGGTGACACCTGCAGCTGCACCCCATCCCTGCCCTGAGACCTTTTCTTACCTTGCCAGCTTCTTTTTTGGCTCCCCATGACAGAGCACAGCTGGGAAAGCAGATTTCACCTCTGATGTCATTTAGAACCACAATGTGGTTTTCTCAGATTGAGAGATTTCCTTCCTACATCCTCACCTCCACTTCCTCTGCCTGTCTTAGTAGATGTACTAATGTGCATGTGGGCATTCACTGTCTCACACATGTGTGCACACTTTTCATATGTGTGTACAGCTTATGTGCGTGCCCACACACACACACTCATACATACTCCCACCCGCCATCTGTTTCCATCACTGAGAGGAATAAACTAGGCTTCCAAACAGTGCTAGGGGACTGATTTTTCCTGAGAGTGATGTGAGGAAGAACTCCTGTGTACTCTTGTCTGGTGGCATCTTGATGCCATGTGCCTCTCAACTTCAGGGGCCACAAATTGAGCCAAAGTAAGCCCAGCATTTGAATAGGCATGTCTCCTTGAATATGTGAATTTCCACCTTCATAATCATGGGGAAATTGGGAAGGGATGAGGTTGGCAGGGGACAAGGATATGTGGAGGAGGACAATTTGAGTAGGAACAAAGACTTAGGAAACTGACTCCAAGACAAATGTCATCATCATCATCATCCTTCTCTCTCACTCATCTCCAAATTGAATGTATCTTTCCCTCTATATCCTTGGAAGAGAGAGAGTTGGATACACTTCTTAACTAAGTCCCAGGATTCCAGCTAAGCTGGAGCAGAGGAAGGGTTCCATATATGAGTGTGAATATTAATACTATGTAAATCACATGTAAGTACTTTGAAAGCAAAAATAAATAGCCTGTGGCTCTTGAAAAAGAACAAGTAACCTGAGGTGAAGGCAGTGGAGGAGCCACAGCCCACATAATGGAGTGACTTCCAGAGTCTGAGTGGAGGATGAGCCCACTCCAGTCCTCTGGAGATCCTAGCCTGTGACACAGTGGAAATGGTTTGTTTTGGCCATAAGCAACCAACAAGTATTTGTCAAATGCCCACCTGATGTGGTGGCAGAGGTAGATTTTCCATGAAGCCAATGAAGCTTAAGCTTCAGGGCTCCTCATTTGCACAGACCCCTTCCAAAGCCTGCACCTAATTTTATGTTCATAATTTTGTATTCTTTTTCTTAAAGTGGGCTTTCCCAAATTGTATTAGCTTCGGGACCCACAAAACCTGGGTCCACCTCTGCAATGAAGAGAATAAATTCTCTGTTCTTAATTAATTAATTTATTTTTTAAGATTTTATTTTTCCTTTTTCTCCCCAAAGCCCCCTGGTACATAGTTGTATATTTTAGTTGTGGCATGTGGGACACCACCTCAACGTGGCCTGATGAGCGGTGCCATGTCCGCGCCCAGGATCCGAACCAGTAAAACCCTGGGCCGCCGCAGCGCAGTGTGCGAACTTAACCGCTTGGCCATGGGGCCGGACCCTCTGTTCTTAATTTAATTAGCAGCTTCCTTTGAAATCATCTCTCTTTCTATCAGAGATGCCCATCTGTCTGCATGGCCTTTTATGCCCCTTCCTCTGGACCAGTTGAACTCCAAGGCTGCTCCTGGCTCCAGGATTCCACAATTTTCTGCCTTGAGGCTGATGTAGGAGGATGATGAAGGTAGCTGCTTTGTTGTTCAAAGGATGTGGCCCTCGAGCCAGCCCTGATGGCCTAGTGGTTAAAGTTCAGCACGCTCACTGCTTCGGTGACCTGGGGTTCCTAGTCACAGAACCATATCACCCATATATCAGTTGCCATGCTGTGGTGGTGGCTCACATACAAGAACTAGAATGACTTACAACTAGGATATACAACCATGTACTAGGGCTTTGGGGAGGGAAAAAAAGGCCCTCTTGCCCAAATCCTAAGAACCTCAGGGAGAAAATACCTGACAATAAATAATAGTAATACCTTACCTTACATGTGTTGAACCTTTGAGTTTCTAAAGGGAATGTGTCATTTGATCTTCACGACAACCTTGAGACAAGGAGGAGACATGTTATGGAGACTTGCTGTAGACAAGGAAACTGACTCAGAAAGTTGAAATTACAATAATAATAGCTCACACTCACAACACTGTTGTAACGGCATGGTGTTATTGTTGTGCTCATTTAATCTGCACAACAACCCTATGAGGTAGGTACTATTATTATCCTTATTTTAGAAATGGGGAAATGGCACAGACAGGTTAAGTAACTCGCCCTACCTAGACTAAAGAATAGCAGAGCCAAGGCAGTCTGGCTGCAGAGTTCATGATCTTAATCTGTTCACTACATAATAACTTGTGTGTGGTCACTAGAATTCATATCTAGATCTGTCTGACGCAGAGCCCTTTCTCATTACCACTAAGCAATACCACCTCCCTAAGGAACCAGGAAGTACCAGCTGCTTGTGGCCAGGGGCCTGAAGGGAGAGACAGGGGGATTGGTAGGAAGTCCAGGTGATTGGTCTAAGGGCCAGGGTCTAGCCAGGGAAGGAAGGATGAATACTAGTGGTCCTCCTGGGCTGATAGCTCAGGGTGGGAGGTAAGCCAACAATCACAAACTTGCAAAGGGCTTGGGGACATGTCTTCCCACCTGGGCCCTCAAGAACCAAAGTCTTTGACCATCTCTCCCTACTTCTGCAATTCTCTGACAAATGAAATCAAGATTATGGTCCAGGAGGTCAGCCCCGTGGCTGAGTGGTTAAATTCACACGCTCTGCTTCGGCGACCCAGAGTTTCGCTGGTTCGGATCCTGGGCACGGACATGGCACTGCTTGTCAGGCCACGTTGAGGTGGCGTCCCACATGCCACAACTAGAAGGACCCACAACTAAAAATACACAACTATGTACCGGGGGAGAAAAAGGAAAAAAAAAATCTTAAAAATAAAAAGGTTATGGTCCAAGGTGTGTTTAGGGAGATCACCATGGCAACAAAGGATGATGGATTAGGGGTGAAGGTGAGTTAGGAGAAAGTTGCAAAAATCCAGGAGAGAAGTGACAAGGTGCCAACTGAACCCAGGCAGTGACTGTGGTGTGGAGAAGAAAGATGCAGGGGCGAACAAATAAAGGGTGGACAGGGATGTCTTCTTCAAATGACACAGCCCACATTTGGGCCCCAGTGGAAGAAGGGGGATAGAGAGTGTGGGAGGTGTGGGAAGCAATAAACAATGAGGCCTATAGGATGAGCAGCCCCTGGAAGCTGCCAGAGGTGATAACATCCCATCTTCCTACTCTCTGGGTCCCCAGTCAGGCTGGAGCCCCCAGGCTGTGTGTGTGTGTGTGTGTGTGTGTGTGTGTGTGTGTGTGTTTAGAATAGAAGTGTCAGCCCTGGGCTCTAGGGCCACATCACGGGGAAGTGAGCTATGGGGAGCATCAGGGAAGCATGATTTAGAGTCTCATTCCCACTGCCCTTCACTGTGCTGCAAGGACAGTTCAATGTAATATATAATTACCGCCGCCCAACAAGGCTGCACTGTACACAGCTCCCCACCTTCCTCCCGCTCCCTCCTGTCTGCCTTCAGACTATAAATCAGTTTTCAATCCTGAGTGCTACCTGTAAATGTTCAAGCTCAGGATCCTCACCTCATATTCCTGCATCCCCAGGAGGGTGGTTTAGGCTCTGAGAGGCCCCACTTTCCTCAGTCCTGATTCTGACACTGTTCCTATCTCCTGATCGATGGTGGGAAGGGCAGGAGAGGAGTCTCTGGGAACCTGGTTTGGGGAGTAGGGGTGGTTGGCTCTGTGTCTACCTGACTCAGCTAGGCCTGAGCTGGACACTGCCCAGTGTGCAGCACTACGGACATGCTCCAGATCAACTGGGCAAGAAGGCATTGAAACTGACCCCTCCCCACTGACTGGCAAGCTCCTCCCAGTCCTGCAGGATGTGCCAGAAGGAGGCAGGTAGGCATCTTCCCTGGAGAGCCTCCAAAAGACAGTGCCCTCACCATGGGCTGATGTGGGAGTAAGGAGGCACCAGCCATGGCTTTGCCCTGAGCTGGGATGAGAAATCCCACAGCATACCTTGGGGGTGATAAAAGGACAAATCAAGAGAGGAATTCTATTTTTTTTTAAAAGATTGGCACCTGAGCTAACAACTGTTGCCAATCTTCTTTTTTTTTTCTGCTTTTTCTCCCCAAGTCCCCCTGCTACATAGTTGTATATCTTAGTTGCAGATCCTTCTAGTTGTGGCATGTGGGACGCCGCCTCAATGTGGCCTAACAAGCGGTGCCATGTCCAAGCCCAGGATCCGAACCAGCAAAACCCTGGGCCACCAAAGCGGAGCGCAGGAACTTAACCACTGGGCCATGGGGCTGGCCCCAGGAATTGTTGATTTGTACTGTGGGGACCTGAAATTGGCCACCCCAAGATATGTCTCTTTGGCATCAGGATTATTTGAGGCTGATTGCTTTTGATAAACTGGGACAGGGAAGGAGGCTCTGAGGAATGGAACTTGCCCTTTGTTAGCACACATTTACATTTGTAAGGTAAATCTCTGTCTGTAAAGGTGCCTCCCTCTCTGTACCAGGAAGAAGAAAGGAGATGACCTTCTCTCTAGAAACTCTTCATCAATACCAAAGGCAAGGACTTAAATCTGCATTTTATTGTGCTAGTCTGGTAACCTCCTGTAACTGACTTCCCTCCTCCCTCCCAACGGTGGCATTTCTTTAAGGATTAAGCATCTTTCCTTAGGGAAGGAACTGATTGCTGCGCTCACCTGTGACCGCCCAGCTACGCCCACCGCCCACTGAGATAGCAGACCACTGCCTGCTGTGTCCATCAAGCACTGTGCCGACAGGGCAATCTTGTGACTATTGTGGGAGGGACATTTCAATCACCTGTTTGGGGGTATATAACCACTATGTGCACCCCACTTCTTCGGTGCCCTTTCTTCCTTCGGGAAGAAAGGCCCCGGGCCATGGTTCCTCATAAAGCTTTGTTTAATTTTCTCTTGCTGTTCTGTCTCATGTGAATTTAATTCGTTCTCCGGCCAGATGAACCCCCATTTGGGAAGAGGAAATGTCCTCCTCCCCTACATTACCTAGCAGGTACCTTGAGAACTTTGATTCTCCCTTTAAAAAAAAGTTGGATGCTTTCCTTCTCCCCTTCCTGCCCCTCTTTACTAGGGTAACTGCAATAGCCTCCATACTGGTCTGCCTGCATCCGCTAGTACCCTTCTAACACATCCCCCTGCTGAATGGTGGTCAGCTCATGCCTCTCACTGCCCTGATTAAATTTCTTTGTGAGCTTCCCTCCCTCAGGATAACACCAAATTCCTTTCCAAGGCCTACAGGACCTGACCCTGCCCATCTTAGCATATCAGCCTCATTGGGTATCACTCGATCTCTCATTGCCTCACTCCAACCACAGCACTTTCAGTTTCTCCAACGTTCCTGCCACAGGACCTTTGCACTGGCAGTTCCTGTAACCTGAAATGCTCTTCCTCTGGCTCCTATTCCTCTGGCTCCTACTGTTCCTAAGTCACCACCCCTCCTTGATTACTCCATTTGAAGTAGGTATCCCTTTCTATCTCAGCACCCTGTTTGTTTACTTCATCGTACTTATTATATATTATATAATTTGTAATTCTGTATTCATCAGCTGGTTTCCTCATTTTCTGAGTTTTCCTCACTAGACTGGAATCTCTGTGAGGACAAGGGCCACACTGTCTTATTCATCATTGTATTCCAGGTGCTTAGCATAAAGCCTGGCACATAGGAGGTTTTAATTAAATATTCTTTCAATGAACTGAATGCATAGGAGGTAGCTACCAGAGGGAGTCTAGAAGTTGAAGCTGATTCTGTTGAAGCTGATTCTGCCTATTCCTTATTGCACCCCTGCTTGCAAACAGCAAACTGTCAGATTTGTCCTTCCCTACAAGATCAGGCTTACACCCACCCTGGGAAAACTAGGAGCATTCTGACAGGGCCTCTGCCCTCCTTCCTCTCCTTTGGGAAAACTCTTTCAACTGTGGCCCCTTCTGGTTGTCCCTGGAGCTGTCCCTCGAAGCACCATGGGTCAGTGGCCAGTGTTCACCACCTCCCACTCCCCATCAAGGTCCCTGGGTTGCTGCAAAGCATGGCCCAGCCCACACTGATACCTGTGCCCACTGTGGTAGCGGAAGAGAGGAGTGTGAAAGGAAGAGGGGATGTGTGGGCCAGGGGCTCAAAACGGGGACAGCAAAAGGAGGCTGAGGAGGCAGCTCTTCCACGCATTATAATATCCATGAAGTAAGTGCAAATTAACTGAAATCACCTTTTGAATAAGCAGCTTTTATTGAGGGAGCTGCTCTAATCCCTAAATGGCTTTATTGACCACGAGGAGCTTCCTGGAGAGGGAGGGGGTGGGAAATGCCAACGCACTGTCAGGAACCTCTTTGCAGCGCCCTTGTCCCTGTGCTTTTAGATTCCAGACATGCTTCTTGTGGCTAATGGAACTCGCAGATCTCCAGCCTCAGCTCCCACATTCCACTCCCATCCTCCCCCCACTGAGGCTGGGGACCTGGCCTCTGGGTTTGCCGGAGGCTGAGGCTGCTAGATGCCCCATCCCAAGTCTAGATATTGAATGAATCTGGGGGACTGTAAGCAGCTGAGTGCGGCTACAGTGCTACAGCTCTGTGGGCTCTCTGGTATAACCACATCTGGCCATGTAAAACATCCCTGTGCCCGTGTGTAAAGGTGTGAGTGCTGTGTGTGCTGGTGGGTTTGTGTCCATTTACACGTACCCCTGGGAATAAGCATCACTGTGTTTGTATCTGTGTGGCTTTGTGTATCTCTCCTCCCCACCCCCCACATCTCCATCCACCTGTACTCTTTCTCAAGCTGTGAGGGGCTGGCCTCAGCTAGGGAAGCATGCTTTTTCAAGGACTGACTTATATCAGGGTGATAATGAATTGATGACACATGGAGTCCCCTGGGCTCTAGAGAGAAGGCAGAGAACAACTCGAGATGGAGTGGAGGATGTCGGCTTGGGGGTGCAAGGACTTTGTCTCTCAGAAAGTCCATTCCATAGGGCTGGCCCGGTGGCACAGTGGTTAAATTCACTGCTTCAGCAGCCTGGGGTTTGCCCATTCGAATCCCGGGTGCAGACCTACTCAAGCCATGCTGTGGCAGGCGTCCCACATATAAAAAGTGGAGGAAGATGTTAGCTCAGGGCCAGCCTTCCTCAGCAGAAAGAAGGAGAATTAACAGTGGATGTTAGCTCAGGGCTAATCTTCCTCCAAAATAAATAAATAAATAACAATTTAAAAAATAAAAAAGGCCATTCCAGCTCTGTTCAGATTTTAGAGGGTAAGGGGATAGAGACAAAGGAGGTCCAGGGGATGTGGGAAACACATCCCAATATTATCATCAATAGTCGTCAATATTACCAGCCTGGCCTGTCTGCCTCTTCCAGAACCCTCCATTCCCTGCTTTGCTGTCTCTCTCACCCTCCCAAAGCACTCACTCTGACTTTGGAGCTGTGAGGGATAAGGCTGGCTATTCCACTTTCCCAGCCTCTGCCACTCTGGCCCTCACCCAAAGCCAAGTCCTGCCCAGAGATGGAGGGAATGGGTCACTCCTCAGTACTGGATCATATAGAATTCTGAGGGGCCCAGACACATAAGCAGGCCTTGGAGCACCAAAAACTGGAAAACTGCCCCTTGGACATGGAGCCTGTCAAGGCTAATTTGCCTCAATGATCTTTCACAATGGATTTAGGGCCAAGTGAGTCATCACTGAGGAAAGGAGAGGAGAGTCCAGAAACTTGCAGAACATCCATGCCATGCTGGAGGGACCTGGATTACAAAGCAGGACTTCCTCTCATTGTTCAGAGAAGATAAGTGATACCCCACTCCTAAAGGTTTCAGAAAGACTTCATGCAGGTCTTACAGGACCCAGGGGCTCACTTCCCTGGAAAGCTCCTCCACCCCACTTCTCCCCAAGCTGGAGAGCTCCAGCCCCCTTAGCACAACAGCACATGGTAAGTGTTCAATGAATATTAGCTGTTGTGAATATTAGCATAATCTCCTGGTGGAAAGTCTCTGAAGATGGCCCTTACAGGGAGGGCTGAGCCTCTAGGGACCCTGGGAGTCAGGAGGGGTGGGGGGCAATGTGAAGCAGGCATGGTGCCAGGATGCTCAGCTGGAGCACCAAGGAGGCAGAGACCCGGGCCACCACTGTTGTCTCTCCTTTCCCTGCCCCAGCTGCGGAGGGGCAGCCTCTCTCTGGGCACTGTAGGAAGTCCTCCCTCTGTCCCAGGCAGGCCCAGTGACCTTTTGCTCAAGCCTGCAAATATATTCTTGGCAAGTCTTGGAAATGAAATTGTGCTCAACATTTGTATAGGGCTTTTCTGTGGCCCAGGCCTTTACAGACATTAGCTAATTAAATGGAGGAGGAAGAGGAGGAGGAGAAGGAAGAGGACCCAGCCTCTCTCCTCCCTCCTGACCTGGAAAGCTCAAGTCTCATTCTTCCATTCTTCTTTCCCTGCAAGGCTGGACTTACTCTAAAGAGGAAGCAACTCCTGGGGAGTTGCCCACTGAGTCAGAAGGCAAGGGGAGGAGGAAGTTTGACAATATGTTGAGTAGGTAAGGTCTTCCTGAGGCCATTCTGTCCCACTGCCAGCCATATCCAGCAAGTGGCTCAGTTTCATGAATGGGTCAGCCTCTTCCTCCCCCTGGAGGAGGACATGAGGACAGACAGACAGTAACTAGAGCCAGAGCAGGTTGTCAAAGATCCTTCCCAGAAGGCTAGGGGAAACAGGGCACACAGATGTTCAGTCTGGTCTAGAGACAGGGCCAACCTCTCAGCCCATCTGGGAGTCACAAACCTGGACAGCAGCTCCTAGGCTGGAGAGAAGGATGTGCATCTCTGCCCCCATGCTCTTCCTGGCCATCCCAGCATCAGCGGAATTTCCTGCACTACTCCCCAAACTACCCTCCACCATCCTCAGACCCTGCCTCTGCCAGCAGCGGGTCAGCGAGTGGAGCTGCCCTCCAATGTGCAGCGAGTCAATTCTCTCCTGGAGAGGAGAGAAGAAGAGGGGGTGAGAAAGAGAGAGATCCAGCATCCAGGACTAGGACTGAGGTGAATGACCAAGAGAGAAGCAGAGACCAGTTATAGAGACTGACCTAAGGAAGAAATAGGTCATATTTCAGACTGAGACTGTGGGAGAAAGGAAAGGAAGACTACAAGGAGAGTGGAAGGAAGAAACAGCTCCACAGGTAACAATGATGTCAAGAATGAGGATTTCTTGGCACAGCCACAGGCAGCTCCATGTAGGAATCCCCCCCAGGAGGCCTAAGAGAATTGCCACAGGGCTGGGAGGAGAGCCACACCTCCCACTCCCCACCCCTCTCCAAGAAGGACAGCATCTGCAGGGGCCCACCTCAGATGTGTGGGCTCCTTCAAGAGGCCAGCAGGCACAGTCTCCTCCCTGATCCCATCACAGGGACTACAAGCCTGGAGACTTGGCTCCTCCTCCCATGGTGAGTATCCCCCTCCCACCAGCCCCCCAGGCCTGCCCCTGCCCACCCTGATCCCATCAGTCTGCCTGGTGCTGATTGGGAAGTCAGCAATTCTGGAGGCCCTGCCAAGTCCAGCAGAGGAGGTCTTGACCTCTCCTCACAGTAATTATCTGTCTCATAAAAAATAAGCATTGAACTTCATAAAACCAATTAAGACTTCAAGGCCAGGGCACAGGAGCAAGCAGGAGTCCAGGCAGCTCTGGCGACAGTGGGAGCCAACTCCAAGGGCAGAGCAGTACCTGACAGCTCCCTCCTCTTAGGCCCAGCCCTAAAGGCTACAAAGCTCCTGCAGATGCAACAGAAGACGCTGAGGCCAGACCCAAGGAAGGACTGGCTGGCTGGCAGGAGCTGTGGGCACTGGGATGATTTCTTCCCTTTCGTGACTGGCAGCCCAACAGAGCCTGGTTCCTCCCTCCGTAGCTGTCTCTGATTCCAGAAAACCTCAAGAGCTTCCCATCAAGTTACCAAGGCAACACAGCCCAGCAAGATTCACAGAGACGATGGAGAGAGCAGAGACTGACAGCAGCCCCATGACCGGCTGCCAGGGTTGGGGCACACATCGCAGGGTGAGCAGGGAGGCAGAGGCTGCGAGCCAGAACAAACATCCCCTGCCTCCCTGTTCCAGGATCTGTTTTCCTGCAGTTTGTGGGTTTACGCAGCCCAGTTCCAAGTGAGTGGAAAGACAGCATCAAAGCTTCCCTCACTGTCAGGTGGGGATTGGAGGGTGCTCTTCCACAGCTTCCCAGAATGCCAGATGTTGCAGCTCCTGGCTCAACCCATGGGCTAGGGGTACTCCTGCTTTTAGAGGCCAGTGGGACAATCTTCCATAACCACCTGCTCTCTCCATGACAGTCCCCTAGGGAGGTAGTGTTGCTAGGCAATCATGAGCATAGGCTGCTTTGGAATCAGACAGAAGTGGGTTTGGCTCCTGGCTTGGTCACTTTCTAAAACTCGGTGACCTTGGGGAAGTCACTTCTCTCTCAGTCTCAGTTTCCTGAGCTGAAAATAAGGATAATATGATGACTTCCCAGGACTCAATAATATCATACCTGTAATGTGTTTATGCAGGGCCTGGCACTGGGTCAGTTTAGAAAAAAATTAAAGCTCTTAAAATCTTATTATTATTACTATTTTAATTTTTATTGTCATTGTGTACCTCCGTTTACTCATCTGTAAAATAGGAATCATGATTCAATGGGTTGTTTGAAGATTAAACAAGATAAAGGATGTGAAATGCTTAGAACAACATTTTACCTGGAGAAAGTGCTCAATGAATAGGAGCTGTTATTATGATTCCTACATCCCCTTTCTCCCCTCAAGTCCTTCAGATTATACACCTAGAAGCCATCACTGAGCTAGCCCAAACTCCTAGTTCTCTAAGCAGTAGGGGCCATGAAAATGAGGCTTCTAGAATCATAGTGGGGATTGTGGGGGGGTCATTCCTAATGGCCATGCCACTGAACTTCTCATTCACTTCTGAACCAGGCATGAGCCTTTGGCTTCTGCACGCCTTTATTTCCATCTCAGGAGCCTGAGTTTCCCTGAGCAGGCTGATGTCCAGCTAATGATCAGCATCCTGGAGGGAAGGGATAAATGGTCATTTAGAATTGAAAAAAGTTTTGTCCCTATACACAGGGTCAGATGCCAGGCTCATGGAAACGGCTCAAGAGAATGGCTGAGAGGTGGAGCTATGATGCCTCTTAAAGTTTCCTGTCTTTTTTTGATCTAGCTGAGGCCTCATTTCCATAACGAGAGCTCAGATATGGCTGGCAATTGCAGACTGCTCCCAAACCCTCACCATCTTCCTCCGTGAAAACACCAACATTCCTCCAGGTCCCAGTCACACTTTGACCTTTGAGACTGGTTTGTGAATGAATAGGCTGGTTCGTGCTGCAGTCTATCTCATCCGTGGCCCTTTCCGCACATCTGTGTCTCACTGATCCAATGGCACATGAATTGCCTAGGTGGTGTCCCAGGGTCTCCAGGCGTGCCACATGCTGAAGGGTAGGCTAGAACTGCAGCTGGAAGAGCTTAGGTGAAACCTCAGGGAAAATGTCCTACTTGAAAGCATTGGGAGACGCTGGCAAAAGGCTACAGGCAAGCTACAGAATTTGCTTTCTACAGATTTGCAATCAGAGGAGGCCCCATCCCTAACCTCTACTGCCCTAGAGAGCTTGAGAGTTAGTGCCTCAGTGAGGGTGGGCCGGGGCTGGGGCTGTCAGGACCCCTAAGACATTGGAGGAGGGTCGGGCACTTCTTGTGGCAGACCCAACCAGGGGCTCCAACACTGGGCTTGTCTCCATTCCCCTAGCCCCCCTCCTCCGTAGCCTGGAAGACTTGCTGCCTTAACGGTCACCACATTCCCGAGGCCCTGTGGGATGAGGTGGAGCTCTGAAGGCCAGACTCTAGGGAGAACCAGTGACTTTAGGTTCTGATGTCAGAGACTAGATCTGAGGATGACTTGGACATATCCTCCCCCAGAATAACTTCACTGACTCAGCCTCGTGCCCTTAGCTCTGCTAGCAACAAAGCGTTTATCTCCAACCCAGAGATCCCGTCTTCCACACCAGCCACCATGCTCTAGACTCTCCCCATTCTTTGGATAGAGAGAACCTGGAGGTGCTAGAAGCATCTGGGGATGTGGAACCTGATACAGGCCATCTTATCCTCTCTGTGCTCATAAATCAATACCCACACAGACCCCGTTACTGGAAAGGAGAATTCCTGAGGCTCAGTGGCTTTGGAATGACTGGTGGGGGATGAGGAAGTCTGAAGGAGACAACTGGAAAGAAAGCAGGAGGTGAGTTGGGAAGCCTCCCCTTCAGGGCTTTCCCTCAGGGCAGTTGCTGCCCAGAAAGCCCTACCTGTGTCAGCTACAAGCCAGGAATGTGCCACACCCCACCGACCTGCACACCCTCCCTGCCTCAGCTCATTCCCATCCGGCTCCCAGATAGGTCCAGGAACAGTCACAGAGGACTGTGTTAGATCTGGGGAAAAGAGAAAAAGCCTTTTTCCCCCCATGATAAAGAACCTAGTGGGCAGGGCATGGGTATTAGCAACAAAAATTAATCTGGAAGTCATTCTGAAGAAAATTCAGCTCCCCAAGGTTAGCCAAACCAGAGTCCGCTGCTGGGGGGACTGGCAAGGGGCCAAGAGTTACACTGTCCGTAAACTGGGACCCATCTGGCCTTGGCCATGGCTCCCAGATGGAGACCTGCCCTACTAGGTGATCTCCCAAAGGCAAAAGTCAGATTTCTTCCAGCCCAAGGAGTCTCAGGGACAAGTTAGAAAAGCCAATTTTCTCTCAAGTCTCTGTCTCTGCCTGCTAGAAAAAGATTGCATCCAGCTCTCAAAGGGTCTGCCCTGCTCACGCTCAGATTGACAGGTGGACAGAAAATTTCCAACGTTCTCAGAGTCCAGGCTGAAGACAGCAGCCCAGAATCCTCTCCTGGGATGACCCAGGAGTGCCCCCTGCTGTCTGATTTGCCTGAAGCCAGTTGGAGGGGGGAGGAAGGAAGGAGTGTTAAAGGAGATTCTAGCAGTCCCAGCAGAAGGGACCATGCTTTATGCTGCCCTCACCATACACTGTCAGAGACTGAATCAGACCTGAACTTCCCCAGGGATCACTGAAGAGGAGAATGTCCAGAGAGCTGTCCACCTGGGAGAAGGATGACGCACCAGGGCCTTGCAGCCTGGCCTCTGGGCATATGCCCAGAGCTCTCAGGAGGGCTGCCCAACCTGCAGATGCCCTTGGCTTCAGGACAAAAGTCATGGTCCACGTAGCAAAATCAGCCACCTCCTCTGAGCCTCAGAGAGAAAAGCCTGTGCCACAGTGATTCATCTTAGTGCCAGCCTTGGGGACCAGAGGAAAGACCCCACTTCTCCCCAGCAACTCCCCCAGGTACGAGTGGGACATGTCCAAATTTACCATTGATAATTCAGATAATAACAGCTGTTTCCCAAAGGACCTCCAGTTCCATGTCCATAAGCTCAGGAGAGACTCAAAGATTCTTTAGGTCTCTTTAGCTCCAACATTTTGTGAGCCTATAGGATTCCACAGCTTACTCCTAGTGGCTGCCTTCTCTCCTGATCACCCACTACTCCCCATTCTTAGTTCTTTGTTTAATCTGATTTAAATCCATTTTGCTGGATCCTAAATAATAGCAGCTAGAAGGGAGAGTCTTCCAACACTTCCCATTTTCAAGATCAGAGATAGAGAGGAAGGGAGAGGGAAGAGACAGGACACTGAGAAACCAAGGGGAGAGGAAGAAGCCGCAAGAAAAAGGAGCAGAGAAATGACCAAGTAAGACCCAGGTAAATATCTGAGAGAAACCATCTGACCAGCTGGAGAGATGGGGAACAAACCTCAGCATTGTCTCTAGTCATTCTCCCTCTAAACATTTCATAGCTGCATCTCTGCTCTCACACTAAATGTAGGCCTCAGTGCACATGCGTGTGTACACACACACACGCTTAAATTGTGGAGAAGGCCTGACTATGTGTGGGGCTGGAAGGGCCAGCAGTCTTCTTGTGGCCCAGGGAGTTCTGCCCCTTTGCATAAATATCTTCCCCTCTTCACACCCCCTACCCCAGCCTCCAAGCCTTCCAGCACTAGGTCTTTGTGCTTTCAAAACAGCTCCCTCCCTGAGTGCCACCTCCAGGAAGTGCTGAGTTGCTCAAATGGAGGGATGGAAAGGAGGAAAGCCAGTCCTCTTCCCTCTAGAGTACTACCCCATCAAACAGCTGTCCTTCACCTCTCCTCCCTTTCACCTCTTTCATCAGTGCCAACGACAGCTGCAAAAACAGCTCTCCTCACCCTGAGCAGTGGGCTGCAGGGGATATACCTGCTTCCCAAGGCAGGAGACAGCTGGGGGTGGGGGGGTCTGGAGCAGTAGCATTCTGGCAATGCCAATACCCTCTCCCTCCCTTTCCCCCACAATTAAAGAAACAAAAGGGAAAGCCTTCCTAGTCATTCCCACAACACTTTGCAGTCATCCCAGCTTCCCAAAATCCTGCTCAGGCTGCCCCCAACCCTGCCCTCCCAAGGTAGCCTATACTTCTCAGACCTTGGAAAGTCACTCCAGGATATCTCACCCTGAAAGACAGATCTGCTCTTGGAATGCAGGGAGACAGTGATGAATTCGCCCACACACTAGCAACCTACTTCCATTAACTCCTATGTCCAGATAATTTCTTTAAATCACCAAGGATGAGCCTGGGGGAGGGGAAGGCAAGTCTGTGACATCAATCTTGAGTGGGGATTCCTCCTTCAAACCTGGCCAGGGCCGGGCAGGACAAAAAACCTGCACACACATACTTTGGGGGCTTCTGGGACAAAGCAATAGAAATGAGACCTCACCTCCCCCATCCCTACCCCTGCTACCCCACAGAGCCTCTTGCGACCCAAGTTATTTTCCACCCACACCCCTCCCATGGGTCCTTGGAAAAACAACACAGATATGGGCTCATGCATCTCTTTTTGGAGGTTTCAGGGCTCTGGCTGCTCCTGGGCAGGGTAGGAGCTGCCTCCTGGGGGCATCCTGACCCCTCAGGCACACAAGAGAGCAGCTCCTGTGTGACCAACATCCAGGGGGACCTAAAGGGGCAGGGCATGAGAAGGGTAACTAAGATGTCTACTACAGTTCTTGGTTTACTCATTTCTTTCTCAAATTACCCTACATAATGCCCTCATTTTACAGATGACGAAGTGGAGACTCAGAGGGGTTGACTTGCCCAAAGCTACCAACTAGACGAGAAACAGATCTGAGTCAAGCACAGGTCTTCCATCTCTAAAGCCTGCTTCAGGGAGATCACATCCTGGTAGGGAAGGGGGCTAGGAAGCAGTTGACATTTCAGTTGCTTAGTGTGCCCACCTACCTTTGGCTCTGGAACACAGGATCATCAGCTCAAACCTTTAGTTCTAGTCCCTATCCTGCTTATACTGCCTGCCTCCAAGCCAGCCTCCACATGGGAGGTTTGTACATCTTGGGAATGGGCCAGGTGGGGCCTGGAAGGCAGAAGGGACAGAGAAGGGAAATGCCGGCATTTCTCCAGGACCCAGAAGCAGGAGAGGGGATGAGAGCTGGGCAGATGGGTCTAAACAGGCCATGTGGGAAGGCTGGGCCATGGAAAAAATGTGGGCACAATGTGGCCTGGCTGAAACATGGCTTTGCTCAATTGGTGACCTGAGCACTTCTCCCTTCCTGCATTCTCCCTGTTTCTCTCCAAATTGCCTGCTTCAGACATGATTCTTTCCAAACGGCCCCTCCTCCCCCAACAAAGGGACTGGCATGTGGAGAGATACTGTGGACTGATTACTGACATCATAGCCTTCTTCCAGCAGCAGCAGGCTGGGGAACTGGCGGCCCAGACCACAACAGGAGCAGCTTGTGATGTTCTGTTCTAGCAGATTGGAGAGGGTTCCCCATGGCTCAGACCTGAGGCTGAGGAGCCAGGATGGAAAAAGCAGGAAAGAGAAGGCCCTCAAGCTCTTGACCAACTAGCTGGCTTATTGGTGGCCTGGAATATAGGTGCCCACATGGGCTCTCCCTGCCTAAAAGGAGAAAAGTCATCATTATCCAGCTTTGTGATTCTGATGGCTATTGGGGCTCAGTGTTGGGGTCCCCACTAGAGGTACTCAACCTGTCCCAGGCCCTGGAGTTCCCAGAAATGAGGGAAGGGTGAGCATGAACCAGTCACTGGCATTTTCTGTCTCCCTCTATGCCTCTTAATAGCAGAAAATCACTTCCTCTCTCAACTGTTTCACTGAAGGTGGGGGTGGGGCATATCTTTGCCTCCCAACATGTTGTGAAGCTACCACTAGTTTGAGTTATCAAGGAGAACCAAAAGCATCATGAGATGTCAAGAGGAGCAAGAGACAAATACATCAAGATTATATTCAAGGCATGGCCTCCTCTCTGGGAACATTATCTGATTACCCTTAAATGAGGGCACCCTGAATACTCCCTCTATAGATCAAAGCCACTGAACTCAACTCTTCAAGAGCAGCTGCAGAAGTAGCAGCCAACACAGAACTGCAGAGTGTTAGAGATAAACAATCCTCAGGGATCCCGTAGATTTGAGGCCAAAGGCCCTCACGACTTCTTCGGTAACAAAATAAAGTATGAGCTTTTGGATTTTGAAAGAAGAAGCAAGTGATGTGGAAGAGAGACTTTCATGCATAGAGGTGCTCCATAAATGCTGGATGAGGGCTACTGGTACAAGAATATGCTTCCAAAGGAGCCCATTGTCCTCTAATATGAGGTGAAAGGAGGCTTTAGAGTCTTTAGGGGGTCTTGCTATTTCAGCCAAGGTGATCAGGGGGCCTATTCAGGCCTCTCTACCAAAATGGAGGTAGGAAGAAGGTTACCATGAGATGGGCCTCCTACACTGGCATGAATCATTCTCAGGACACCTCTGAGGTTACCTGGGCCCTGATCTTTGTTTAGATTCTTGCTCTCTAGCAGACGTTGGGAAGCTGGTGCAGGCACTTACAACCTCACTCTTCACAGCGCTACCATTAAGGAGCCTAATTAGCAGAACCCCATGCCGGGCTGCTAATGGGTTGGGGACATTAAGCATAAATGGTTTCCCAGACATCAGCATGAGCAGAGCCCAGGAAGAAACAAATACTTTAATGTCAAAGAAATAGAAGTGTAGGAGGGGAGGGGGTTCCCTCTGCTTACTCTGAGTCTATTGCTCTCCATCCTCCACCTGCAACCGTTTCTGCAATTCTCAGGTCCAGGGATTCCCTGCCTGAGAAGGGCAGTTGCATGGCGGGGACTAAACAGATCTTCACTCACCCAGACATATGCAAGAGTGGAAGAGATTCTTAAAGATTTACAGGGAGGAAGATTCCTGGAACTGACTTGGCCAACAACCCTGATGGTCAAGAAATCCTTGACATCTAATTTGAATTAATGTTGTGATAACTCAAGGCTCACTTCCTCATGGTTGGAGAGTGGGGACAAAGGACTGGAGTAGAAGATCAGGGGTGGGACCTTTAGACCCAAATTAGTTGCTCTAGGCCAGTGGTTCTCCAATGTGGTTGGGACCAGCTGCATCAGCATCATCTGAGAACTTTCTATAAATGTAAATTTTCAGGCCCCACCCCAGATCTACTGAATTAATAAATTCTGGGTGTGACAACTGGCAACGTTTTTTTAACTAAGCCCTCCAACTGGTTCCAATGTGAGTTTAAGTTTGAGAACCACTGAACTTGGCTCTACCTCTCAGATGGAAAAGGAATGTCAAGAGAAAGAATTATTAGGAGGGAATGTAACAAGCAGCCTTGTCCAAAAGAGAGAGAGAAAAAAAAAGGAACTTTCTCAATGTGGAAATCCAAAACCAGGCCTTGGAGGAGGCCTCTGACCTTCTTAGACTGTAAATGTCAGAGCAGTGTCTAAGTGGCCCTGCATGGAGGAGTCTGGGGAAAATAACCACCCCTGACCTTTTGCATTTTGCCCAGAGCAGGAGAGGATAATGGCACAACCGTTTCAGGTAATATATCTCTTGCTCAGCTTTTCTGAGCTACCTTTCCCTCCAGCTTGGCCCCCCTGAGACTCCCATCCCTCAGCCCTCTTGGCACCTCACTCGTCTTTTCCCCTCATCCACTGAATGAGAACTGGTTCAAACTGTTTCTTAAGTAGACCAGTAGCGAGTGAGACTCTATCCATAGAGAGTAAGAGAAAGAAGCCCACCATAACCTGTGATGGGGCAGCCTCTCTTCCTACCCTCCCCTCTTCACCCACTCAGGCCACACCAGTTTATGGTGCTGTCATAACTGTAGAAAGAGGAGCTACTCTTTCTCTGATCTTTTATACTATACCTGAATGGTCATACTTGCAAAGAAAATAAAGGATAAAATTTAGGCTCCTAACCAACCCAAAAGTTTCCTGAGGGCCAGTACTGACCTATAGTTTACTCTCCTTTTATATCCACCATACTAGATCCTAACACACTAGATGCCTAATGAATATTTGATAATTTGAACTGAAGAGAGTACTCAGAAGCAAGAAACTAATGAGTCTCTGCTTCCAAAAGGGAACCACAATAGACGTCAAGAAATGGGTCCTCCCTGAAATGATTAGGAAAGAAGCCCCATTCTGCTACTTTCGAGCCCAGGCACTGCCATCTTCATCACTTCATGCATTCAACAAGCACGTATAGCACACCTGCTATATGTGGACCCTATATCATGTGTTCCAGTGAGGAGAAACAAATATAAAGTAAGGAAACATATACTGTTTCAGGGGGTGTTAATTGCCTTGGGAAAAAACAAAGTAGAGTAAGGGGGCTAGGGATGGTGGGAATAGGAGTCAAGAAAAGCTGCTCTGAGGAGGTAGCATCTGAGCAGATACTTGAAGGAGGTGAAGGAGGTAGACTTGCAGCTATATGGGGGAAGAGTGCTCCAGGTAGAGGGAACAGCAAATGCAAAGGCCCTGAGGTAGGGGCATTTTGAAAGGAGTCCAACATGGCTGGAGTGGAGTGAACAAGGGGGAGAGAGATAGGAAATGAGATCAGAGAGAAATTGGTGCTCAAGTTACATAGGGCCTTGTAGACCACAATAAAGATTTTAGGTTTCATTCTGAGTAAGACAGGAAGTCATTAGAAAGTTCTGCACAGAGGAGTGACGTGTTCTACTTTGGCTGCTGTGTTCAGAACAACATGTAGGAGATAAAGCAGAAAGAGGAAACCACTTAGGAGACTACGGCTGAGCCTACTCATTTTCTCCCCTACATTCCTTCTCTCCTTCCACATTTTAGCTGGGCACAAGGCTGCTCAGAAAAAGGACTACATATCCCAACCTTCCTTGCAGCTCAGTGTGGCCATGTGCTAAAATTCTGGTTGATGGGATGTGATGAGAGGGGTATCTGCAACTTTCAGGTCATGTTCTTAAAGCAATGGGCCTGCCCTCCACTTCTTTCTTCTCCCCTTTCCACGGGCTGGAATCTCATAGTCATGAGAGCGGCAGCCGGATCAGCTATCTAAGGTCACAAGATGGAAGTTATTTGTTGAAGATGACAGAGCAGCAAGCCATGAGAAGCTAGGATCCCTGACATTATGGAGTGACTGTATCAACCCTAGACTACTTATGCACAGGTTCATACTTGAGAAATAAGTAATCTCCTACCTTATATAAAACACTGTATTTTGGAGACTCTGACATAGCAACCTAAGCTGTATTGTAACTAATTCAGAGGCAATTGAAATTGCCTAGACAAGTAATGATGGTGGCTCTGATGAGGGTGGGAGTGGTATAACTAAAGATAAGTGGTTCTGGAGATAATTTAAAGGGTAGAACTGACAGCATTTTCTGAGCAATTGGATAACAGGGCGTGAAAGAAGGAGAAGAGCCAGAAGAAAGAGAAGATTCCAAAGTTTAGGGTCTTGTAGAACAGAGTTGCATTTATTGCAATGCAGAAGACTGGGGGACTAGTGAGTTTGAGAGGACTATGAGCAACATTCACATGGAGACGTCAAGTAGCAGCTGGATATGAGACTAAAGTTCAGGGGAGATGTGGGGGTTAAGATATCAATTTGGGACTTATCATGTAGCTGCCTTTAATGTTCTGAGATAGATGTGATGACGTAAGGAGTGAGAGTGGATAAAGAACAGAGAGGTGTGACGATAGTCCCGTGGCCTCCCAGAGATGAGGAAGATGAGGAGGAGCCAGCACAGGAGACTATGGAGGTAGGAGGAGAACTGAGGGAGAAGTGTCTTGGAAGCCAAATGAAGAGTGTTTTAAGAAGGAACGAGTGACCTTCTGTGTCAAATGCTACTGCTAGGATGAGTAAGGTGAGGACTAAGAGATGACCACTGAAACTGGAAACAGGGAAGTCACTGGTGACATTGACAAGAGAATTTTCAGTGGAGCATTGAGAACAAGAGAGAATGAGAAGAGAGGAAATAGAGACAACTCTGAATTCCTCTGAATCATTCCAGCAATCTAACTTCCACCATTCCTATCACAGTTCCAAGCATTCTGAAAGGTATGAGAGCACCCAGCAACTGAACCTTACCCAGCTCCCCTTCTCCATGCGTCTGAACAGCTCTGCAGTCTCTCCCGGATTCCACTGGCTTCAGAGCTCAGGCCTCCCTGCAGCTCTGCTTCTGCCCTGCTGGCTCCCAAGGCCGCTCTCAAGGACCGCCTGGGCAGGCTGGGCAGCCAGGCCTGACTCTCCTGGATCATAATTAGTGCTGCTGCTAACGATGTTTGGCCTCTGTGGAATAGCAACCTGGGAAATTCTGATACTTCCAATTTTCCCCCTCAGTGCTTTCCGGGATGCGATTTCCCAGCCAGTGCCAGTGCTCCAGCCCTGGGCCCTGGCTGCCTCCTCACCAGGGAGAATTAAGGCAGTGCCTTGGATGCCATTCCAGAGGGCCTAATCAGTTAGCTAAAGTCATCTCCAGGCCATTATCACAGTATTATCATATTAACACAGGCACCAGCTTTGGAGGAGGCAGGGAGGTTGCTGTGAGGAAGGGGTGGGGGCACCAGGCCAGCTCCACACAGCACACAATGAGCATTGTTAGTGGCGTGATCAGAAAACTGATGACTAGAGAGAAGGGAGCCCTCCCAGAAGAGCTCTGAGGTTTCCAGCAGAGATGCAGCTCAACCATCCACTCTTCCCCGATGTGGAGCCTTCCTGGTGCTCCTCTCTCCAGGGAAGAGAGCCCCCGCAGTCAGAGCCCTGGTCAATGTCCTGTGGCCTGGCATCCTGAGGCAGGGCCTGGTCAAATCTCAGACCCAGCTCTCCTCTGTCCTAGCAGCCTCAAGTCCTGGCCTCTTTCCCTGGAAAGTGTTCGGTTCATAGCAGTCCTGATCTCCCAGGTCTGGGGACTTTACTTCATTGCCCCGATGGGCCTCAAGCTCTCTAGGGCAGGGGGCTGTGGTGGGCCTCAGGTCTTGGAGGAGAGGCCAGAGGTTGCCTTGGTTTAAGGGCACCAGGATTGACCAGACCTTAGCTTCTGCTATAGGGAATGAAGATGGAAACCAGCATTAATAAGGCACCTGCTACATGGGAGACCAATGTAAAGTCTTTTTTTTTAATTGTAAAATATACATAACAAAATATACCATTTTTAAGCATACAGTGCTGTGTTATTAAGTACCCTCACATTGTTGTGCAACCATCACCACCATCCCCCTCCAGAATGTTTTCATCTTACACAACTAAAACTCTGCACCCATTAAACACTAACTCCCCCTACTGTGGGGTCTTGCATATTTATCTGTTGGAGTCCTTATTGTGAGGTCGGAATTATCCCCTTCTTTACCAACGAGGACACTGAGGAACAGACAGAAAGAAAGCAATGCTGTCTGTCCCAAGGACAGATAGGCAGGAAGATTTGAATCCCAATCTGCCCAATTCCAAAGCCTGTGTTCTTGTAGTTCCCCACCCTGAGCTGCCCAAGGTCTAGGGCCATTATGAGAATGGCATCACTGAGTGATGTCACTGATGACTAGTGACTTCACACATGATATCACACTCCAAACTGTGGTTGGCAGTGGGAGGGCTTCTAGCTAGCATGGTTTGTATGTCTCAGGAAGGATTCACAAAACCAGGCCAGGTACTATTAAACAGTCTTTAGACCACCTCACAGCAACCAGCAGGAGAGGTTCCCTCACACATCCTTCTTTAAATTGGTACCTCTCTTCAAAGCTGACTGTAGGGGCTGGCCCAGTGGCGCAGTGGTTAAGTGTGCACGTTCCGCTTCGGTGGCCCGGGGTTAGCTGGTTCAGATCCTGGGTGCGGACATGGCACCGTTTGGCAAGCCATGCTGTGGCAGGCGTCCCACATAGAAAGTAGACGAAGATGGGCACGGATGTTAGCTCAGGGCCAGTCTTCCTCAGCAAAAAGAGGAGGATTGGCAGCAGTTACCTCAGGGCTAATGTTCCTCAAAAAAAAAAAAAGTGTTTGGTAAGTGCTTAATAACACAGTAGGTACTTAAGAAATATTGGCTTCCCTTCCCTCCTATAGGAAAGGCCACTTCCAGTGCTATATTGACCTCAGCTCAAGAAAACCCAAGATGGGGTTCTGTCTTCTGTAGCAGATTGAAGTCTCCCTGAGGACAAACATCATGACTCATTCTCTTTTTGTTTCCCTCTTGGCACCTCCATTTGATATATTTTATTCTCTCTTGCTGAAATGGGCCTCCTAGCCAAGCACCTAGTGGGAGAGAGAGATGAGATGTCCTCTTTTATATTCCTGAAGGGCCAGTAATGCTAGCTAACACTCTGCAAGAGCCATTGACAACATGAGTGATGGGGAGCAAAAAGGGCTCCTGTGTCAAAAGGAAGATAAATGTGTGCCCATGCTTAGGAGGACACTTTGATGGAAAGCCTGAGACAAGGCAGCATTTTTCTTTGAAATGCTATGAGACTATAAAAATAAAAATAAGTCTTCCTCCAACTCAGGAGCCTGGGGCAGAAGACTTGTTTATCAGTGGTTAATCTATACTCAGAGGAGTCATCCTAGGCCTCATTTGATCCTTGACTCAGAAAATACTTATAAAATATCTGTTCTTATGGAACTTAAAATCTCATCAGGAGAGAATCTAATCAAACAATCCCACTCATGAATATGTCAGTATAAACCATAATAAGTGTTACGAAGGAAGGGAACATATTCTAGGAGAACATATACCAAAGAACATGACGTGGATTGGGGTGTTGGACAACATTAAAGATTTTCACCTTCATCTTGAGAGCAATAGGAGGTCATTGAAGGGTTTAAGCAGGACTTTGGCATGGTCAGATTTGTGTTGTAAAAAGATCACTCATGGGGCCGGCCTGGTGGCGCAGCGGTTAAGTTCACATGTTCCACTTTAGTGGCCCAAGCAGGGTTCACCGGGCCTAGGCACTGCTTGGCAAGCCATGCTGTGGGCAGGCATCCCACATAAAATAAAGGAAGATGGGCACGGATGTTAGCTCAGGGCTAATCTTCCTCAAAAAAAAAAAAAAAAATCACTCAGCTACAATGAGGAGGATAGATTGAAGAGAGACCATTGTGATAATTCCAGCAAGAGATAATGGTGTCTTAGACTTTGGTAGTGGTAATGGTCGTGGAGACAGAGAGAAGTTAAAGACTAAAAAGATACATAGGAGGTAGAATTAACAGGACTTGGTGATTGATTGTATATAGGGGGAGGGTAAATGTGGTAAGGACAAGGATTTCAGCTTGTATGAGACAACACAAGGGAGAAGACTACAAGTGAAGTCTTAGACAGGTTGCCTTTGAAGAGCTTTTGAGACATCCAACTGCCTATGTTGAGGTGGCAGCTGGATACATGGGTCTGGAGCTCCAGGGAGAGGTCAGGGCTGGAGATAACAACCGTGTGGGTCATTTGCTCAGAGGTAGTTCAAAGACAGTAGATGAGTTCACCTACAGAGAGAGTAAAGAGAGAGAAGAAAAGAGGACCTAAGGTCAAACCCTGAGGAACTTAGACATGTCATTTGGGGCAGTGGTTCTCAAAGTGTGATCCATGGACCCTTGGGAGGTCGCCAAGACCATAAGGGTCCACAAAGTCAAAACTATTTTCATAACACTATTAAGACATTATTTGCCTTTTCACTGTGTGGGCATTTGCAGTGACAGTGAAAAAGCAATAGTGGGTATAATAACTTGCACCTTAGCACAAATCAAAGCAGTCGTGCTAAACTGTACTAGCATAGTCCTTGTATTCTTCATATATGTGCAGTAAAAAAATTTTTACTTTTACCTAGGAATGTCCTTGATAAAACAGTAAAAATCATTAATTTTTACTAAATCTCAACCCTTAAGTACATCTTTTTAATATTCTGTCTGATGAAATAGGAAGTACACATAAAGTACTTCTGCTGCATCTCAAGTACAGTGGTTGTCTCCAGGAAAAGTAGTTCTCCAATTATTTGAGTTTCAAGCTGAACTAGCCTCTTTTTTCATGCAACATAATTTTTACTTGAAAGAATGATTGAAAGACAAACTAAGATTATTCAGATTTGAGTGTTTGGCAGATAGCTTCCCAAAAATGAACAAAGTGAGCCTGTCACTTCAAGGAAAACAACTGACAGCATTTGTTGCCAATGATAAAATTCAAGCTTTCAAGCAAAAATTAGAATTTTGGAACACTTGTATCTGCCACTATGAACCTGACAGCTTCCCAATGCTAAAAGCCTTCTCTGATGAGACTGATGGTAATATAATGAATGTGATTTTTAAAATATTGTAGAATGAAATGTATCAACATTTGGAAGATCTGTATAACTCAGAGGATCATATTTTCTGAATGACCAATGCATGCTATTACAAGTCATTCAAAGTGCAAGGTCTGTTACAAAATCGAAAAATAAAATCTTAAAAATAAAAAGGGGGCTGGCCCCACGGCTGAGTAGTTAAGTTTGCGTGCTCTGCTTCAGCAGCCCAGAGTATCGCTGGTTCCAATCCTGGGCGCGGACATGGCACCACTCATCAAGCCATGCTGAGGCGGCATCCCACATGCCACAACCAGAATGGACCCACAACTAAAACTACACAACTATGTACTGGGGTGGGGGCGTGGTTTGGGAGGAAAAGGAAAAATAAAATTTTGTTTTAAAAAAAGATCTGTTACAAAATCTATTCAAAGTCCAAGATAAACCACTGGATTTTAATGTAATAGAGTAGAAATTGATATGGTTTCGGATTCCACAATGCAACTAACCTTTAAGAAATTACTGTATGTCAAGTCTTGGTGTAGTATCAAAGAAAAATATACACAATTATTTGAAAGGTAAAATACTCCTCCTTTTTCCAACTTTAAGGGTCAGGTTTTCTTCATACATTTCAACCAATACAACATATTGACACTGATTGAATGCAGAAGCAGAAGTGAGAATCCAAGTATCTTCTATTAAGCCAGCTATTGAAGAGATTTGCAAAAATGCAAAACATGCCAATCTTATCACTAATTGTTTTTTGTTTTGGGAAATACAGCTCTTTTTTCACCAAAATGTGTTATTTAGGTTAACATATAATGATTTATTGTTATTTTTAAATAGATTAGTAACTATTCTCTTAATTTCTTAGTTTTAATTTTTATTATAGTAAATATCAATAGATATAACTCATATAAACAAAAGCTCTGGGAGGCCCTCAATAATTTTTAAGAGTGTAAAGGAATCCTGAGACTAAAACATTTGAGAACTGCTGATTTACAGATTGCAATCTCCTCATTTTAAGAGGTCATTCTATCCATGTCATGAACAAACAACTTGGAATAAGGTCTCTCTCCTAACTCGTAAATATCTCTAAGAAGAGGAAACATTATGACTTGCACATACTCACAATATTTTGGAGCTGTAGAGATAGACCCCATCAGTTCCCAAAAGGGTCTAGGAAAAACCCCCATCAGAAAGCCACCACCCTGTCCTTCTCTCTTCCCTCAAAAAGTAATGGCTCAAATGAGTCAGCCAAACACACCACCTTACTCCATCAGTGCCATTGATGTGGATCAAGGCTGCCCCAGGGAGAGAAGACCAAGGTGTCCTGGCCTACATACTGATCTACATCATCCTCCGGGAAGTATAGGACTTCATGACCTGATTTCTATCCAAAGTTATACGGCCACCTGATAACCAGGCCTCACCTGCACTGATACCATTTTAACGACTTTTTTACATGACCTTTCCTTTGTCTTGTGAAGAAATAACTCACATACCTATGCCTTATAAATTTAGCCCTACCCTCAACCCATTGCAGCTCTTCACTGCTCATGAGTCCTGTCCCCATGCCACTCCATGCTATTCTCTGAATAAAAGAGCACCACAACCAGACCTTGAGAGTCCAAGAAATCTTTTTTTCGACTCCTTGGCTTGCTGAGCCCGCATCACCACCACCTCTTTCCATCAGCATATCCTACCCTTGCTTTTTCAGTCTGAGGCAGTTGGGGCCGTGCTAGAGGAAGGAAGCATGAAGGGGCAGATAGGGTCAGAAGTGTTTCTGAAATGCCAGCGCATTCAATTTGTCAAGTATTTTGCATGAATTTCCTCTTGAGTTCACAGGCTCCTAACTCAGCAGAAATAAAATGAAATGAACTAATTAGAACAGCAGGCTGAGAGGATGTTCTGGGCCTGGCATACAGAAGAAATGTGGGGCATGGGGAAAGGAAGGAGAGAAGCGAGCCTTAAAGCAGAGGGCTAGGCAAGAGACCCATCCCAAGGGCCAGGTCCTTGGGGAAGCCTCCCCCAGCCTCCTAGTCCCTGGGTCAGCAGCTCTCTCCTCAGCTGTTAATTCCTAAGAATCTACTCCCAGTCTGTGCTCTCACAATCAGGCTCCAATATCCCCTTCTAGGCTCCTTTTCAGACACTCCCACCAGATGCACCTTATCTCTACTCATACTAAACTCATCATTTTCCCCCATACGATGGTTATTAATGCCTTTGTACTTTTTTATTACACTGTACTGAAATAATTGCTTACATGTCTGACTCTCCCATGAGATCAGTGGCTCCCCAACCTCTAGATTTCAAGCACACATGGCAACTTACTCACTAAACAAATAGCCACCTTATAGCAAGACTTTCTCTGTTTGGTCCCCAGATTGATTCCTGAATTAATTTAAACCTATAAGCCATAAGTTATAAACAGGATGATGCGGCCTTGTTACAGTGCAGTAGTTCGAGTATAGATGTTAATGCTTTGTTGACAGCAAGGGTGTGATTGGCTAAGTGATACGATTGCAGAGATTAGTGGGTAGGTCATTTGTGCCTGGCCTAGGGAAACCCTGAATGGTTAGCTAATTTTGATAAAAACTGGTGACTACATTCCATTACCCAATAAAAGACAGGGCCGGAGGCTCCTCACTCTGGGGCAGCCCATTCCCATTTCACCAGCTCTTTCTGTTACACTTGCTAGACCTTTCTGTAGAATTGCAGTCCTTCGCCCAACTAGATGAGATGAACCCAGAACTCCCTGGCTTGTGGGCTCCTGGAACATCAGCCATCCCCTCTATCGTGTCAGGAGGAGCAGCTGCTCTCTAGAGAGGAAATTGCTGAATCCCAACTCTCTTAGGACCACGAACTCACCCCCTGCTCTATTTCTGAGTCTAGGGAGGATGAAAAGTGGCATGAGAGCATGCTTTTGTCTCCATCATGTCTGGTAAATCCATGTTCCCTGGGCAGGTCCAACTCCTTTGCATGAAAAAGGCCTACTCTTTCTCCCACCATTGGAATGAGGACATTAACCTTTAACCAGTAAATTTCCCTCACATAGACAATTTTGGGGATATAACAAAAGATTGCTGACTTTTCATTTTGCCAAGGAAAATCTTTTCATGAAAGTATGGACATAAGAATATAACCTCGCATTAAAGAGGAGAGGTTTTGTATTGAATATACTTAGCTTTTTTTAAAGACTCACTACATTGTCCTTGTTTTTTCTAACTTCACCACAGTAGTGAAATGCACTACTCTTGAATGGAGTTTGGGAAGAACTACACCGGACTATGAGCTCCTATGAGCAGGGAGTGGTTTTTTTCCATTTGTGTTTTCCCAGGACCTAACTCAGAGCCTGATTCATGATAAATGCTCACCATGTTTTCGTGGAAGAAAAGAAGAGAAAAATGGAGGAAGGAAGGTATTCCCCAGTTGAGAATCATGATAGGGGATAGACGTCAAGCCCTGTTGTACGTGGCACCCTGGAACAAATTGTCTCCACCCCAACTCTACTCTGTGACCTCTTTATGAAGCAAAGAGCTGATTATCCTACTCTTTGTTTAACAGCTTTCAGTATATCCCCACTATCTCTGTGTTAAAGTCCAAACTTCTTCGCATACTACAACAGTTCCTTCACAATTGGTCTCCAATTTCCCTTTCTAGTGCTCTTTTTAGGCATTCCTGCAGGATGTCCCTTACCTCTACTCATACTAAACTCACCATTCTCCCCATTCACCATGCTCTCTTGTGCCTTTGTAATTCCTGTTCCCTCTGCCTGGAATCTGCTTTTTGCCTCCTTTCAGATTGGCCAACTCCCAACTCATCCTTTAAGCAGATCCAGCTTAAATGCCTGTTTCCCTCTCTTTCATGTTATCTGTTCCCTCTTCTGAAATCACATGTTACCTGTACAATAGCACTTACCAAACTGGGTTGTGATTATTTCTATGCCTGTCTCCCCTACAAGACTGTGCCTCTTGGAGGACAGCAACCCTGACTTTTTCTTCTCACATCTCCAGTGTCTGGCACTGTTTGTGAATAAACAAATAAATGGGAAAAAATAATGAACCAACCAGCTAACCTCCCTTTCTTGCTGGGCAGTCCAGAGTTAGAACTAACTATGGAGGGCCAGCCCTGGCGGCTTAGTGGTTAAGTTTGGTGTGCTCTGCTTCAGTGGCCTGGGTTCAGTTCCTAGGTATGGATCTACATGACTCATCTGTCAGTGGCAACGCTATGGCAGTGGCTCACATACAAAAAGAGGAAGATTGGCAACAGATTTTTAGCTCAAGGAGAATTTTCCTCAGCAGAAAAAAAAAAAAGAAAGAAAGAAAGAAGAAGAAGCAACTAAGTATTAGGGGAGTAAATTCAGGTTCCTTCTCTCGTAGGGTGTGAAAAGCCGTCCAAGATAATCCTGCTTTCTGACCAAAACTCCAATGCATCCTTTATTACTTTTAGCGCCTGAAGCATTGCTGAGCTGAGCAAGGAAAATTCAGGTATCATTTTCCAACAAAGTCACTTATACAAACCCATTCAACTCTACCCTTTTTTTAAAAAAATATTTTATTTTCCCTTTTTCTCCCCAAAGCCCCCAGGTTCATAGTTGTATATTTTTAGTTGTGGGTCCTTCTAGTTGTGGCATGTGGGATGCCACCTCAACACAGCCTGATAAGCTGTGCCATGTCCAAGCCCAGGATCCGAACCCGCGAAACCCTGGGCCACCGAAGCGGAGCGGGCAAAATTAACAACTCGGCCATGGGGCCGGCCCCTCAACTCTACCTTGAAGTTACCAAGGCCAAGAGCACCAACAGGGGCTTTGATGCTCAGTAAAGGGAAAGAGAGTCTGGACTGAGGGCTTCAAATTTAGGCTTTTGCTGAAAATGAAGTTGTAGCTGAAAAGTGAGTAAAGTCTGATGTGTTGATCACTCCCACACACTTGCCAAATATAAAATGTGGGAAAACATAATATCTTACCCATGAAATTATCTTTTCCTATGGTCTTTCTGCCTTCTTACTAATTATTATTATAGTTTTAATGAGTCACCCCCCCATCAATTCCACATTAACTTGTTCCATGTCTTTTAGCCATTATACTTAAAAAGCGGGGGCAGGATGTGCTTCTTGACTCATATCTCTAATATAACTTGGGCATAGCTAAAACTCCTCTGACCCAGGCACCATCTGCCTCTGACAGATTAATTCATTTGAGCAGTTTGTAAATTCTGGGAAATCAGGGATACCTGTGCCTGTCGAAGTCCAAACACACTTGCAGGACCACAGAATTTTAACCTCTCCTAGAGCCCTACAGCAATCTGGAGCCAACTGTGCAGCCAGCTTATCATTACCCCGTGGCAGGAAGGGAGCTGGGAAGACGGAGACAAAGTACACAGAGGTCAGGGAAGACCAAGTCAGAGAGGAAAAACAAAGACATTCAGAGAAGAAAATGACCTAAGGGAGCAGGGAAGGGCCAGAAAACAAGGGTGACAAGAAAAGAGTGAGGGAGAGTGTAGAGGTAAACACACAGGTGAAAACAACGAAGAGGGAAGGGCTGAAGAAGGGCCAAGTCCATCAGAAGGGACGTTAATTTCCTCGAGAATGGGGGCAGTCTCTTTTTTTTTCAATGTATCCCCCATATAACCCTGAAAAGTGTTCAGTAAGTACTTACTGATTCTAGCATTGTTTATGGACAAGGCTTTCAACAGGAGAATCCAAGTGTTGTCTGGTCTGGCAGAATCCTGGGACTTGGATTCAGGCACTCATAGCACCCTCCAATTTCTTTTTCCATCCCAGGCTCTCAATCTTGTCTGTGAGACGCAGGAGTTCAGGTTATGTAGACTTTGAGTCAGCAGGGTCTACCCAGGGGCAAAACTGCTCCCTGTCTTGGACCTGTACACCCCAAAGGAGGTTGCAGACCTTGGTTAACCCATCAGGTTGTGATATTTGCTCTCCTCTCCTGTTAGTAAATAACACCCTTTGGCTAGATGCAGAGGAGATTCAAATGAAGAATTCTTGGGGCCAGCCCAGTGGCACAGTGGTTAAGTTTGCATGCTCCGCTTCAGTGGCCTGGGGTTTGCTGGTTCGGATCCGGGTGTGGACCTATGCATTGATTGTCAAGCCGTGCTGTGGCAGGCATCCCACGTATAAAGTAAAGGAAGACGGGCACAGATGTTAGCTCAGGGCTAATCTTCCTCAAAAAAAAAGAAAGAAAGAAAGAAAGAATTCTTGATGAGGATGCCTGGTGTCCAGTGCACACTCTGCCTGTCTTCCCTTTCAGGGAATGAGTCTTCACTGAGAACTCATTAATTTCAGCACAGGGACTGCTGTCCCAGGCTAGGTCCTTGCGCCAGCCTCTCTCTCAGACCATTCAGGTAGCTATTGTCTGAACTGCCTCTCTCCCCTAGAGCGGGCGGGGCTTCTGCTAAGGGAAGACTTGAAGGCAGGATTGCTCCAAGTATTTTCTGCTCTACTAGGCTTCTCAATGGCTTGGTGAAAGTGTTTCCAACTCTGTCCCTTCTAGATCCCCCAACCAATCCATCCTTAGAGTCATCTTGGTAGAGATCCCAGTATCTCATAACCTCTTCTTTTATAAATTTTTACTCGATCTCCCTTCAGTTTTTCAGTTAAATCCAGTGGTAACTAGTGAAATACGTCATGTAAAAAACAAAATCTTCATGGGGCCAGCTGGGTGGTGTAGTGGTTAAGTTTGGCGTACTCCACTTCGGCAGTCCAGGGTTCACAGGTGGTGACCCACATATAAAGTGGAGGAAGATTGGCACAGGTGTTAGGTCAGGGCTAATCTTCCTCAGTGAAAAAAAAGGGAGTCCAGCCCTGTGGCATAGTGGTTGGGTTCGGCATGCTCCGCTTCAGTGGCCCAGGTTTGCAGGTTTGGATCCTGAGTGCAGATGTATATGACTTGTCAGCCACATTGTGGGAGTGACCCACATACAAAGTAGAGGAAGACTGGTACGGGTGTTAGCTCAGGGCTAATCTTCCTCAGCAAAAAAATTAAACAAATAAAAAATCTTCAGAGAGTAAATGAATGGTCCCCAACTTCCAGCCCTCTTTTCTCATAACCAAAATATCATACAGCCTTGGAGTTTTCAGTACAGGCCCCAGTGGAACCTCTTCGAGCTCCACCATTTATCTCTAGAAAAGCACTGAATACCACAAGAGGCTGAGGGCATGCTGACATCTGCTCATCAGTAGGCCAAAAATGATGGCTTCAATTTTCTTTCTTGTTTCATTTATTCCCAGGCTGCTCTCTCCCCACCTTCAAAGCCAGTTCTTATTTCAAAAAGTCAAAGTAATAAAGCTGTTCTCCATTATTCATCAGGTTGCATGCTTCCTCCCTGTCACACATACCCCTCATGCCCTCTCCTCCACCTCTTCTCATCACCTTCCTTTTCTCCCTTTTCCTCCTTTCTCTCATCCCTTCCAGAGGGAATTCAGGGTCATTGCCCTTCCTCAAAGTCCTATACGCGTCCCAGAACCTTCTGAGCACATTCTCAGCTGGGTTGGCGATCACGATGCTCAATATATACTATATGATATGCTTTGCATTTGCTGATTTCCTCTTGCCAATGTCCCTATACATGCTATCAGAGATGACTCTACAAAAACATGCTGTCCCAGAGAGAACTGAAAAATCCCAAGGAGATTTATGGGCCATAACCCAGCTGAGTTTATCCTCCCCCATCCCAACAATAGGAATTATCATCCCTGAGCTGGGCTGACCCCAAAAACCAAGGCACTGGTCCTGCAGATTGGGTCTGGACCAGGAGCCAAGAATTCTGTGGGGACAGACCTTCTGTAGGCACCTGCGTAACTGTTTCTCTTGCCAGCATGCTTTCACATCTTCGGGCAGTAAATAGAAAGGGACAGAGCATGTGGGGTAAGGCAGAGGGCTTTGGAGTGGAAACCTGAATTTAAGCTCCGCCCTGACACTTACTACCTACATGAACTTGGTTAAGCTACTCAACTTCTCTATGCCTTAGTTGTAAAGTAAAAATACCACCCTGGTTGGAAGGACCAAATGAGAACCTGTATGTAAAGCATTTAATGCAGGGCCTGGTGCATGATGAGCATCCAATAAATGTTAGAAGTTATTATGATCATATATGAATAGACACCAGTAAGTCAGATAAACTGTTCAAACCCATTATAGGCTTTTAAATAAAGAAATACAGCTTAACTATTGTTTTTTTAAAGTATTGCCTCTAGGAGTTGCCTTAATGAATTGCTAGAAAGGAGTGATTTATAAGTACCATATTGTTGGAATGCAAATAGATACTTCAAAGATGTGAAAAGTAACTTGTTTTCTTGAATGGGATAAACATTTCCCTTAGGATCTTGTTTACAAACTCAAATATTTTGTAAGCAAATAGTACTACAATGAATTCCAGTCCTTATTTAGGTGAAATGATCACAAAACTGTATTCCCAAGCTTTGAGTAAATGAGCTTATCAAAAAGGAGCCATTGCTCAAGTGAAATGCCCTAATTTCAAACACATGAAGAAAAATGTCAATCTTGAGGTTTTTTCTTCTATGTATCTTTATTTTAATGTTGCATAATATTAGGTAATGGCCAACCCATTGCACAAATACAGTCAATATTCAATTATTTATGTATGGGTTATCCAAGGCAGATATCTAACCAATCCTGTGTTTGCTTCTTTCTATTCTCTCTGTCCTTTATCTTTACTGCTCCCCAAACACACACACACACACTCATATACTAACAACACACTCTCACACACACACTCACATACATTCTCTTTCACACACACACACACAGATAAGCACACTCCACTTTGCCCAAAGCAAGCAGAGCCCAGAACTGCCTGGTAGGAACAGAAGATGTTGGTCCCTCAGAAAATCATCTTTCTTCCTTTTCTCCTGTCACTGCAGGTCTCCCTTTCCTAAATATCACCCAGGGAGGGAAGAGAAAGAAGGAGGAAGGAAGGAAAGGAAATCATGGTATATGTCCCCCAGCCCAGCAGTGCAGGCTGTGAGAAACAGAAGGCTCCTGCTCCCTGTGTGCTGGCATCTCTCTTGCCATTTTACTGAAACTTTGGGGTGTTTTTCTCTCTGCAGCACCCACGCTCCCTCCCTTTCTGCCAAAGCTCCTTGTTGTGACAGAATGAGAGGCTGGTGGGTTGTGGGGAGGGGAATACAGCTAGGTAGCCTGAGGGCTGAATTACAGCACCCCCTCTAGGAGCTGGGAGGCGGTTGGGGGGAGGGGGCTTGAGATGAAGCTACAGACAAATCCTGGAAGCCCCTCTAGTGCTGAACCTCATATGTACCCAGAGCATCTGTATACACACAGAACTGTGCACTGCCCCCAAACCCACCCATATCACACACACACACACAAATACATGTACATAGGCCTGGAACTCAGCAGGTACTCAGTAACACTCAGGCAGGAAATCCCATGTCAACACTGGCACAGATCTGTCCAAAGCAATACATGCCCTAGGTGCCCCTCCTTTTATCCCTCTCCCTTCTGATGGGCCAGAGAATGCTGCTGGGTGCTGGACATACTTGTGGTATAAGAGAATGGCAAATCTTGAGTACATAGGCTCCGTTATCACTCAGCACTTGAAGCAGGGGGACCACCAATGTCAGAGCCAGCAGACTGCTTAACCCTCACCTCACAGAGCACCCACAGGCTCCCTCCCAGGGCTCCAGCAGCACACCCTGGAAGATGTAGACACAAGTCCCAGCTAGAGGGCAGGGGAAGTGTGAGCTATAGCGCCCAGGCTGTGGCCTCATTTCTCCCCTCAGTCTCAGCTGATGTCCTGGGCTTGTCTGAGGGCGAAGCTCTTCCATATGAATGAAGGAGAAAGGATTCAATGTCCTCTTAAAGCTCTTTCAAAGCTCCAGAGGAACCAGTGAATGAAAACCAGTTGATACATCTGAATACCAGGCTGAAATACAGAGAAACCAACATTGCCAAGCTAGACCCCGATCAGGAAAGTCAAAAGGACAAGATCAACAGTGTTAGATGAGGCTTTATGAGCTCAGCTGCAAGTAGCTAGTCTAAGGTAGACAATCCTTCTCCTTCCTAGACACTGCTGGGCAAGTACACTGCCTTCCTGCCTCCCTAAATCCTTCTATTAGGTGTCTACACTATTCTTTATACTTTATGCATATTATTTTATTTTAATTTAAATAACTCCACAAGGTGTTATTGTAGAGAAAGTTGAGAAAGCTTAGGTTCAGGGATTTTACACGACTTGATCAAAATTACAAGGCTAGCAGGGGATGGAGCCGTATTCACCTCCATGCCTGGGTAACTCCAAAACCTTTGCCCTTTCCACTGCTTCTCAAGAGCACTCCACTGGGAGCCCACTCATCTTCCTCTGCGTGAGCATCAGACCATGTCTGGTTGTGAAGATAGTGTTGGGGTAAGTTAGAAGATGAGGAACCTCCCAGTTGACATTCCAAGGGAGAAAAAAAGTGATGTAGCCTGAGTCTTCTGACCCTCTGCTCAACCTCCAAGCATTGTGGGATGGGCCCAGCTCCTTTGCAGCAGGGTTTGCCCTGGGTAGGCAGTGCCCAGTCTGGGTGACTCATGGAGAGCTATTTCTCCTTCAGGACCCCACACTTTCTTGGCCAGTGTGCTGCATGGCTGTGAAAAGCCCAGCCCCGGACATGCAGAGAATGAGTTGATTCAGAAACATTTTAAAAATTAATCAGCACACGGTGATGTAGGCTGTTTGTTCAGGGCAATGTGCCGCCTAAGTTGTAATGTGCCAAACTCCCTCCTTCCCCTTCGCCCATCTCCTCCCCCTACCCAGGTCCCGGCTGTTACTCTCATTCTGGCAGTGAGAGTCCATTCCCTCATTCCCTCAGAGGCTACTGTCTGCAAAGCTCAATTTGCCAACTGAGCACTTTCCCTAGATGTAGGGTAAGGGTGTGTGTGTGTGTGTGGTGTTTTTTCTTCTTCCTAGACTGAAAAATGGTGACTCCATTGGTTTCTCTACCTTCTGGAACATGTCCTAGGAGGTCACGTACTCAGTTTTGCATCTGCTTTCAGGATCAGGCATGAACAGCTACTCCTTGAGACAAGAACTACAGATTGGTCTTTCTTGAGGATAAACAAACTAGATATTATTCTTCTTGGAGGGGCTGCCACCAAATGTTTACCTTATTTTATCTCCTTCTAAACAAGGCTGCTCTTCCCTTCAGCCTAGACAAATTCAAATATTCAGTCAATCAACAAGTATTTATTGAGGACCTACTATGAGCCAGAAACTGTTCTGGGTGAGGGATATGGTAGTAACAAGACAGAAAAGCACGCTGCTTTCATGGAGCTTGCATTCTAGCAGAAGAAGGCAAATAAGAAAGGAGTAAACTAATAAGCAGTACCAGGATGTATATCAAACAAGATGATATGACAGAGCAGGGAGTGGTTCAGCAAACAATGGCCCACCATCAATTTTGTAAATAAAATTCATAAAGTAAATAAAGAGCTTCGCAAGGGGCTACTTTATTTTTTTCTCCTTTTATTTGTATTTTTTTATTGTTTTTTTCTCCCCAAATCCCCCCAGTACATAGTTGTATATATTTTTAGTTGTGGGTCCTTTTAGTTGTGGCATGTGGGATGCCACCTCAGCATGGCTTGATGAGCGGTGCCATGTCCACGCCCAGGATCCAAATCGGCGAAAGCCTGCGCTGCCGAAGTGGAGAGTACGAACTCAACCACTCGGCCACAGGGCCAGCCCCTTATTTGTATTTTTAAATTAATTTTTGAATAGATAATATATTCAGTGAGTCTAAATTTAGAAGAAGAAATAGAAAAGGAAATGAAGAGAAGTCTCTCTTTCAGCCCTGTTTCCCAGCCATCCAGTTTTCCTCCCTATAAGCAACAAATGTTAATTTCTTGTGCATCCTTCCAGAAAAAGTTATTCATATAAAAAGCAAATACATGTGTATAGTCTATATTTTCCCCCCAAGGAAGCTATTTTAAATTGGGAGATCAGGAAAGACTTGTAATTTAGGCTGAGACTTGAATGATATGAAGGTGCCAGCCAGGCAAAGATCTCTGAGCAGCAGCTTCCAGGCTGAGGGAACAGCTAGTACAAAGGCCCTAAAGCTAGACCGGACATGGCAGGTCCTAAGACGAGAAAGGAGGCTCATGTGTTTGGGGCACACTGGGCCAGAGGCAGTGATTTGAGCTAAGCTAAAAATTAGAAAGGAGGAAGATTCTCTTCTTAAAGGATCTATAGTGTCCATATAGCCCTGCTCCTGAGGCTCCATACTGAGGTGAGAGGAAAGTTATTCCTGATATCTAACTCTAGTCTTCTTTGCTATCCTCTGGAGTCTTAAAGAGGAGTCACTCTATCTTTTAATAATAGAATTCATGTGTATATATTTGTATGAGCATGGAGAAAAGTATGGAGCAAGACAAGGGTATGGAGCAAGGCAAGGGTATGGAAGGGGAAGTAGTGAGTAACATTATTAGTGTTCCTGAAGGCAGGTTCTGCCATCAGAATTCTCAGTCTAGGAGCTTGGTAAAGGCTTTGTAAAGGTGATGATTATCAACCTGAATTGAGCAGATGGGTCCTTTCCTGGTGACAGAGACAGAGAGTAACAACTAACTCTCCACCCAGGGCTTTGCTTTGCAAAATATAGGGAATTCCCGATTTATGCAATAGCTATGTGGCCAGAAATTTTCAATCTTAAGTTTTCTAGTGCACCTACTATATGTTTAGTATCTTGGGGAAGGCAAGTGAAATAGCGCACCTAGTCCCTACCCTTAAGGAGTTTATAATCCAGCTGGGGAAAGAGAATGTGAACTTGAGAAATAATGGTTATTTCTAGGTTAACCACCTAGATGGTACAAACCAGGTGGTTAACCTAAATGGTGCAAACGAGTTCAGAGAAGCTAGGAAGCAACACGAGCAAGAGCTCTCAAAGAAACTCATGGGAAAGTGAATTGTGAGCTCACTCTTAAAGAGCAGAGAGAATCTGAATAAAAATAATGATATCTTGGGGGCCAGCCCAGTGGCACAGCGGTTAAGTTCACACGTTCCGCTTCTCGGCGGCCAGGGGTTCCCAGGTTCGGATCCCGGGTGCGGACATGGCACTGCTTGGCAAAAGCCATGCTGTGGTAGGCGTCCCATGTATAAAGTAGAGGAAGATAGGCATGGATGTTAGCTCAGGGTCAGTTTTCCTCAGCAAAATGAGGAGGATTGGCAGTAGTTAGCTCAGGGTTAATCTTCCTCAAAAAAAAAAAGAGGAAAAATAATAATATCTTGACTAAAAGGAGATAATGTAAATAAAGAGGACAGCAATAGGCACAGTAACCACTCAATAACTGGCAGCAGCTGCTACTTCTTCTACTATTGCTACTTATAGTTTACAAAACACTTTCTCATAAGTTATCTCATTTGATATTTACAATAACCCTGTGATTGGGTAGGGCAGGTGCTACTGTTTCTATTTTACAGATAAAGAAACTGAGGCTCAAGCTGATTAAATATATTGCCCAAGTCAAAGAGCAGAAACTGAAACCCAGGTGCTTTGAATCTACATATCGCAGGCTTCCCTCACTGTGGAGAGAGCAGCAGGCAACTGAAGCAGACAGAACAGCAGGAACGAGAAAAAGAAGCAGGGAGCCTCGGTAAACCAAATTACATGTCAGTTGCAGCAAGAGCACACTCTCCCTGTCAAAGAAGCCTACACGCTTTGCTCTGCCTTCTCCCCTAGATAGGCCACATATTCCCAGATCACAAGTCCTAGCTCAGGAAAAGGAGAAACATTGGTGGAGTAGGAAAACTATGAACAAGAGGAGTCACTACATCTACAGTCTCATTAGCACTGCAGACCTACACACACATACATCAGACCTGCAGGTTGTCAATGGTAATGTACTAAGCCTGAGGCCTGAAGTAAATTAGGCCATGTCTCAGAAAAACAGGTATGTTACTCATATTAAATATTCTTGTGGATTAAAATGCCATCTACTGTTATTTGTTTTTGTTTTTGCCATCCACTGTTTTGTGAGTCTTTTCTCAGGATCCTGCTGAGTGGCTGGGATATCTTCCACACTCTTCACTCAGACCCACCTGAGCACAATGGCCCTGTCCTGTTGCTTTCCACAGGGACTGGCTGAGATGAGTCACGTACCTGTTGTCTATCAGGGCCAAACTACGAGGCCCTGGGGCAAGGGGCTTCAGTGACTGCCTTTGGAATGAGGCTGACTTCTGGGGTTGCCCCTGGCAACCAAGCTCCTCCATTGGTGTGCATCACTTACAGAAGACTTGGGAGCTACGGGAGGTTGTTGAACCATATGATGCAAAGAGCATGTCAGTCATTGTCCTTTTCCTCATCCCAGCCCCAGACCCCAATGCTATGATGAGCACAAGTGATTTCCCCTCTCCTGTCTTCCCAGGTCAACAAGATCAGCTTGACATTCTCCCTGAGGACAGGGAGGTTAGGGAGAACCCGTCGGGTTTGTGCTGCAGCAGAGACCCAGGTACCTAACACATTCTTGGCCAGATCCCAGCACACCACATGCCCTCAAATGACTAATACCTTTCACCCTTTAAACGTCAACATCCCTTTCTCCAGGAAGCCTACTCTGACCTGCCTCCTGTGCCACAGGCAGGGATAGGTGCCCCACCCATGAAACCCTAAGCATCACTCTATCATAGTACATATCACCCTGTATTTATCTGTTTTTATTAGCTCCTTGAAGTTAAGGACTGTCTTATTCTAGCACAGGACTGGGCATACAAAATAAATGGTTGTTGAATGGATAAGTGAATGAATGAGAACACAAGATTCTAACAAGAGGAAACAGGGAGGTGAGGAGCTTTATAAGCACTGGCTGGAGGAAGCAGCACGCACAAAGCATAGAGGGGCTCCAGAATGATTCAGCTTCATCTAGAATGAATGAATGTAGGGCATGAGGAGGGAGAAGGGAAGGTAGGCCAGGACCACCCAGGACAATCTTGAAAGCTGAATTAATACATTTGGGACAGGAGAGTGGCAAGCTCGAAACTGTGTTTCAGGAAGACAGATCTGGCCAGGTGTGCAGGATAGACAGGAGAGGAGAGCCAGCTGGCAGGGAGACTAGTCAGAAGGCTGTTTTGACAGTTCAGACTTGACATGTAAAGGATCTAGAGAAGAACAGTGACAAGGGGAAATAAAAGCAAGAAATAAGCTATCCAACTCTGTTGGATGGCTTCTTCATGTAGCCTAGGAATGTCAGCCGCTGCCTGACCCTGGTTAATTAGCATCCTGTGGTTGCCATCTGAGCTGACTGGCCACAGAGAACTTTGTTCTCTGCAGAAATCTTAGCTGCCCTCCTAAATAAGTCTAGGAGGGCATTTCCCAACCAGGAATCCTGGAACAGTGATCCACTGTATATAAGTAGGCATCTTGCAAAGAAAAAGAATGAGTTCTCTGCTCAAATAATTTTTGGAAACTCTAGACCTAACAAAGGGCAAAGCTGTTTTTTTTTTCTTTTTTTAAAATTAGCACCTGAGCTAACTGTTGCCAATCTTTTTTTTTCTGCTTTTTCTTCCCAAATCCCCCCAGTACCCAGTTGTGTATTTTAGTTGTGGGTCCTTCTAGTGGTGGCACGTGGGACGCCACCTCAGCATGGCCTGACAAGCAGTACCATGTCCATGCCCAGGATCCGAACCAGCGAAACCATGGGCCACCGAAGCGGAGCGCACGAACTTAACCACTCAGCCACAGGGCCGGTCCCAAAGCTGTTTTTTTACTGTAATATCTCAAGGGGCCATACACCCCTAAGTGTTTATCAATCTTAAATGGCAATGGAGCCTTTTTCACACCACACTCATTCACAGTTCCTAAAGGAGCACTCACAAAATAGCCGGAAAACTCTGGAATCAAATTTGTTTGTCTTGCCTCCTGCAGGACGAATCTGGACTACAAATGTAGAGCACATGCCACCATCCTTTCTTAGAGGAGTAACTTCACCCATGGCCCTACCTCAGAAGCAGTATAGAAACTGCTTACAAGCTCTGGTTCTGAAGCTATTCTGCCTGGATTCAAATCCCAGCTCTACCACTTAATAGTTACCTAGCCTCTGCGCGTCAGTTTCCTCATTTACACAATGGGGAAAATATTAGAACTTACTTCAGTGGGGTTGCTTGGAGGATTAAATTAGTGAGATAAGCCTGAAAAGCATTTAGCACTGTGCCTCATGCATGGTAATCCCTCAATAAATGTGAGCTACTCTTTTTATCTTATGCAGCCAAGTATTCTATGATAACAGCCCAAGTCCTCCAACCATAGCTCTCAACTGAGGCAAACTGATGAGGCCTGGTATGAAAAAGTGAGGGGGTCAGATTCTCTCTTTGGGGAATTAGGAACGGAACACCGGACCAAATGATTAACCATGGGAGTAAAAGCTGAAAAGATCATAGACAGAGGAGCCAGGATATATGTTTGAGCCATGAAGAGTCACAGCAAGCAACTTTGTCCAGAATGTGCCCCTCACTGTCCATGCCAGGATTCTCATTTTCTGGTGTCCCTAATTGCCGTTCCTTTATCAGAAAGGCATCAGGCCCTCAGGTATTTCAAGTCAGTGGCTTCTTGGTGGAGTACTACTACTAAGCTCTGTTTCTCCACAGAACACTTCTGGCACCAAATGTGTGAAGCTTTCCCTTATACCAACAATCAATTCTCCAACTCTCTGGAATCCAGATGGGTGTCCTATAATTTAATTCAATTCTGACACTAACTACCTGAAGTTAGCATCAGATATCACAGGTTAAAGGCTCAGTCCCACAAGACTGCCTCCCACTTTAGATGCCAATTGGAAGTCCCTGGCCTCCTCTACTTCTGACCTATCTATAAATTCAGGGTTCCCATGATCCCTTCCTCAGGTGCAATAATTTGCTAGAACACTTCACAGAACTAAAGAAAGCACTTTACTTACATTTACTGCTTTATTATAAAGGATACAAATGAACAGTCAGATGAAGACGTCCACAGGGCGAGGTCAAGAGGGTCCTGAGCGCTGGAGCTTCTGTCTCCACGGATTTGGGATGCACTGCCCTCCTGGCTGTGGATGCGTTCATGAAACTGGAAGCTCTCTGAACTTTGTCATTTAGGGGCTTTTATGGAGGTTTCATCACATAGGCATAACAGATTCTTTACCTAATCTCCAGCCCCTCTCCCCTCCTCAGAGGGTGGGGGGAATGAGGTTGAAAGTTCTCAGCTTCTAATCAAGGCTTAGTCTTTCTGGTGACCAGCCCCCACCCTGAAGCTACGTAGGGTCCCACCAAGAGTTGCCAATAGAACTAAAAAGGCTCCTATCACCCTGGAAATTCCAAAGGATTTAGGAGGTCTGTGTCAAAAACAAAAGATGTTGTTATCACCCCCATTACGCAGGAAATTACAAGGGTTTTAGGAGCTCTTTGCCAGAAACTAGGAACGAAGATCAAATATGTATTTCTTATTTTGCCACAGGTACCAACTCAAGAGGTGTTTACAGGGAGCCAGCCCCGTGGCCGAGTGGTTAAGTTCGTGCGCTCCACTTCGGCAGCCCAGGGTTTCACTGGTTTGGATCCTGGGCATGGACATGGCACTGCTCATCAAGCCATGCTGAGGCAGCATCCCACATGCCACAACTAGAAGGACCCACAACTAAAAATATACAACTATGTACTAGGGGGCTTTGGGGAGAAAAAGGAAAAATAAAATCTTTAAAAAAAAAAAAAACGGAGGTGTTTACAGACTTGTACTGTATGAGTAAGAAGCTCATGTCACATCCTCCATTACTACAGGAGATGCCACTTCGCTGCACCTTCACACTCCTTTCATCTCTCCTTGCCCTCACCACAAACATACCTTTCCAGATGCTTACCTTGAACCCAAAAGCTTTCACACATTCCAATGAGAGGCCTTTGGATTTGGAAGACAGAATGAAGGAATGGGGAAATAATTCTTTCCACCAATACAGCATTTTACAAAGTCTTTTACGCATATTACCTGATTTTGATAATAGCCCTCTGAAGAAGGTATTATTATCCCCATTTTAGAGATGAAAAACTAAAGTTTAAAGAACTCAAGTAATAGCTCAAGGTCACACAATTACATGGGGAAGAATCAAGACCTGAACCCAGCACTTTTGACCTGTAAGCCTGTTCACTACACCCTCCAATCTGGCCTTCACTCCAACCTAGGACTCAGGGTCAGGCCCATACACTTGAGAATCACAGGCTTGATCTGACTGAGAGCTTGTCTCTGGGCAGATCATACACAGTTCTGTGTGGGTAGGCAGCACCCCAAATAACTAGATTTGCCTCTGCAAGTGACTTCTGAGAGGAGGTGAGCTGGCGAGGGCATTCAAGGATGCCAGGAGCAGAGTCTTAGTTCAGAGCAGCTCTGTCCCCTCTTGTTGCATGCTCTCTTCTGGGGAAATTCCCAGCAGCTGTGATATGATTGGGTTCAATATTCTGCCTTGATGCAGTCTGACAGCTAAAAGGCTGGAGCGGGAAGATCCTAAGACTTAAAATCCCTCAGTGGAAACATGGTTTCTTGTTACTATCCTTTGTGTTCTCTGTGTACTAGGGACTCAGGAAGTCTCAGGCATCATGATTATCTGATAGGTTTTTAGTCTCATTCATTAGCTATGGTAAAAGGCATCTTATCCTTCTCTAGCTTGTAGAGAGGGCCTGAACCTAAACATCCTCAGGTAGATGATGGGTGTCTGCTTCCTTTCTTTTCCTCTTTAGATCTGTCTCGCCTCTCCTCCTGCAGTGGAATCTAGTTTTTTCTCACTCATGAACCAGCTTCTGAATCCTGGGACTCACTTTGCCTCTCCTCTACTCATCCACCAGCATTATCACAGAATCTCTTAGAAGGCATCCTAAAATTGCCCATGTTTTTATCTTCTGAATTCCAGGACCTACAATTTCTTCACTACAAGGGAGAAAGGATATATTCTCTTTCATCATCCCTATCCTGTGGGGATGAGATGGCAGGTGGTCTGAGCCCTCATTCTACCCTATCCAAATTGCTACCCTTCCCAGTTCTGCCTCAGCTATCCAAGCCTGCGATGGCACGCAGACTAAGGGAACCACACAAAGTTCCCCCAGAGTACATGAAGGAAAGCTCCAAGCTTTTTTAGTTTTTCCCAACACACACACACACACACACACATGCACTTACCTCTCTCCCTCTCCCTCTCCCTCCTCCATCCAAGGACATGTTAATGGAGTCGTCCATTAAATGTAGCAGCTGCCAGAGTGTTAGGCTGACTGGACAGAGGGCCTGAACCCATTTATTCCAAACTACAGCCCCCATCACATATCTCAGGTTTTTATGTTTTCTTTTTTTTTTTTAAAGATTTTTAAAATTTTTTTCCTTTTTCTTCCCAAAGCCCCCCCGGTACATAGTTGTATATTCTTAGTTGTGGGTCCTTCTAGTTGTGGCATGTGGGACGCCACCTCAGCATGCTTCAACGAGCAGTGCCATGTCCGCGCCCAGGACACGAACTGATGAAACACTGGGCCACCTGCAGCGGAGCGCGCGAACTTAACACTCGGCCACGGGGCCAGCCCCAGTTTTTATCTTTTCATTTCCACATTGTGGCTCAGCCAGGTTGCTGAAGGCCACCTCCTGCTCTGAGAGCCCGCAGGCTTCCCTGGAACACACACGGGTGCCTGCCTATCTACCCACCAGATGGAGACATGGAGGGAGGATGGTGGGAAGGATAAATCAGCACAAATCTCCCAAAGCCCACCTATATCCAAGAAAAGGTTGCTTAAAAAACCATAATTGTGGAATCTTTCTCTGACATTTGTCTATAATTGTGACAATTTACTACAATGTTATAAAGTCTAAAAGCCACTTTCAAGAGGAACACTGCCTGTTTCTGAAGACTCTGGACCTGAGACCAGTATCCATCTGTCATTGCTTCTGTTACCTGCCCTGTCCTCCATCATGAGTTATTAGAAAGTCATATACTTCACCAGCTGTTTAGAATAAAGACAATGAAACAATAACTTTCATTGTAGTATGGGAAAACCCTAGAGTATCAGCTGTGAATGGTCTGGCAAATTGTGGGGATAGGGGTGGGTCAAAGAGTGGAACTCTGGCTTAGCACAGGAGTCTGCCTTCAGCTCTTGGTTCTTCCTGCTTCTCTCCGCTTTTTCTATGCCCTGTGATTCTTGGAGAAGCCATTCCACAAATATTAACTGAATGCCACTATGTGCCAGGATGCTCCTCCTAGCACAGGACTTGGGTTCATAGCAAGATTGCCTCCTCCTTGTGCTTCTCCAACATCACCAGCTGGTTCCCTGGACACTATGACCAGAGGCTTCTCAAACTAGGTGGACTGAATTGATCCTTTCTTGAACTGAACGTGTCTTTCTTCACACCTGAGTCTAGAAAGCACCATTCACAACTGATTGCTGAACCCATAATTTGTTTTTTGTAAGCAATTTCATTTGAATGAGCTAGATGTAAACTACAATCAAAGAGGAGACTAGACAACGCATGCTGTAACGCATACATGTTCCTCCCAAGCATCACTTCCTTAGGGGACCAGTCTCTCCTATTCCCTAGTTATTCCAAGATCACAGAGTTCTGGAGGAACAAGATCTTCCCCTCAACTTGGGGTAAGGACATGACCCAGGCATAGCACATCAGATTATTCAACACCTCTGTGAACAGCCACTGGTTTAGAGAAGGACATATGACTCAAACCACACCAATCACTGTCTTCTCTGGACTTTTGTAGAATCTATGGGAAAACATACATGATCTCTCCCTATGGAATGGTGAGTTCTAAGGGTAGCAGTGGTTTGAGGCTGCTGATGGTCATCTGGCTGTCATTTTGGGGGAGCCTGTCTAAGAATGAAGCAATATAGCAGCAAGCAATGCCAAGTGATGGATATAGTCTACATCTTTTTTTTTTTTTTTGAGGAAGATTAGCCCTGAGCTAACATCTGCCACCAATCCTCCTATTTTTGCTGAAGAAGACTGGCCCTGAGCTAACATCCATGCCCATCTTCCTCTATTTCATATGTGGGGCGCCTACCACAGCATGGCTTTTGCCAAGCGGTGCCATGTCCACACCCAGGCTCCGCACCAGCAAACTCCAGGCCACCAAGAAGCAGAACGTGCACACTTAACCACTGTGCCACCGGGCCGGCTCCTACAGTCTACATCTTGATGCATCATTTGAACACAGGGATTTAGTCTTCCTGCAGCAAGTCTACTTGTTGTTGGAGATGTTTGGGAAGAAAGCAGATAGCTGCCTTTCAGTTGTCTGATATAATAAGGTCCTTATACAACCTCTATTTTATTCCCTCCTAAAAAATATGTTGGAAGAAAAGTTATGGAAATGGGTAAGAGTTGTCCAAAATTTCCTTTTTCAACTTTAGATCTAAACACAAGATCCCAGATCTCTTGAGAACAAGAATCAAGAGCCACTCTCATTCTAAAAATAGAGACTCAACTAAGTACTTGCTAAAGACGTTAGGGATGTTTGAGGCATGTCCCTAAATCTTTGGGAGCATCTGGAAAAGCATTTACTGTGCTCTCTCACACATTTCTCCTCGGGCCACTATCAAAATAGATGGGCCAAGGTATGTCAGTGGCATGTCAGGACCCAGTGGCATGTCAGGAGAGAGTTCTCTGCCCCTTTGCCTACTCTATCCCTTCCTGTCCTCATTGTTAGTGGCAGGGAAGTTAAGCTCTAAGAGGTAATCAGAAGCAGTAAGGAATTATCTTGTGGAGGCTTTCTTGGAAGAATATAAGAATCCACCCTCATCCTAAGCTGGAGCCAGTCCAAAATCACACAGGCTCTGATGACAAAGCCTGGACTGAGAGGGGAAAGCAAGGACTAGAAAAGGAAGAGGGAGGGAAAACAAATGGAACTATTACAAAAAGAGTAAAAAAGAATCTCCCAGGAACAAAACAGCATCATGAAAAAGCCAACAGGCTGAGCAAAACAGCAGAGAGGTGACAGAACCTGAGTACCTAAAGCCCCCATCAGAGCAGGCAGTTTCCTGGGCAGGTACTGGGCTCCTCCTTTCAGAGAACTCTGGACCCTGCCCAGGGGAGTGTGGAGCCTGGCTGGCTCCCAATCAAAGGATGGACCTGACTAATTAACTTTCTCTCTAGTCATGGCTCAAGGATTCTTGCAGTCAAGATGCTTCCATAATTGCCTAACCCCGTGGAACCTCAGCCTGTGGCTCTATGCTAACAAGGCTGTTTAAACACTTGCTGGCAGGGCTGGCCCTGGCCCCGTGGCCAAGTGGTTAAGTTCGCGCACTCTGCTTCGGTGGCCCAAGGTTTCACGAGTTCGAATCCTGGGAGCGGACATGGCACCACTCATCAAGCCATGCTGAGGCAGCGATCCACATGCCACAACTAGAAGGACCCACAACTAAAAATACACAACTATGTACCACGGGGGCTTTGGGAGAAAAGGGAAAAATAAAATCTTTAAAAACAAAAACAAAAAAAACCCACTTGCTGGCAAGGAAAGCACAGCTGTCCAACAGATGCCTGTTGAAGAAGCCATCTATTGTTAGAAGAACATATTCTCATCTTCTTTCTTAGTGGACCTTTATTCCTCTACACTTTTTGGACACAGGAATAGGGGCTGCTGTTCTCAGTGTTCATTATCACTATCACTATAATCACAAAGTACTGTACAGCCATTTGGGTTCCTCAATACTCTACCACTTGGGAGAGATGCTGTCTTAAGTTGGGTTTCCCAGAAGCCGAGCCTGAGACAGGATTCAGGTCTTTTGATTTATTGAGGTATGCCCTCAGGAGAAAGACAAGGGAGGAAGCAGGAAATAGTAGGAAAGAAGGAGGTGGTCACAGTTTTATGTCTGGCTTAATAAGCCTGACCCCACAGAGAAACTCAGAAGCATGAATATCACCAAAGAATTGATCCTTCCTTGAGGTAAAGGGGCTGGCCTTTGTACCCCCTTGGCTGAAAGCTGTAGGGAGGTACAGAAGGGTTCTCTCATCTACTAAGAGCAATTTTCTGGAGAAGGGGCATCTGTGAGTCACTGGGACCCAATACAGCAGCTGGGGAAACGAACACACTGATATGGCAAAGGGGTTTGGGCAGGCAACCAACAGCATCCACTAGAGCTACTGTATTAGTTAGTTTTGGCTACTACAACAAAATACCATAGACTGCGTGGCTTAAATTTATTTTCTCACAGTTCTGAAGGCAGAAGTCTGAGGTCAGGGTGCCAGTGTGGTTGAGTTCTTGCGAGGGCTTTCTTCCCGGCATACAGATGGCTGCCTTCTTGCTGGGTGCTCACACAGGGAGTCGGGGAGTGGGGGTAGATAGTAAGCCCTCTGATGTCTCCTCTTCTAAGGGCACTGATTTTATCACGAGGGTCTCACCCGCATAACCTCATCTAAACATAATTTCTCCAAAGGTCTTTCCCCAAATACCATCACATTGGGAGTTAGGGCTTTAACGTATAAATTTCAGAGCAATACAATTCAGTCCATAGCAGCTATCATTTTGTAAACAGAGAAAAGAGACAACCATTAGCCAGACTTGTTCAATGAGAGCAATTTCCCTTGCACCTAAGTTCTTCCAGAATCCCATTTGTTGACTGATGCAGAAGAGACGAGTTAAACCCCAACTAGCTGAGCCAGGCCTAGGATCTCCCAAAAGTTTCTCTTTTCTCAGTCTCAGCAGGCACTGCTTCTTCCTTGCCCTGGGAAAGTCAGGCTGTGATTGTTTGCAAGCCGCAGTCCTTGGTAAGTATTCTCTAGGTGACAGCAGAGGCGTCTGTGTGCGATCCTATCCAGCTCAGGCTTTGAAGCTCAGAAGCAGAGCCATTAACATTCTCTTCAGCTGCAGACAGTTCTCTTCAGCCCTTGTTAGTCTCATTTTCCTCCCTCCCGACTCTTTTTTATCAAGAGCAGCAGCTTCCTTGTTCCTAGAACCTTTTCTTCTCTTCAAAGAGCTCTGGGCTCCAGGGAGGCCTGTGGCCAAGAGACTTGCCAGACACCTCTGGATTCCCAATGAAGAGCAGACTGCCGCCTGCTCTGCAGCTATGAACCCAAGCACCCTTTACTCCTCTCACTTTAGGATTGAGCAAAGGACCAGCCAGGAAGCCAACCTCCTTATGGCTTCCTGGGCAGTCCGCAGTGGGTAGGCCTTGAGTTATGGAGGCTATCCTGCTAAATCCCCCAATCCACCTCTACTTCTGGATTTGGGTTATATAGATAGAGGAAGTCAGAGGGGAGAGTCAAAGGCCCTGCCCTCAAAGAATAGGAATCCATCCACTGCCTATCTTCTATTCTGAAGCCCCTTTCCATTCATACGGGAGGAGGTGAGGAGGACTCTCCATTTCACAGAAGGGGTCCCGAATGCCTGAGAGGGGCAGAGAGAGTTCTCAGTGAGAATGCCATTCAAACCTCTGTTATTTGTAGGAGCTGCCACATATCCAGCTCTGTGCTGGGTTCCAAGGAAATAGGAAGAAGTAATACCAGGGTAGCTTAAATTCTACTACTGGCCCCAAAGCAAATTTCTTAAGCTATCTACAGATTTTAGTAAGAAGGAAAAATTCAGACAGAGTGCCTACACTTCAGACAGAGAAGAGTGAGTTAGGCAGATGGTAATTCAGCTTCATTGTCCAAACTTTCCTCTTAAGGCTGCCCTTTCCTACCAAAAGCCAGTGGTTGTATTCCTGTGTCCTCCTCAAGGTTTTTCAGGATAAAGAGGATAGTGCCATATTCCCCCCTCTGCCCAGAACTTGATTCTGTCATCTCTATATCTTCTGTTCTCTTATGACTTACAGTTATCTCAGGCACACAAGCACCCACTACTTACAATCATTTCTGCAGTAATTCCAGAGAGGCACATGAAAACAACTTTCCCAAGATCATATTTTACCATATCCTCTGCAGACAGAACAACAGTTATGGCAATGAGGTGCAATCATTTGTATTCATTTCCCTGTTCCCTCTGGCTGCAGAGCTGGGCCCAGCTTCACCCTGAGCACCAGCCCAGGTGGGCCCAGAGGCACACAGAGAAGGACTCCTACTCCATCTGCTGGCTTGATGGCAACTCTAGGTTACAGCCTTTGAATTCCTTGCAAGGCAGACTCTCGCTCTGAACCAGGAGACCAAGATGTCTTTTCATCATGATAGAGTAAAGATATTCTGCCATTTTGTCAAAAGTGATGACATCTACCCCACCTTAAACCCACAGACACAGATACAAAATACAGCTGGAAAACACAGAGCCAAGGATTATTGATCCAACAGGACCTGGCTCTGCTCTGGGCAAGTGTTGCTTTGGGGCTATAATAGGGACCTGAATATAACAAGAAGACAGCTCCAAACCAAGGCTGGGGTGGGAGGGGTTAGGATGGAGTTTAGAAAAACACTGATGAAATTGGGCATTTTCTTTTCTTCTTTCCATCAAGCTCTTTATCTCTACTTGCCTTCTTTATGAAACATGCTTCCTCTGGAGATTATTTAACTATTCTCCAGGGCCTGTGGTCCATCCAGAGTCATCTTTATGCTCATAATGTCTTATTTATTTATCCTTAGTGAGGCAAGGAACGGATGGGGTTCCATTTTGCAGATGAGGACAATTAAGCTTCCTTGACAGAAGAGAGAAGGAGAAAATGATATTACCTGCCCTTACTCAGAAATTATTTACTTGGTCCCTGAAATCCCTGTTTAACTACAGTAACCACGTGATATGATTTAGAAGTTTTGACAGAAGCTCCACTATGTAATATCTATGTCATACCAAAGTGAAGTGCCAGCAAAATTGCAAATTTTCACAGAAAACAGTTGAAAAACAGTTATGGAACTCTAAAAGCTTCACGTATATCAAGGGTAAAAAAGAAGTTGTTAAGCATTAAGAGAAAGTTTTTGAAAAGGATTTATTTGGTGAGAAGTGTTGGTGTGCTGTGGATACCTCCCCTCAAAGAAGGAAGGGTGCCTGCATTTCACCACAAGCCTAATGAGAAGGGATTCAAAGGAGAGGGTTATGTATGTCCTGCAGTTAGAGGGGCAGAGTTGACTAATTTCCTTTTTTGTTTTCTTTTTTTTTTCAAGGAAGATTAGCCCTGAGCTAACTACTGCCAATCCTCCTCTTTTTTCTGAGGAAGACTGGCACTGATCTAACATCCATGACCATCTTCCTCTACTTTATATGTGGGACGCCTACCACAGCATGGCTTGCCACGTGGTGCCATGTCCACACCCAGGATCTAAACTAGCGAACCCCAGGCCGCCGAAGTGGAACGTGCGCACTTAACCGCCACCGGGCCGGCCCACAAAGTTGACTAATTTTTGACTACAGCCCAAGAAATGCAGGGGCCACTGTATGGGCCAGCAGCTGCTTTACAATGCTGGAATCCGCCCACAGTCTCAGAGCTTGTGTGAGCACAGAACCTGCTTCTCATGGGGAAACAGGAAATGGACTGTTGAGTTATTAGGGCCTATACAGGAAGAAAGCAACCGACAGAGGAGAATGGATTTGCCAGGTACGTGCGTGTGTGCATGTTTGTGGAGGCGAGTAGAGATCTCCGAAGAACCCATGAAAATGCCCCAGGAGAAAGCCAGATTTAAATACTGGCCTCTCCTGGAGAGCACAAAGCCAGCTTCAACAATATAAGACAACTACAGTATTTCCTGCCACGTCTTACTTCCTTGCTCTAACGCTGGAAAGAAAGAAGGACCACACTCCCTCTTTTCACTTGCAGCAAGCCCCAGATAGGGAAGGACAAATAGCTTAATCTTGAAAAAATTTGGAAACTGACAATACCCAGGCTGAACATGTTAAGTTCCTAATTGAGATCACGTTTTACCACACAAAGTGACTGTAGGACTTTCTAATAGCAGGAAAAGCATTTGCCTAGGAGCAGAGTTAGGACCATCACTACTGAGCAGGTTTAAAGGAACACTGGGAGCCAAAAACAAAATTCCTTTTATGGTTACACTCCATGAGTCCTGCTTGTCACTGTTCCATTTACAATTGTAAAAGTTGTTCCTCAACCTTTATTTTAAAAAATAATAAAAACACCACCAAAGGGGTCATAAGAAGAGGAGCTGTTGTCAGAGTTAACAGTTGTCCTTGGCCTAACAGCACTCTGACATCTTGTGGAAAATGAGGCCTATGGATTCAAATTCTGCCCACTTCTCCCCTTGTAAACTTCCTGAAGCATCCTCTGCTCCTTCTGTTACCCTGCAGTATGTGCCATAGTTCTCAGCGAAGCTATTTTTAACAATGTCCTAAAACCTCTTGTGGTGCCACAGTCCTGCCCCACACCCTGCCCCTTGCGCCCTGCCCATCCTCAGGGATAACATGGGGAGTCAGAAGTCACCTTGACAGAGTTTCAGAGTCTCTTCCTGGTAACACTTACTGCCATCTTCTCAATTTTACCTCCTCATTCTTTCCCTATAGTCCAGGGGGATGAGATCTACCCACACACACCCACATACAAAGCACTATGCAAAGAAAATTATATGCATAGATTCTCTGCCCTCCAGGAAAGCACAACTTAAGACAGCTAACACTAAACAGACAAGCATAAAACTTACAAATAGCAGAAAAGCAGCAGTAAACCAACACATGAATGAACAGCAGGTGAAACGCATGATTGAGATGGGAAACATAGTCACCCAGTCAATAAATATTTACCGAATAGCTACTAGGTGTCAGGCATTGGGCTAAGTCTGGCAATAAAATTTTGAAAAGAACAGACACAGTCCCTGCACACATGGAGCTTTCAAAATACCGGAGAAGATAAATGCTCAACAAATTTTTACTAAAAAAGTAGTTTAATGAATATAAGTGCACTAAGTGCTGTGGAAGATAATATACAGGGCTGGTCTGGGCATTAGGAATCTAATCTAGTCTGGGGGTTAGAGAAGCTTGTCTACACAAGTGACATTTAAATGGGGACCTGAAGGCTAAGTAGGGTTAGACAAATGGCTCATGGGGAGAAGAGGGACCTAGGGAGAAGAAAGAGCATATGGGAAGGCAGAAGTAACACATTCAAGGAACTGAAAGAAGGCCTATGTGGCTGGAGTGAATCTCTCTATCAAGCAGAAAAGGAGGCAAGATGAGGAGGTTGAAGGGATCAGCAGGAAGCTGGGGGATTTTAAATGTTGATTAAGAACAAAGCAAGTGAAAATTATAGGATCAAAGATTCAAAAGATTGGAAGGAACTTTAAAGGTTATCTAATCCAACCACCCAGATGATTCTGGAATCCTTTCCCATTCCCTTTCACTGGATCAACATGAATGGAGGCCAGAAAGCGCTTGGCCTGGGGTCACAGGAGGCTAGTGTAAGGGAGCAAGTTAAATACCCATGGAGCCCCAGCAGCTGAAGCAGGAGGATTCTTGGTTCCATTTCTCTGGCTCTAGAGTATCAGTTGGAGCTGCCTGTCTGGTCGGCCTGCCTACTTGTGTGAAGTACCCCTACAGGATTAACCAAGGAAGCAGATGGCAACCATTCATATTTATTAACTGTAACTTGGCTGGAGGAGAATTACTTTGAACAGGTGTCAGGGAGGTTGGTTTGTTCAAAAGGGCTTTGCTAGTATGCATTCACGACAGAGAAACTTTTGTGGAGGGCCAGGCAAGACAGCCTATGGAGAAGCCAAAGAGAGCAAAGCCAGAATATCCACCACCCAGAGGAGCTCTGGCCCATTTACTCTGATAGCAGAATTTGTTCATCATTGTTAAGGCGAATGCTTCTTTTTGTGCTGGAGGTAGGACAAGGAGGCTACTCTTTGGTGGTACAAACCAATGAAACATGTTTTTATGACAGTAATGAAACCTGGCCCCCTTTTCCCTTTATTTTCCTGCTTCTCACTATATGGTAGGGCTGAGTGTGCTCAGGAAGGGTCCCGTGTCCACATGATCATCATCATTAATCAGCATTTAGCAAGCACCCCAAACTATGAAGAGCCCTCTGGTGGCTCAGGATATAAGCGGAGGTCTCTGTACTTGAGAGGCTCACAAATCTAGATGAGGAAGGTAGAAACACGCACCAGAGGATAAACCACAACCTCAGGTACCAAATGGATGTACAGAAAAGAACTAGGCTTTATGGAGAACTAGATCACTGTGGAATGGGCTAACCCTTAAGCTTTCTGAAGGAGCTGGTACTTGATCTAGGTGTCACTTTGGAGTCAAGTGTGGTGAGGAGGTGGGAAAGCACGGGGGTAGAGGAACAGGGTTAGAACAGGGCTTCTGACAAAGGAGTAATGGAAAGTCAGATTTGAAAGGTGAAAAAAACCATGAAAAGCCCTAATGATAGTCTAAGGAGCTTGGAATTTTTATTTTATTCTGGAGATAGTGAGAAACCACTGAGAGTTTCTGGCAGGAGTTTTAGAATAACTATTCTGATTGGAATGTGCAAAATAATTTGAATGGAGAAGAAAAAAAAGGCAAGGAAGCCAGTTAGGAGATCACCATATGGCAGGATTTGATAACTTTTAAATTCTTCTTCTCTCTTTTGCTGACAGAACTGGATTATAGATAGTTCCCTTAACCTTTCATGGAAATTTAAGGAAGAGAAAATAAAAGTTTTGGTTGTAGTGATAGGGGTTTGGGATTTAAGACCATCAAGACCACTGCAAAAGAGTAAGGTAGATGCTAGAGCTTGAGGAAACCAGCCTCAGAGCAGCATGATGCAGGGAAGTACTCCAAGCAGACTAGAAAGAGATTCCCCTGGGTTGCAGATGAAGATGAGTTTGTAAGATGTGGAACAAGGGGACCTAAGGCTAGTTTCCTGATAGCACCTTAAGAGGGAACATGACCCTAGAGAAGACCAGCCGCATGATGCAACTAGGAGAGAGGACATTAGGCTGCAGGATTCACAGCCTCACAAAAGATTCCTGTTAATCAAGGAAGAAGAGCAGACAGTCAGTCCCTGGCGCTCAAGGGATGGTACAAATGATGGGACAGCAGATGTCTCAGCAACAGCCAGCAACTCAAAGCCCCTTCCAATCTCATGGCAAAATATAAGATCCTGGAACCACAATTCAAGCCTGAAGATGAGGAATAAGTGAGGTTAAATTCCCCACCAGTCAGCTGGGATAAGAGAATACAATAGGAGTTTACCTTTATTATCAACAAATGATACTTCCCACACATATGAATTTAAAAACGGAGAGTCATACCTGCTACAACTGCTATAGTTCAAGTGTGAAAGGATGACACCTAGATTAGAATGATTGCACTGAGAAGAAAAAGACATAAGAGTCCTAGAGATGTTATGCAGGAATAAAGAATAGGATTTGATTTGCCCAGAATCTACGGAAATCCCAGGACACATTGAGAATTCAGGAAGTTTCTCCTTGCCTCTGTCACTCTCTCCCCTTAGACATCCCCATAGGGGACTCAAGTATATGCTTTATGAGTTAGTCTTAGCATCCATAAATTATGATGAAATGCAACTTAAAAAAGCTTTGTTCTCTCTCAAGGCTGTATGTTAGTGCTCAGGTGCACTGGGTAATAAAAAAAAAGGATAAGATTTAGTCATTGAGTTTCTACTTTGTGTCAGATATGGTGGATACTAGCAATACCTAGATTAATAAAACTCTGTTCTTGTCCTTGAGATGCTCACAATCTACTGGGAAGAATGGACATGCTGACAAATTAAACTCCCTTATATGTGTCATAACTGAACTATGGATAAATGCTCTAGTTCCACAGAGGATCAAGTGATGAGCTCTGCCTCAGGAAACCAGAGAAGGCTTTACAGAGAAGGTGAGATTTAAGTGGGTTTTACAGGATGAGTAGGAGCTCAACATTTGAATAAGAAAGAGGGGGGCATTCCAGGCAATAGGAAAAGTATAGACAAGGCATGGAGACACAAAGAAATAGTGAGCTTATGGTGGGGGAGGGGAAGAAGGAATAAAAAAGAAGTTGGAGGAATGAGCCTCCCAATATTTCCACAAGATTAATTAAATTACAAAGATAATGAGTGATTTTGCAAATTCACTAGGAGGTTACCACCTATTTCCAAGCCTCAGAGTTGGGATTCACAGGGTTAAGTGGGATTACCACCTATAAGAAGAAAACTCGATTGCATTCAGTGAAAAAGATGTTCTGCCTAGAATTGGTCCCTACAATCTTTAACCAAGGACAGACTACCCACACGATGAGCACAGGAGGGATAACTGTTCACATATTCACTCCAACAAGACTTCTGAGGGACACCAAAGAGAAGTCACACGTCATCTGGTGTATGGCCGGGTGCTAGAGACTACACAAAGGGATACAGACTCTTAACTATCCTTAGAGAACCTAATAGCCTCAGGCAAAACTTCATTTTTCTCTCCATTTTTCTCTTTGAAGACTTCTCATCAAAAGCATGTTTTCCTTCTTCAATAATATCCAACCTCATAGCCTTCTTCATCTACCAAATGAGCAACCTTCAGAGAAAACACTTTAGTTTAACATCCATATTCCAGGAGTCTGGAAAAAGCCTGGGAACTTAGAGAAGCCCATCATACTGCACAGCTTCAAGCTTTCTGCCCCAGGGCTCACTTCTCTTTAGGCCATACTGCTTCCCCATCTTTGGCCCTAAAGACACAGGCACTGTGGAAGAGAACTATCCTTGCCTACTATTCATGGTAACTTCATGTAAAATATGGCACAAGAAGAAAATACTCCCCAAAACTTCACAGAGTTTTTTCTTAATAATGTGTCTCAAGATTTATTGGAATATCTGAATCTCATTTTCAGCACATTAAAGATCTGAATTGCAAATGTACAGGTTATGTATTTTGTGATGTATTTCTGATAGAATTCAGAGATCGAGAAAGAAAAGCTATCATTATTGATAGATTCTTTGAGGGTGAAGGGAGGGTCTTAGAAAACTGACTTGAACTGAAAAAAGAAAGGTAATTTGGTTTTGCTCTTAAAATAAAAAGTGCATTTGATTTTGAAAAACAATCATCGAGACTCACATTTTTGTGTTTAACAACCACCTTGAAATTGGTCTGCCTCAGAGGACAGCATGATTCTGGGCTACCTTAGCATGAATGATTTATGACATTCCTGAACTTGGCAACTGCATCAGTTTTTCTAAACCTGGCACCTAACACCACCTGCATGTTAAGTGAAGATTTATGATTTATAAAATTCACCTCATTATGCAGAGGTACATGAATTGTCTTATATGTGCAGTCTACAACTCCTGAGACAGATAAGGAGGCAGCTATGTCACAGAATTTATAGCTCCTTTTTGCTAAAGCTGAAGTTTTGGAGAAAAACTAAAGAAATAACTGGTCTTTCAGAGGAAAATAGCTTTTGCTAACCATTACACCCCCAAATGATGAAGTGGCTATAGCCCACTACTATATCTTACAGGAACAAAGAGGCTAATGGTGAAAGTCACTTTAATCACAGCACCGAACTATGTCTACATTTGAACGCTGCAGTAATAGACGGAACCTAAGCGACTCTTCGGAAATATCAAGCACTCTGTCAGTTTAATTTTTTCCCCAGTTTGGTGTCTGAAACCTCTTGCTGAGATTTCTCATCAAGTGGTCCAGCCAGACCCACAGAGATGGACTTCAGAGAAGAGAATTCAATACCTTGGCGTGCCCAATGGCTTCCTGTGTACACTCTCAAAGTGAAAAAAAAGCAAATACTAGTTTAGGTTCTGAAATGCAGCTTGTTTTCAGAGATTTTTAGAAATGCAGCAAATCTCTCCCCATACCCAGCAAAAAAGTGGAAGCACAGAGGATTCAGTGGAATTAACCTATGAATCTCAAGAAAGAATAAGATTATATAGACAGCCATTAAAAATGACAAGTATATGGGACTAGGTTGACAGGCAGATATCTTTAGATAAGATAATGCTAAGCATAAAAAGCAGAACACAAAAATGATAAGCACAGGTGCTGACTGGAAAAAGACAACATGATAGAAAAAATGGTTTCCAGCCTAGAGATTTTCAATAGTATAAAGCTAAATGAAAAACAATGAAATTCTAAATAATTTATTTTCAAATACCCCTATCAGTCAGGAAATAAGACACATATTCATGTCTGCTAATTGTCCTGAATCCAAGAAGTAGCCCATCCCTCTCTCCTCTGCAGAGCTCTCTAAAGTGTTCCACCCTCTCTAGCCTTTGAGAATACAGAACGGCAGCACTCAAATACCTAAGGTAACAGAAGAAAGCTGAAAATGTAAAAATTTTTCAAGGAGGGGTATGAAAACTACTTGGAAAAAAAGAATGTGGGGAACCCACTTTCAACTTTGAAAGCTAATTATTAAGTCACTTGATTTCTGAAATGTGTCTGGGATTTGTCCTGTTCTGATTTTGGTCTCTAACAATACCTTATGTCTGCTTGTTCCAGTGTGGTTGCTCTAACTCATGGAAACGATGCTCCACTCACAAAATGGTGCCCCAGGGCAAGAAAGCAATATCAAAGAACCGCAAATTATGCATCAGGAAAAGTGATGGCCTCTGGCAGTATATCCAAGAGCAGAGTAGATGCATAGGGAAGAACTGCATTGGGGTTCAGGGACTCAGTTACTACTTTTTATTAAGCTATCTGTAGATATTTGACCACTCAAACACAGGTGCTGTTCTCCAGGGCTCTGGGTGCTGGTGCCGTCAATCCTGAGAGTGCTATCCCCAGCTCAGGTCAGGGAGTCGTGCTATAAATGGAACAAGAGAGAAGTGGGCATGCACCATACACACATACACAAACATACACATCCCAGTACAACAGCACAGGGCAGAGCCAACTTCCTTCTGGGAAGCCATGCAAAGCTGCAGAGAGCACACACAGGGTAGCCTCGTCTACAGCCTCTGTGGAGTCTCCTTTGCACTTTGCCAGACTTAGAAACAGTTCATTAATCTATGATGGAAGATGGGTGTTCATGAGACTCATGGTAGCTATTGTGCTCACACATCCCCCATTCCCCTGAAGAAGGGGTCACAGGGCTCCTTCTAGGTAAACCAGCTTGCTTCACATCATGTCCTACTCACATACAATCACCACCCCCACCCTCACCCAAACTACTAGTTGAATAAAACAAGGAATTGGCACCTAAACCAAAGGCCTATGATCTGACCCAGTGCCCATGAAACAACTTGGCACTTTTCCGTGCATTTACTCTGCCCAATAAAGCCACTCAATATGGATGGTGTAGTTCAAGCTAAACAGAAAGCTGGCAAGGATGGTGCAAGCAGCCCTGGGATACACTGGGGTACAGGTAGAAAATATTCAAATGTATTTAATGTATTTATTTTTATCTTTTCCATTTTTATTTTCTATTTTTACATATGTTTAATAATAGTACTATATACATATACATAGTTTATAAATACATAAATATACACATAATGAAGATGTGTGGTCAAATAGGGATGTGTAATGAAAAAGTGTAGAGACAAGAAGACACCATGGTGCTTGGAGTGTTTCTAAGTAAGGTGTAGCCCTTAATCCCCACCTCACCCCCCTGAGAATCTCCTGGGGAACTTGGTAAATGCGCAGATTCCTTGACCCATCTCAGCCCTATAGGACCTAAATCTCTTGGCGTGGGATGTTTAAAGAGCTTCCCAGTAATTCTGATGCCTCCTGAAGTTTGGGAACTACTACAATAGAAGAATTAGAGAAGTAGACATAAAGAAGCTGAGTTACAGAAACAGCAGAGTCAGTGCAGATGGGAACATCAGAAGTCCATTTCTTAGGGGAAGACTGATAACTTGCCACTATAGCCAGCTTCTGCTGAACCTGACCAAGGAGGAGGAGCCACCCTCCTTGTTCTTCCAGAAATCTGGCTCTATAGGTATTGAGACAATGCCTATACTTCCCCAACTAGCCTTCAATTAAATTCTCATCACCTAAGGAAAGCTGGGCACTTCCTCTCCTAATGGTTGGGGAGCCAGGGTGCGGAACGTTAGGAACCAACAGCCTCTCACGTAAAGAGAGTACTTTATCCGGTTGAACTTAAAGGATAGCTGACATAATTTCACTAGTTCACGTACCTTAAGCAGTGAGGATAAGATAGGAGGAAGAGGGTATATGAGCCAGAGCTTTTTATAAACATTTGAAAAAGGTCCTATACTGACTAAATATTTAATCTGAAATCATTTGGATGATTTCTCAACAGTATACCAAGTAAAAACAGAGGCTGTAGAGCAGAAGTTAACACTGTCTGTATGACCTCGGGCAACTCACTGATTCTCTCTGTTATTCATGTATTAAATGACAGGTTAGACTTTAAATGATATCTAAGATGCTTTCTGTTTCTAGAAACCAAGTTTGGGCTTAACTCCAAGTTCAGGGTTCCTTTCACTATACCAGGCTGATCAAGAATAAATTAAAATTCTGGCCCTTTAAACTAAAAAATTCAGAAAAGGCACCTATACACCTTTAAGAATTAACTACTAAGTGAATCTTCATGAAGAGAAAATCTCTGCTTTTGTCATCTCTGCTCCCTCCTCAAATAAGGAATTCATGCACAGGTCCTTGACCTATCAAATAGCCAACTGTTTTCCAAACCTGAACGAAAATCCAGAGTGAGGTTAACTGACTGATTTTTACCCTGTACAATGAGACTGCATTATCACCGATATGTAAATGTCCTATCTAATCAAAGTGACATCTTATTTTCATTTATTGCTGCCTTACTTTTCTTTCAGGGTCATCCTCTATTTCTCTTTTCTCCTATCCAAAGGAAAGCAGGTCGGTGGGTTACCAGGCATTCAGTATAAAATGAAACCTGCTAATTGTCACCACCTTTGGGGATAGAGACATCACCTGACATAATACTTTCTACACTTCACTGGGGCAAGCTCTGTTCAATCAGGTTTGAGTGGAATGACACCGTGTAATGTACTCCAATATAGTGTAGCTAATGCCAAAATGGAAAAATGGGAACTGTCTCCTGAAATCTGCTGCAAGCACATGAAAAATTCCAACGAGAATAAAAGTGACAAATCCCTGCAGTATGCCACATTTTTATTTCATGAAGATGGAAGGTGCCACAGCATGATATTCATCTTTGGGAAGACTGAATAAAACGTCATATGAGTCACCAGTTTAAAGAGATTGCTTAAAAAAAACTTGATCCTATGTGTTATACTACCGATTGAACTTTCTTTATAGTCCCTGGAACCTAAACTACATAAAAATTTTTAAAAATCATTTCTAACTTTTTTATTCTATTGCCTAAAATAACTGCTGTTAATAACAGATTAAGCCAGTATTATAAAACTCTTCTTCTACAACTGTGGAGGTAAAAGATCAGACCCAGCTTGGTTATGAGGCAGCAGAGCCTAGTGGTTAGCAGTGTAGGTTCTGGAGTCAGTCTGACTTCAAATTCTGGTGTTACCATTCAATTGCTGTGTGACCCATATAACATACTTAACCAGTCCAAGCCTCAGTTTCTACATCCGCAAAATGGGAACACCAAGAGTATTTACTTGAGACCATTGTTGTGAGCATTCCATTAGATAATGTATATAAAGCATTTAGGACAGTGTCTGGCACTTAAGTAAACATTTAACAACTATTAGTGATTATTATCTAATGACAATTCCTATTAATGGCTGGCAGGTAAATACTTAAAAATCAAAACTAGTTTCCTGTCTTCAAATATGCTAAAACAGCAATCATGCCAGTCAGAATACAATCTAAAATATATCACACACAGGTCAATACCTGTTCAACAGCTTCCTGTTCTGTCTGGTAAACATTTACCCACATGCAAATTATGTATCAGCTCCTTCCACTTTCCAGTGTGACAATGAAATGACAGCAGAGAAATGAAATATGGTACTGCGCTGTATGTGAAGAATTATACCATCCGGATGTAGATCTAACCGTCCATTCTTATTCATTTGTACTCTATTTCTTTTTAGACTCTAGCTCATTTCTTCCATCCTTCAGGCTGTAGGCCATGTTAATTTGTAAACCAGTCCAGAAGCCTGTCCTTCTCTCTGGCAAATACAGTACAGCCCCATTCTCAGGCTCCTGCTTTGAACATCTAGAGCTACCACATCCCCCTTGTGGTCATGGCAGGTATTTGCTCAGCTCTTGGGGAAATTACCAGGAACCTCAATCATACATGTACCCACAGAATCACCGTCTCAGATACCCTTTGGCTAACACCATTTGATTCCAGGATTCTTTTGATTAACGCTTGGTGGCTTTTAAGTGTACACAACAAGAACAACAACAAAAAAGCGAACTCTTAAGGGAACCAGTTGAGAGAAGAGGGAAGCGAGGAGAATGCAGTTACTCCAATCATTCCACTTGCCCTCCTTTCTCCATGTCACATACAACATGAGAAATTTTCAATTTCTATTTTGCTCCAATGTTTGATATTATTTGTCATTCCTCTCTATGTTCTTCTGCATCAGTATAGTGTTTTAGAACATAAATCTCTACAAACAGTGGGTCAGTCATTATCCTGTAACTTCGATGGCCTCAGGAAAGTCCACCTCTGAGGGAATTAAAAAGACAAGAGAAATAAGAGTATTAAGTAGACTAGTGAGGATAATATAATAATAGCCAACACTTAAGAGTTGGAGGGACTTTTTTTTTTTACAATCTGTATAATCTATAACCCATGTTATGTTTGACTTTTCTGTTTATTTTCTTACTCCCACTTCCAACCCCCTCACAATGTAAACTCTTTAGTTGTCTTCTTTCCTGCCCAAACTTCCCCCAACATTTCCTTCACAATTCCCCACCCAGCAGTGATCACTTAATAGTGGAGCAATTTTTTCTGTTGAAATAGGACTTTAACACTTTAAGGACAAATTGCTTCACTTCCAAAATGAAACTCAATCTCACTGTCATCTCATCAGCGAATTCATGTTTTGCTTTCACCGTATTCCCACCACCTAGAACAGAGCCTGACACATGGTGAGCACTCCAGCACATATTTGTTGAATCAGAGAATTAATTCTTTTTCTTACAAATCTGAAACCAGTCACAGCACAAAACGGCTACTGACATCTTGTTACAAAACCCACAACCTCTGTCTCTAGCAACCAGCACAAAGTTTTGAGACCAGCCTGAGAAGCCTCAGGCAGGCCCAGCACAGCTGGGCTTGGAAAAGCCTGAGCTCAGATATTTTCTCTTTGTCAACAATAATAATCCATAACCAATCTATAAAGGAAAGTGTGGGTGAGTCTGCTCTGAGCCAAAATGTGAGGACCATGGCCCAGGGCCTTTCTTCCCGAAGGAAGTAAGGGCACCAAAAAAGTGGGGTATACAGAGTGGTTATATACCCCCAAAGAGGATGTTTCACATATGACTGAAATGTCCCTTTTACAACAGTCATGAGACTGCTCTGTCGGCACAGCGGCTGACAGACACAGCAGGTAGTAGGTTGCTGTCTCTGTGTACATGTCAGGGTGTCAGTTCTGTTGTCTCTAGCTGGGTGGTCACAGGTGAGCACAGCAATCACTTCCTAGCCTAGGGAGAGATGCTTATCCTTAAGGAAATGCCAGTGTGGGGGGAAGTTGCACCTTTCTCTTAAGGGCATGTGTTCTTGCCATAGTACACGTTGAAAGCAGATATACAATGCGTGCTCAACGGCGACGTGAGGCCCTACTGGAAAAACAAAGGCCAAATTAAGTTTATACCAAATTGGCTTCCTCATATACTCCAATATATCCTATTGCTTAACATTTCTATTTGTCATCTTGATGGTTTGCACAATAATTAGCCTAATGCGACCCAACGTTCCCTGTGAACCAAAGGCTGCTTTACTGGCTGGAAACCTGCCGTCCCTGTGGTCAACACTTCACGAATTTGCCGAACGTCTGTACATCTAGCTGTATCAAGTTACTACAATAGTAACAAGAAGCCAAAAAGCGAACAAACGACGTGGCAGGGCACCAAACGTCCTAAGCCTGAGGTCGATAAAAGAACAAAAGTCTAGAACAAGATGGCGTCCTCTCCCAAAACAAGAAGCTGCGAAAACGTCAACGCACAGGAAGCGTGCACGCGCCCGGACGCGTTCTGGGCTACGTTCGTTGGACCAAACTCACGCGCGCTGGTGCATCCAATGAGTGCTGTGAGTTAGACTCCACCCCCGTTTTCCGCCACTCCCTGCGCACATGCGCTCCAGGCCCTCAGCAGGATGCCAGCTGCGCAGGCGCAACAGTCCCCTCCTCTCACGCAACTGACGCAAGGAGACTGTAATCGGTTCGCAATTTATCCCGTGTGACCTTGAGTCTTTCCTGCCGTTGAAGACCGGGGCTGTCCAAGATACTGCCTTTATACATCTTATAGTCCCCTCGCCTCTCGCTGAGCCCAGACCTACCGCAGCTGAAACGGGAGGAAGCTCTTTTTCCAACCATCATGCTACGAAGCGTATTAGCCGTACGCCCTGACTCCGGGATCGACGTTCAGGTAGTCTCTGGTCAGGCAGAGCAGGCGGCGCCTCAGCGGAAGAGCGGGCCTCTGGGCCCCAGCGACCAACCCCCGCCCCCCACCCCACGTGGTTGGAGGTTTCCAGAAGCGCTGGTCCAGCAGTGCCGCGCAGCTCCTGGTCGTCCGAGCGCCTTTTTGCTGCCTGGTACTTCAACCGTAGAGCCGCCATGATAAGCGTCAGTCGAGCCGCAGCAGCCCGTCTTGTCGGCGCCGCAGCCTCCCGGGGCCCCACGGCCGCCCGCCACAAGGTAAGGAACTGCCGAGCCTTCTCCCAGGGGCTTACGGCCTTGGGCCTCTGTGCGGCAGGCCGCGCCCTTCGGGGTCAGAATCCTCCGGGAGAGATTGGGAGGGAAGGAAGATAGCGAGTTTTCAGAACTCAGCGTTCCCGGTTCAAGGCCTAATTCAGGGTTCTGCGTCCATGTCTCAGGCGCTGCTGAGTCACACCCCCTCGCAAACCTAGAGTCTTACTGCACGAAGTAGCGGATAGTAGTCCTGACGGTGTTTTCTGTGCTTATCAAACAGGTTTGGCCTTAGGATCGAGGGACGCAGTCTCTTGCGAGGGAACCGCTATTCTAGTTTTCATTTCCCCTACGAGTCGAAGGACGACTGTTCTTTGCCTCTGTAAAACACATAGTGTGTAAGGACCGCGTTGATGTGGTGAAATGAAGGAAGAAAAGCACCCAAATGACGAATTGAAAATAAAGCTGCGATATCCTTGCTTAGGAACATTTGTCCAGTTAGTTCTTCAGAATCTTTCATGTAAAATTGTCTTCCTGTGTTATTTCAGAAAAAGTAAGCAGATTCTAGGAAAAGGTCATGGTTCGGTTGTTCATTATCGTGTAGGACGAAAAACGTTCATCGTTGGAGAATAGGATTTGTGCCTCTTTTTGCACTCACGCGTGGTTAAAGGAAGGCTTGGGAGTAGCCTGAGGTTAGGTTGAAGAGAGATCTTTGATCCTGGGTGGAGGCCACTCCTGACAAATTTGTCTCTTTCTAAACTGACTCTGCATGACTGTTAATCCTAGTCCCCTTAAATCAGTTACTTGGCAAGGTCGGGTGAAGTGTGTCTGAGTAATTTAGATCTACACCTGCAATACACACGTATATAGAGTTTAGGTATACACTGTTCCTAACAAGTTGAGGCGTATCTAACTAGTATTTTGTAATGCAGTGATTCTCAACCAAGGGCAGTTTTGCCTCCCCAGCGAATATTAGCACTATCTCAATTTGGGGAGCTGTGCTGTTGGCCTGTGGTGGTAGAGGTCCAGGATGCTGCTAAACATCCAACAGTGAGCGGAGCAGGCCCCCCACAGAGAGATTTGGTTCAAAAAAAGTAGTGTCAAGGTTGAGAAGTCCTGTTGTAAAGTAACTCAAGATAATTTTACACTTATTTTCATTTTACTTATGTGGGAGGTTCATAACTTTATCAGATTTGGTTGTTTCAGTACCATAATGTTTATTAAATATGAAATACTTTCATTTCAGTACGTTTTATATATGATAGCCACTCAATTAACAGACTTAAAGTCTTATTAAACTTTCATGTGTTCTTCAGAAGAATAATTGGAACAAGCCTAAGTTTTCATGTATAGTTGATGTCTGATATAAGTTTTTTTGTTTTTTAGGATGGCTGGAATGGCCTTAGTCATGAGGCTTTTAGAATTGTTTCAAGGCGGGACTATGCGTAAGTGTTCACTTTCTTTGAAATGTCTCTAAATTTGTGATTAACTGTTCTGTTCAGAAAGAGAGACACATTCATATTTATTTATAGATTATGTAATGTTACTATTCCCACAGTATCAAGTATTTTTTTAAGCTTTCCTGCAGCCATTTGGGAGACCACTATTAAGATAACAATAACCAAAGCAGTGTTTTAAATGTCTTACAGATCAGAAGCAATTAAGGGAGCAGTTGTTGGTATTGATTTGGGTACTACCAACTCCTGTGTGGCGGTTATGGAAGGTAAACAGGCAAAGGTGAGCATGATTGGAAGCTCTGGATCATGTAGTGATAGCTAATACCCCATCCAGAATTCTGTGTTCTTTGGCTTAGGTAGGGACGTATTAAGAGCTGCTTTTAAGTTCTTAAGACCCTTGTGAGGTCAACCTTTGTGCTTAATTGCCTGGTGCTGATGACTGAATGGATTTGACTTCCCAAGCCTTAAATGTGTCGTAGTATACAGGTAAGACTGCTAAGTTACCATTGGAACCCATTGGGATGACTTCCACTGTTGGTTGTTTCCGTGTTTAGAGTCCAGCATTTTTGTAAGTGAGTTGAACCAAGGCTGGAGGTGCAGAAACCGTCTAGAAGCAGGTGGAGCTCCGCGTAATGCATGGGCTATATCCTAAGTAAAGCACATTTTTAGGAACTCCCTGCTATGGTAGAGGTGTCCTGGAAGCCTCCTTAACTGTGTTCATGAAACATTTATTCTCACTGGGTTCATCTCAAGATTTAGAGCCCCTGGGATTCTTGAATTGCTTCTTCACAGTTTTTTTTGTGCCTGAAACTTGTAGCCATCACAAAAAAAATGTAGATTTAATTCTCCATATGGAAGGAAAGATTTCCTTGTCCTAACATTGAGTATGAAGGATCCAATTTAAATTTATTCCAGTTTTTTGTTTTGTTTTTAGTTATAAGTTATTTTGAAGTAAATGGCTAAAAATAATGTAAACATCTATTTCCAGTAGTAGGTACTTACTATATCTGCATTCATACAGCAGAAACGCATGCCCAGTGGCGGGCCCTCTGGCCAAGTGGTTAAGTTCGTGAGCTCTGCTTCTGCAGCCCAGGGTTTCACCAGTTTGGATCCTGGACATGGACTTAGCACCGCTCATCAAGCCATTCTGTGGCGGAGTCCAACGTAGCATAACCAGAAGGACCTGCGGCTAGAATATACAACTATGTTCTAGGTGGCTTTGGGGAGAAGAAAAAACACCACCCAAAAGACAAAAAGAAACACATGCCCATTAGTACTGTTCTTGAGCATTTGTGTTGTGACTTGGCACCTGTTTTGTCTTAAATGATTGATACAAAGACACTGGTGATGACTGGAACCTCATTCTTTATCTTACTTTGGGAGTTTTAGGTGCTGGAGAACGCTGAAGGTGCCAGAACCACCCCTTCGGTTGTAGCCTTTACAGCAGATGGTGAACGACTTGTTGGCATGCCGGCCAAGCGACAGGCTGTCACCAACCCAAACAATACATTCTATGCCACTAAGCGTCTCATTGGCCGGCGATATGATGACCCTGAAGTACAGAAAGACATGTGAGTAAGAGCAAAAGTGTAGTTACTTGCAAAGGCCATACAAAAGAATCTTTTCAGCAGGATCCCTGGTTAGGTGTTTGGTATGTATTGACATGATGTGTGAAGATTTGGCTAGTCATTCCTGGACCATGTAAATTGGTGTTAAACCCATAAGGCCGATAGCGGCATGGGCTCCGATATGTGCAGATCAGGTATATTTTCAGGGTCGATCCATGTTGTAATGTGTATCAGTATTTCATTCCCTTTTATGGCCAAATATTTTTCTATTGTATGGATGTGTATTACATTTTGTTTATCTGTTTGTCAGTTAATGGGCATTTGGATTGTTTTCTCTTTGGGGCTATTATGATTAATGGTGCCATAAACATTTGTGTACAGTTTTTGTGTGCACATCTGTTTTCATTTCTCTTGGACTTAGTAGTGTGATTGCTGGGTGTTACAGTAACCGTGTAATTGCTTTCCCAATAAGCAGCATAATTCTTTTGTTGGGGGGAAAAAAGAATGTTCAGGTTCCATCACGATGTTTTTACATGTTAATGATTGCTTTCTAAAGGTTTTCTTGAATCCTGAAGTTCTCATTTGTTGGCTGTGGATCTCGGGGTGGGGTTGGACTTTATGGTGTATGGGAGCTTTGTCATGGTAGGCTGCACTGGCATGTTTTCTCAAACGTAAATTTTGTCTTTCAGTAAGAATGTTCCCTTTAAAATTGTGCGTGCCTCTAATGGTGATGCCTGGGTTGAAGCTCATGGAAAACTCTATTCTCCAAGTCAGATTGGAGCATTTGTGTTGATGAAGATGAAAGAGACTGCAGGTGAGTTCACATCAGGGGAAGTTGGGAGAACTGGCTGATTCCTCTGAAATCACTAGCTGCCATGCCCATATCCTTGTAGGAGTCTGGTAGGTTTTCTATAGAAAACCGAGGAATGGCAACACATTGTTAATTTCACACTTTCCCTGCAGATTGTGAATTTGTCTTCTACGTTTTCCTAATGGTGCCTTGCTTGTGGTCATCCCTCCCCCCAGGAAGGGAGAAGTATTCTGTGTTGAAAGCCAAAAGACTACACATTAAGCTTTTGTCTCTGTTAGATAAAACTTAGAACTTCCCATTTGAAAAAACTAGTAACTGTTTCAAGTTTAAAAAGTAGGTTATTATAGCTGGTGAACCTTCACTAAAGTGTTAAGGTGATATCTTGGGTTTTCAATGTGTGTCTTTAATTGGAGTGTTTTCCTACAAGGTCTCTACGTATTGTCACATGCTAAAAAACTGGTGGGTGCTGTCTGTGACTTCAAGGCTATATTAGTAATTCTATTACGTATTTATCTGACAGAATCTCATGATTGAATTTCATTCTTTGATTCTTTTCCAGAAAATTACTTGGGGCATACAGCAAAAAATGCTGTGATCACAGTCCCGGCTTATTTCAATGACTCTCAGAGACAGGTGTGTTCAGTTAGCTTTCTTATTCAGGAAATTAATTGTACTTGGGACACAGGAGTAGAAAATGCTTTTTTTCTTTAGGCCACGAAGGATGCTGGTCAGATATCTGGACTAAATGTACTTCGAGTAATTAATGAACCCACAGCTGCTGCACTGGCTTATGGTCTAGACAAATCAGAAGACAAAATGTAAGTTTGTGCCGTAAGTTCTACCTGGATTTGTGAGACTAAGTTTATGGAACTATGAGACTTATCCTAAATTATCATCTTAATTTCTTAGTGATCGAGCCTTGTACTCCAACTGAAAATGTGATGCCTTAACCTTCAAGGCTGTATGATCTGTGTTTTTCATTCATTTGAAGATCATTCCTTTATTTATTTGTTTGTTTTTAAGTACTGGGCTATGGTCTTTTTTTCCTCCTTGGTATGCATGTTGGCAAGTATTCATCCAAAAGAGTGGTTGAATACTGTCAATTTTGCTTTCAAAAATTGAATTTATTTCATTTCAGCTGTGTGTCTTACATGTAGCTATTGGGACCACATGTTAACACACATCACTTCGGCAGTTATCAGATTTCATAATTTGGGGCTGGCCTGGTGGCGTAGTGGTTAAGTTTGTGTGCTCTGCTTCGGTGGCCTGGGGTTCCTAGGTTTCAATCCTGGGTGCAGACCTATACACCGCTAATCAAGCCTTGATGCAGCAGAGTTCCACGTACAAAATAGAGGAAGGTTGGCACAAATGTTAGCTCATGGACAATCTTCCTCAAGCAAAAAAAAAAAAGAGAGAAAGAAATCCATAATTATTACACCTTGGGGGACATAGCCAAGTTTATGTTTGTTTGGTTATTGAAATTTATACCCTCGTGATAGTTTTTGTTCCTTAAGGCCTTCTTTTTTTTTTTCCCTAGCATTGCTGTATATGATTTAGGTGGTGGAACTTTTGATATTTCGATCCTGGAAATCCAGAAAGGAGTGTTTGAGGTGAAATCCACCAATGGAGACACTTTCTTAGGTGGTGAAGACTTCGACCAGGCCTTGTTACGACACATTGTGAAGGAGTTCAAAAGGGAGGTTAGTTACCAGTGTGGTTAATGTTTAGACATTGGGATATTGAGAGTTTCTTGTTCAGATTGCTATTTGCATTGTATATAATAGTTTGCCCCTAATAGAACATAGAATAGACCACTGAAATGATTGCATTTCAGTTGCATGGGTGGACTGTACTGTTTTGGTTCCTGTAGCTTCAGATTGGGAACAAACAGATTAAAAGGATACAGCACTCAGTGTACAATATTGGAAAAGGAATCTTGGGGACTCCTTTTTTGAGCTAGAATTCTACAGCTGGCAAGAACCGAGATCAGTTCAGCCCTCTGACTCCAGGCACAGATAGCCTTTTTTTTGGTGAGGAAGATTGGCCCTGCGCTGACATCTGTTGTCAGTTTTCTTCTACTTTTTTGTATGTGGGATGCCGCCACAGCATGGCTTGACGAGTGGTGTGTGGGTCCACACCAGGGATCTGAACCCATGAACCGTGGGCCACTGAAGTGGAGCGCGTGACCTTAACCACTACACCACTGGGCTGGCCCCCTAGATAGCTTTTTCAGAATATGTTTTCTGTTTTCTACAAGTTTTTAAGGGTAATAAGTAATTTCTGCTTGTTTATAAAGGTATGGCTCTATTTTGTGTTGTTACAGCTTACCACTGCAATTTAAGTAATATTCATTACCTCACTAATACTAGTGTTGTGTGTCTTCTCTTTGTAGACGGGGGTTGATTTGACCAAAGACAACATGGCGCTTCAGAGAGTTCGAGAAGCTGCTGAAAAGGCCAAGTGTGAACTGTCCTCATCTGTGCAGGTGAGATGTGGACAAATTCCAGCAGTCTTGATGCATCTTTTCAGCCTGAGTTTATTTAAATAGCGTGTCCTCATTGGCCTAATGTCAGTCTAATCTTTTTACAGTTTTCTGGTTGGTGGTAAATGGCTTTCCATGAGCAAAGCAGCAGTATGTTTATGGATGAGCTGAAATTTGTTAACTACCAAAATCAGAGGTTGTATATACTGGAGCCAAATAATAATTAAGACTTGAATGACACTGAATATGCTTATTTGCTTTAAATTAAAGATACTGATTTTAAAATTTAGACTAATAGTATGCAAAATTAGAATTACTAGCCTGGAAATACTAGGAGACTCTCAGAACTGCTACTGTCTTAAGACATCTCTTTGTGTGAGTCTCTAGTTGTCTCTCATTTAATTATTTGAATCACCAATCTAGAAAATGAGCTGTGAAACGTGGCTGAAGGCTGGTGTATGTACACATGTGCAAGTTTTCCTCCGTGGGTATCAGATTTGCTGAGTATCTGCAGAAGGTGTCAGTCTGTGTTGCTCTAGTTCTGAGAGGTGAGAGCTTTACTTTGTCTTAGCCACTTAGAACAGGATAATAGGAAGCATGTTAGATTTGGGTCAGAAACCCAACAAGAGGGAAAGCAAGAGATCTGTTTCCGGGTTCTCAGGTGGCAGCAGGAAAGCAGACCCTGTGACTACTTTAGTTGTTAGTTTGATCACCCCCACTAAGAAGAGATACTTATAGCAGTTGACATTGTGTTGGTAAAGTGATTGGCCTCCAGTCAAACCCGGGTTTTTTTTAAGTAGCTGTGAGGAGTGACAAAGTTGTACAGTCATCCATGATGTTGATGGTGTTGCCTTGTCCCTGCTATCAGAGTGGCAGAACTTTGCAATATGATGGTTAGGGCTGGGTTGAAATATGTGGCACTGCTAGAGGATAGCTTAGAATTCTTTCCAGGGGCTTGACACTGTTTGGAGGCGGGGTGTTGGTTTTAGTGAGGCTGTATCCTACTGATTGTTTCCAGCATTTTGTTGTTTATAGCAAGGTATATGGAGCATTCTTGTGCTTATAATGTTTGTGCATGTGTGATTGTAAATCTGTAGGATAAATTTCTAGAAGCATTTTTTTTACCCTTATGGAGTTTAAAGAGTGGTTTGAGGAAACAGACTTTAATTAAAACATTATATTAATGTCAAATCAGAAGTAATGTAACATAGAGGTTAAGAGGGCTCTGTAGGCACACTGCTGGGGTTTAAGTCCTTATTTCATCACTTATTAGCTGTGTGACCTGGATGAATTAACAATTCTGTTTGTTTTCTTATCTATAAAATGAGAATAATAGTGCTGCTTTCCCCCTTAGAGTTATGAAGATTACTAAATTAATACATATAACATGCTTAGGACAATGTGTAGTAAATAGTAAGTACTCTAAATATAAGCTGCTTTTAATGTGGTAAAAAGGTAAAGTTAGATTTACACTTAATAACAGAGGAGCCTGACAGAGGTTGGACATAATAAGGAGAGCTTCTGAAAGATGAGTTGATCAGGAAAAGAGAGAGTCAAGTAAGTATGAGGCTCTGGGGTGAAGACCTGAGCAAGAGCCAGTGTGACTGAAGTGCACACAGGCAGGGGGGCATGGAAGATGAGGCTACAGGCTTTATAGATTTGGGATTTGGTGTCTATGCTGAGATAAGTGAGTACAAACCACTCAAAACTTTTAAGCTGGGGGCAGTAACACGGTCAGATTTGGTTTTGGGAAAAGGCTGAGGTGGAGTAGGGTATTGTTCCTGGGAGTCCTGTGGCAGAGGGCAGCCTGAGTGGATGGAAAATGTCGGGATGCTGTTGCAGCACACCAGGTGGTGAGAGAGAATGTGGTTAGATTTGAGAGAGGGACAAAACTTTATGATGAACTGGCTTTAGGGGGTTGAGAGTCCCAGGTTTTTCAGATTGTCGTTAACTTACAGTGTATAAAACTGCACTGATATGGTAGTAGCCACATGTGAGTATTTAAAATTAAATGAAATTAAAAATTCGATTCCTCGATTGCACTAGCCATAAAGTTTCGGGTGCTCAGCCATATGTGGCTAGTGGCTGCTGAATTGAACAGCACAGATAGAGAGCATTTCTATTGCCACACAAAGTTCTATTGGATGGCATTGGTTTTGATAATTAAATTCTATTTTCTGGTTTCATTTATTAATATTTTGCAAAGAAAGAGCAAAGTTGTCAGTGGAGTTCTTTAGAGCTATATGCACTGTCACTGTTTCTACAGAAGGTGTGTCAGCTCTCACTATTAAGCATTTAAATGTCCAGGGTACTTTATCTGAAGAAAGGTGGTTAAGGACTTGCTCCCCTCAGTCTTATTCCCTGTTGGCCTTGCTTTGATGTGAAGTGTGAGGGGAGACTTAAGGTACTTCTGTTCCTGAGAGTTCACCCTTGGGACACCTGTTTCAGCATGTTTGGTGATGTTTTGTTAGTCTTAATATTCTCAATTCATGCCTTATTAGGATTTGGGGTTTATTAAATACTGGATGTTACATGGTGTGACTGTGGAAGTGTTAGCTGCTCTCCATGGGTGTGATGGCAGTAAAGTCAGTCCTTGTAGTTTTCTTTAGCATTTCTGTGGTAGCTTTCTTACTATCTGCCTGAAACTTATAAAGCTCTTACTTGATGGCTGGTTATTTGGTTCAGAGCATATCTTTGACATTTCTCTTCATGTGCATGGAATACTTTAAAACTTAGTAAAAGAAAACAGTAGTGTGATTTTTAATGTATGTTTAGTGGCAAGACAGTTCATCTCCTGAACGGGGATTTTTCCTGCTTCTCTATTCTTCATTGTGTTTTTTGTTTTTTTGGTTGTTTTTAAGATTGGCACCTGAGCTAACAATTGTTGCCAATCTTCTTTTTTTTTCCCTGCTTTTTCTCTCCAAATCCCCCCAGTACATAGTTGGATATTTTTGTTGTGGGTCCTTCTAGTTGTGGCATGTGGGACGCTGTCTCAGCGTGGCCTCATCAAGTGGTGCCATGTCTGCCCCCAGGATCCGATTGTATAAAGTTTACCCTCTGGGAAGAAAAGAGGTTGAATCTTAAATAGTCACTGTCTTGTTGGCTGTCCATTTAAAGTAGGTTTGATCCTCGTGGTTTTCAAAGTCTTCCTGACCGAAGGTATGGTCTTATTTTAAGTAATAAAGAGACTTCACCACTACTGGTCTCCCCGCTTCCTTTGTAGACGGACATCAACTTGCCATATCTTACTATGGATGCTTCTGGACCCAAGCATTTGAATATGAAGCTGACCCGGGCTCAGTTTGAGGGGATTGTTACTGATCTAATAAGGAGAACCATCGCCCCGTGCCAAAAAGCCATGCAAGATGCAGAAGTCAGCAAGAGTGACATAGGAGAAGTGATTCTTGTTGGTGGTATGACTAGGATGCCTAAGGTATGGACCCATGGAATTCTTGGCATGGGGAGGAGAGAGGGCCAACAGATAATGTTCTCTTGGAACAAACGGCTTATGTTGTTCAGGGACATGAATATGTGGCCTTTTTGCCCTGGTGACCTGAAAGGGGGATGAATTTGTGCCCTCACCAGAGAGTTGTTTTCTTAAAAGAGTATAAGAAAAAGGATTAGAAAGGACAGAATGTCTGGGGTGGTAGCAGGGGAGGATCCTGAACTTCAGTCCTGCAGAATTTTTAGGAATGAAACAAAGTTTGAGGTTAGAGATTGCTTAAAACCTTCATACTAAGTCGTCTCTAGGGGCAATTTTGGACGTGTCATTGCAGCATAGTATTTGGGGTTTGTAATTGCATCTCTTCAGCAAAGATTTGTGCGATGATGCATTTTACTCATCAACACATCATTCTGAAAGGACAGGTGTGTGGAAAACTAATGACTGAGCACAGAACCTGTTGAAGGTGCAATTCTTGCTTTATAATTTGAATGGAATTATCCTGGGCCATGGTAATTTCTTAATTTTTACTTTGGAGTAAATGGGCTTAGGAAAACATGCACACAATAAACCTGGAGGAAAAAAGAGAGGCTTTGAACCAGGTGGATATTTTTATTTAACAACTTATCTCATGCTATTCAAATAGAACTGTTTCCTAGCATTAGTAAAATAAGCAGTGGGGAGAAACATGCCCCACATCAGCACCAGTGTTGAATTAACACTGCTGCTTTTAAGTTGGTTTTTACTTGATATGTGGACGAGAACTTGAAATATAAAATTTCTATGTCCCTTTGCCTTGTACCTTCTATTTCTTTTTTTTTTTTGAAGACTTTATTTTTTTTGTTTTTCCTCCTTCTCCCCAAAGCCCCCCAGTACTTAGTTATGAGTCCTTCTAGTTGTGGCGTGTGGGACCCTGCCTCAGCATGGCTTGGCAAGTGGAGCCGTGTCCGCGCCCAGGATCTGAACCGGTGAAACCCTGGGCTGCGGAAGCGGAGCGCATGAACTTAACCACGGGTTCAGCCCCCTTTTTTTGTTTGTTTTTTGAGAAAGATTAGTCTGAGCTAACGTCTGCTGCCAATCCTCCTCTTTTTGCTGAGGAAGCCTGGCCCTGAGCTGACATCCCTGCCCGTCTGCCTCTACTCTATATGTGAGACACCTGCCACAGCATGGCTGACAAGCAGTGCGTGTGTCCACACCTGGGATCCAAACTGGTGAACCTTGGGCCGCCAAGGCAGAATGTGCGAACTTAACGGCTACGCCACTGGGCCAGCCCCGTACCTTCTATTTCTAAGTTAATGTATGGGAAACCAGAAAACAAAACTTAGGCCAATTCTTCCCAAATTTAAAAGGGTTGTAAATGAGATAGTCATATGAGTGAAGTATGTGTGTTTCCTGCATGATTAGCTCATTAACAAGAATTCAGTTACAAAATAGTAATTTGAGTAAACCTTCTTGCATGTGAAGCAACCTATCCTGCGATCTGGTGGGGTCTTGGGACACACATCTGCTCTTCCTCGACCTTCTCAGGCAGTTGTTCTGAGGTTCTTTTTTCTTCATGTTCAGGTTCAGCAGACCGTGCAGGATCTCTTTGGCCGAGCCCCAAGTAAAGCTGTCAATCCTGATGAGGCTGTGGCCATTGGCGCTGCCATTCAGGGGGGTGTCTTGGCTGGTGATGTTACAGATGTGCTACTCCTGGATGTCACTCCACTGTCTCTGGGTATTGAGACTCTAGGAGGTGTCTTTACCAAACTAATTAATAGGAACACCACTATTCCAACCAAGAAGAGCCAGGTAAGAGCCACCCTTCCCTACCTCATAGAGATAATAGGTTCTGTGAGGTATGTGGTTGTAGCTACTTTTGTGAGCTTTTCCTAGAAAACTTCTCTTTTTGTTTTGCAGTCCATACTAGTTGAATGTGGGTGGTAAGAATCTTGTCTTTTGTTCTCTTTTTTTATTCCTGGGAAAGTTCTTTACCTGTCAGCCAGTGGTGATGATTTTAGGAATGGCATTTTTCCTTTAGTCTCTCCTTCACAGGATTAAAATAACTTGCCAAAAGGAGCCTCACTGTTTGGGACTGAATTCCCTGTACTCTTCTGTTCTCAAAGGCAGTAAAAAGAATGGGTTGGCCAAGGCTAGGGGAGTGTGCTTGTCTTCCAGGTGAATGATGGGGGTCTTCAGATACCAAGCAGGGCTGTCTGGACAATGGCTTGGTCTTGAATTAAGAATTATTTCCTGACTTTCCCAATTTTGATATTTTTCTGAAAACCTATGACTTGCTGTATTTGTGCAGTGCCAACACATCATTCTGAAGAAGAGTGTGCAGTGACTTCCTGTGACTGAGCACAAAATATATGTCCTGTCTCTGACCCATTTCCCCAGATGAGCATGTTTCAACACCTCACTTTTTAGCTCCTTCTCTTGGGGCCCTCTGTGCTAATGCTACATCTTTGTACAATGCATTTGCTCAGCTGAAACAGTAGCTGTTGTATGCTTTTTTGCTGTGCTAAGCTTTCTCCTGTTCCCTGCAAAAATATGTGTCTTTGTTCTGAACGTAGTGTACATTAGGACTCTTACAGTGTTGGGATGTGAATTTCTTCCTTTGGCTAGCACTTTGTATAAGGGGAGTAGTTTCATCAGACTCCCAACCCAGCAAGTTTCCTTCTCCCTAGGTGTTTTCTACAGCCGCTGATGGACAGACTCAAGTGGAGATTAAAGTGTGTCAAGGTGAGAGAGAGATGGCTGGAGACAACAAACTTCTTGGACAGTTTACTTTGGTAGGTATTGGGAATCCTGAATATTATGCTCCTCATTCTATTTACTGTAAAGTTAGATTATATTCTAACCCGTAATAATAATACCATAAACTGGTGACAGACACAGACATAGTCTGTTATTTTAACATCATATACAGACAAATTCTGCAACTGGATACCCCTGGCTTCAGTTTTTACCTAGAAGCCTTGCTTGTTCCCTGTGCCTTAGGAACTTCATCAAAAAGTTTATAAATATAAGAGTCAGGGAAATGTTCATAAGCAATATTAATTAGGAGAAATTCTTGGTTAGTACTGTAAAAGACATTTGATGTTCTGGCTTTTAGTTAGCGTTGCTTATTGGTTCTTGATGAGCTGAGCACTAATGGAGAGGTTTGTTCTTACTCTGTGCCCAGGTACATACAGCGATTAATGGTTTTTTGCTATAGCCAGTCTTCACTGGTATAAGCCCTCTTTATTTTATGCAGCAATGAAACTACTCCCCTCACTTATAAACGTTGTGGTTTTGTACATTTAAGTATCACTTGTTTCTCCTAGGAACCAAGTGACTTGTTTTCCAGAAGATGGTATAGGTTTTGAAATAGAGCACTGGACCCCTTTGCGAGAGGAGCTTACTCTGGATATTTATTTATTTTAGATTGGAATTCCCCCAGCCCCTCGTGGAGTCCCTCAAATTGAAGTTACATTTGACATTGATGCCAATGGGATCGTACATGTTTCTGCCAAAGATAAGGGTACAGGACGTGAGCAGCAGAGTAAGTGCTCTTATTTATCAGACTGTAAGAGTCAGATGAGGGACCTTGGAGTTCCTCTATGTTAGGAGCTAGAACCTCTAAGTTGTGCATATCTTTCCCCCCAGCCTCAGGAGGATGATGAGTCCTTCCTTGCCCCTTTTTTCCCCACTTATCAAATTCACAAACAGGTGTGTTTATCTCCATAACAGGCAAGCACTGAGCCTCCGGATTGCTGAAGTTTTGGTAGGCAGGCAGGACAGTTGGTCTTTGTATATTTCAGACCCATGGTTTCCTTCTTATAAGACAACAGGGTATTTGTTTTTTTCATAATTCACATCAAGATTAGCTACTCTGTGCAGGAGTTTTCTTTTTCTTAATAGAATATACGAAGAGGCATGTAGTTTTATCTGGGAAGTAACAAGGTGCTTTCTTTTCACTATAGTTGTGATCCAGTCTTCTGGTGGGTTAAGCAAAGATGATATTGAAAATATGGTTAAAAATGCAGAGAAGTATGCTGAGGAAGACCGCCGAAAGAAGGTGATTACTTTCTGCCTTTTCAGCTGGGAGGCGAAAGTAGTTGGGACATGTGTCATTCATCTTATATCTTCCGTTACGCTCAATATATCCCTTCTCTGCCTTTGCTTGTAACTTGTGTGTGGAATGCCTTTCTTATTTATTCTGTCTTCCCATGTCAAAATTCTCATCTTATATAATCCAGCTGAAATCTCTTACAAACATCCCAGGCTATGCGAGATCACAGTGATTGTTGTCTCTTGATATTTTTATTCTGTAACTGTATGCAGCAGTTACCATGTTGTTTTGCTCAGTGCAGACGTTCAGTCACCTGGTTGACTGGGAAATCTTCATTGGTACTACATTTCTAATTTCTCTTAGGAACGAGTCGAAGCAGTTAATATGGCTGAAGGAATCATTCACGACACAGAAACCAAGATGGAAGAATTCAAGGACCAATTGCCTGCTGATGAGGTGAGCCCACTTTTAAAATAGCTCAAGAAGTTTAGAGGCGTTGTCACCAATGTCATTTAAGTTTGTTTTTCTGTGTGGGAATTTAGTTTTTAAGAAATGCTTCTGAATATTACTGCTACCTGTAATAGGTTAAGAAACCCAGAAAAACTGAGGGCTTGGTTTGGTTTGGTTTTTAAGTGCAACAAGCTGAAAGAAGAGATTTCCAAGATGAGAGAGCTCCTGGCTCGAAAAGATAGCGAAACCGGAGAAAACATAAGGCAGGCAGCATCTTCCCTTCAGCAGGCATCATTGAAGCTCTTCGAAATGGCGTACAAAAAGGTACACAAGGGCTGATGGGTGTTTTGCTCCTAACTTGATCCCCATGTAACTTCTCTTGATTACTGTCACTGATTGCTCTCTTCATAGCCATTTTATAGAACTGGGAGTATTAGAATTGAAAATACCTTTCCTGCCTTCTCAACTCTAATTTGGGAGGGAGCGTAAGGTCAAATGGAAGGAATCACACAAACCACCAATAGTAGACAAGCAGGGAGGGAGGTTGGAACAGACAGGATATGCTCCCTATGTTATTTAGTTCTTCAGAAAGCAAACTGTCAGCCTTAACATTAAATGAATGGCTCTCAAATGTTTTTTTAACAGATGGCATCTGAGCGAGAAGGCTCTGGAAGTTCCAGCACTGGGGAACAAAAGGAAGATCAGAAGGAGGAGAAACAGTAATAGCAGTAAACTTGGAAGCTGAAAGGACAACATACTATGACGCTTGGGAGTGAAGGGACTTCCTGAGCAGAAATGGGCAAACTTCATCTTTTACTGTGTTTTTGCAGTATTCTATATATAATTTCCTTAATGTGTACATTTAGTGACAGTTAGCTAATGATCATTTAATGAGTGATAATTCCAGCAGTACAAAGTTCACATGTTCTGTTCCTAGCCTGTCGTTTTTCAGCTGCATGTAAAAGGGACGGGAGATGACTTATTGATTATTATAAAGACTTAATGTTGTTTTCTGCTGAAGTAGCCATATTTTCAAGAGGTAAAACCGTCTCACACACAACAATGAAGGTAGTCAGCCCATAGACCTGAAATGAGACCATATGAGGATGAGATCCTTCTAGTTAGCTGAGTACTGCTGTACCGGCCTGTGTGTACTTGGGATTCTTCAACTGAGGCCTTGCAAGGCAAGCCAGCTGTGCCATTTTGGGAGGTAGGGCAGGGGAAGCTAGATGGATGAAAAATAAAGTTAGCTATTTATGCTAGGTACAGCTTTTAAAACAAGGTAATAAGGCTCCAATTTCCTAAGGCATACTTTTCTAGCTACCTTGTGGCCTGTGTCTGGCACTTGTATCCTTGAGATTGTTCTTTTTGATCCATTCTGGATTTTTTTAAAAAAAATAAATATGAAAATCATCTTGATCTCTTGTTCGTGAGGGGTGAGGCCCTGAGATTTAGCTTCAGGAATATGACATAAATCATACTTCAAAATTCCTTGATCTAGTGTCACTCAGGTGAAATACAGGATTTTCTAACGCTGGCTGAAAATACAAATTGAAGATTTGGAAGGGGCGGTATAATGAAATAATGAGTGTTATCACCAAGGACAAGTCTGGTCAGGAGTTTTTTTTCCCTCCTTAAAGCCCCATTTTGGTTTGGAATGTTGAAAGTTCTAGATCTCTATCTAGCATGAAAAGCAGGTCTAGTATTTTCAGGCTGCTTTCAGTTCTAAGGAGCAAAAATCCAATCAGAATTGGCTTACAGTAAAGAAACATGTCTAGTAATAAGTCCTAAGATATGATTTCAGTGGCTCAGTAATACCAGGAACCCCAATTCTTTCTATATTTCTGCTCTTTCATCCTCAGTGTGTTTTCCCAAATTCTCTAATCTAATTATCACATGCTGACAGTTTCAGAACCAGAAAGGTGACTGCATCTTTCTTGTATCTCATTGAAGTGTTAAGAATTATTTCCCAAGACTTCTAACAGACTTCCCCTCGTGTTGATTGAGTACTGTCACATGCCATGCCTTAAGGAGTCTGTTAAGAGCATGGGCTTAGACCCCATTGGATATAATGCCTCCTTTTGTAATATTTTGCAATGTTATTTAGAAATGGAATTTATATTTACTTAAGAAATCAATACAGTGTTCTAATATGAAGGAGATTATGTGATAATTACATTCCTGGGATACTGTGTTCATTAACACATTTAAAAGCTGCCTGGGATTCATATAAGAAATAAATTCTAGGCTCAAGTTTTCAGCCACATGAACACTTGGTGGGAACCTTGTGGGATGTGCAATAATTCTTTATTAAGGATTGTTTTGTGGTGTGTTGGGGGAAGATATTTAGCATCTCTGGCTGGCCCTTGCCCACTCAATGCCTCTAGTGTCTCCCAATTATTGTGATAACTAAACCCCTCAAGGATTTCCAAACTACTCCAGTTAAGAATTACTGGCTTATATTATTCAAGATTCATTCTTGGGATTGGGGAGAGGAGCCAAGCATCCCTTGAACAAAGTGGATTCTATTAGTAAGGAGGGAGAAGAGCTGCTTTGGGAGGCACCCACAGCTGCTGTCTCAAGCTGTCCCATTTGTAGTGAACACATTGCAGTATTTCAGTTACCTACTAATAAAACAGGTATTAGTGCTAACAGCCTTGAAAAGGAAAAAGGAATTTTTTTTTATTCTTCAGATAGTTTCTTTTTTTGTGGTGACAAGTGCTTGATAGGTTCTTGATAGGAACTTCTGATTTCCCTTAAGTGGTTTTTCCAGTTTCTTCAAAAAAACCTGGAGTCAGCAAATCTTAGCAAGCTTCAAAGTACATCCAGAATCACCATCTCCACTCCTACTGCTTATTTACTGTAAGTTACTACTGGGATTATTCCAAGTAGTCTTCCCCCACTTAAAATTACACCCTTGCTACTTTAGTGTTTTCCCACACCAGTCAGCAAATCACTTGCCTGCTCAAAGCTTTTCCCTAGGCTTAAACAGGCTTCACATGATCTGATGCCTCACTACCTCTTTCTCTTTGACCTCCAACCACAATTTTACCTTGTAGTCTTTGCCCTTGCTGGAACAGTATTCCCTTAGATTTCCACTTGGCTCAGTCCTCACTTTTTTCCATAAAGTTTTGAAGTGTTATAATAATACCAGCTGTCTCCTCACGTTCCTGTCATTTCCTGTCCTCCTTACTTTACTCTTTTCTCTCCATAGCAATTACCACCACCTAATTTGTCCTTCCTCTACTGCTATGGTCTGAATTTTTATGCCCGTTGAAATCCTAACCCCTAAGGTGATGGTTTTAGGGGTTGGTGATAGGCCATGAGGGTGAGGCCCTCATGAATGGGAGCAGTGCCCTTATAAAAGAGGCTCCAGAGTTTCCTCATCCCCTTTTGGACCCAATGAGAAGTCTGCAACCTAGGAGTGGGCCCTCACCTGGCCATGCTGGCACCCTAATCTAAGAATTCCAGCCTCCAGAACTGTGAGAAATAAATTTCGGTTTATAAGCTACCCAGGGTTATTTTAAAGATTTTATTTTTCCTTTTTCTCCCCAAAGCTCCCCGGTACATAGTTGTGTATTTTTAGTTGTGGGTCCTTCTAGTTGTGGCATGGGGGACGCCACCTCAGCATGGCCTGATGAGCAGTGCCCTCTCTGCGCACAGGATCCAAACAGCAAAACCCTAGGCCGCCAAAACAGAGCCTGAGAACTTAACCACTCGGCCAAGGGGCCGGCCCCCAAAAGGATTATTCTACAAAATATAGTAATATCATGGTCACATATTTTAAACAACTCCTTAATAGCAAACACTTGCATGTTCAAATTTTCCCAATTGTTTAATACCTTTTTCAACTGTTAGAGTCAGGAACCAAATAAGGGCCACATCCCATATTGGTTGATATGTCCCTTAAGTCTCGTTGAAACTATAGGTTTCCCTGCCTCTTTCTCCCCTGCTTTGCAATTTACTTGTCAAAGAAACTGGGGCACTGGTCCTGTAATACCTGTATTCTACATTTTACTGATTGCATTCCTGTGCTATCACTTAACATGTTCTTCTGTCCCTGCTTGATGTAATCACGTTCAGTTTTTTGACAAGACTAGATGGCGGTGTACTTCACCAGAGGGTACATAATTCTGGTTAGCTCTTTTGTAATGTTAACAGCCACTGATGATCATTACCTGGATCTCTAATTTCGTTCAAGGTGTACTATTCTATCTTCAATTTTTAGTTGGAATACCTCTATAGTGAGAAAACCCCTCATAACAAGTACCTAGTTACCATGAGGCATAGTTCATATAAGAAAGGCTTCTTTATGAAGTGGTTTATTAGAATGAGTTGGTTCTGTAGTATTACTCAAAGGTGAAATTAATGAGGTTTCTTGGGTGTCATTGTGACCTCGTGGATTTTAACTTAGGGGTTTTGATTTATTGCAGTTGTTATTGATGCTCAAATTTTCTAACTTTGGTCTGTGGGAGCCTCTTCCTATTGGCTTTTAAGTTCTTTTGACAAGACCTCAGTAGTCAAGGATGGTCTCTTCAATAAATGGTGTTGGGAAAACTGGACCAATATCTTACACCATAAGCAAAAATTAACTCAAAATGGATTTAAAGACTTGAACATAGACCTGAAACCATAAAAATCCCAGAAGAAAACATAGGCAGTAAGCTCCTTGACGTTGGTCTTGGTGACATTTTTTTGGATTTGACACCAAAAGCAAAGGCAATAAAAGTAAAAATATACAAGAGGGACTACATCAAACTAAAAAGCTTCTGTACAGCAAAGAAAACCACAACAAAATGAAAAGGCAACCTACCAAATGGGAGAAAATATTTGCAAATCATATCAGTGGTAAGGGGTTCATATCCAAAATATATAAAGAACTCATACAACCCAATAGCAAAAAAGCAAACAATCCAATCAAAAAATGGGCAGAGGATCTGGATAGACATTTTTCCAAAGAAGACACAAATGGCCAACAATGAAAAGGTGCTCAATATCACTAATCATCAAAGAAATGCAAATCAAAACCATGATGGGGTATCACCTCAGACTTGTTAGAATGGCTGTTGTCAAAAAGATAAGTGGTGGTAAGGATGTGGAGAAAAGGGAACCCTTGTGCACTGTTGGTGGGAATGTAAATTGGTGCAGCCACTAGGGAGGTTCCCCTAAAAGTTAAAAGCAGAACTACCATACAATCCAACAATTCCACTTCTGGGTATTTATCAGAAGGAAGGAAAACACTAATGGGGTGAAAAGATATATTCACCCCTATGTTCACTGCACCATTATTTACAATAGTCAAGATTTAGAAACAACCTAAGTGTCCATTGATGGATGAATGGATAAAGATGTGGGGTGTATACATACAACAGAATAATAATTAGCCCTAAAAAAATGAAATCTTGCCATTTGTGATAACATTAGGTGGCCCTTGAGGGCATTATGCTAAGAGAAATAGAGAAAGACAAATACCGCATGAGCTCACTTATATGTGGAATCTGAGGCGGGGGGGGGGGGGGGGGGGGGGGGGGGGGGGGGGGGGGGGGGGGGGGGCCCAGATCGTAGATGCAGAGAACAGGCTGGTGGTTGCCAGAGGCAGGAGTGAGCAAAATAGGTGAAGGGGGTCAAAAGGTACAAATTTCCACTTATAAATAAGTCTTGGGGATGTAATGTACAGCATGGTGATTATAGTTACTAATACTGTATGGCAAATTTGAAAGTTACTAAGAAAATAAATCTTAAACTTTCTCATCACAAGAAAAACAATTTTGTAACTATGAATGGTGACAGACAGATGTTGACATTGTGATCATTTCACAATATATACAAATAACGAATCATTATGTTGTACATCTGAAACTAATATAATGTAATATATCAATTAGACCTAAAAAAAGTCTATCAGGATATTAAAAGTACTTATACAAAAACAAAAAACCCAGTAGTCTGTTAATTTCCTTTCTTATTGCTATAGCAAGTTGTTCCAGGTTCATCTTGTTCACTTCTGAACAGTCCTATAAACAGCTGCTGTAGGGGCCGGCCGGGTGGCTCGCGGTTAAGTGCGCACCTTCCGCTTGGGTGGCCCAGGGTATGCCGGTTCCGATCCCAGGTGTGGACATGGCACCGCTTGGCACACCATGCTGTGGTAGGTGCCACACATAAAATAGAGGAAGATGGGCACAGATGTTAGCGCAGGGCCGGTCTTCCTCAGCAAAAAGAGGAGGATTGGCAGATGTAAGCTCAGGGCTAATCTTTCTTTAAAAAAGAAAAAAAAAGCCGCTGCTTCTTTTATACTGTTATCTATTTGTTTAATATTCCTACACCTTTTTTCCCCTAAAAAAGATGGTAAATTTAAGGACTGTACTACATCTGAAATTTTTCAGCACTCATCCCAGTGCTAGACCGAAAACTGGTACACAATAAATATTTATGGACCTCAACTAAAAGATTAGCATGTGTCTGCCTACTCTACAAGTATCTCTATTGAGTCAAAAAGGAACAACTGGAAACGTTATGCGCTTACCTCCTCCCGAGCTAGTCCAAGGGCATAGCTCACTCTCACCCTGCCTTGGGGCCGACCCCATGGCCAAGTGGTTAAGTTCACAAGCACCACTTCGGCAGCCTGGGGTTTCGCCAGTTCGGATCCTGGGCGCGGACATGGCACCGCTCAGCATCCCACATGCCACAACTAGAAGGACCCACAACTAAAATGTACAACAATGTACTAGGGGGATTTGGGGAGAAAAAGCAGGAAAAAAAAAAAAGATTGGCAACATTTGTTAGCTCAGGCGCCAATCTTAAAAAAAAAAAATCTCACCCTCTCAATTTTTCATGTTATGGGAAGACCTACTCCAGCTAGTGAGTGCTCCCTAGAACTAGAACCTAGAATCTAAAAAAGAAAAAAAAAATTTCTAGAACTGAAAGAATGAGGAAAAAGGTGTTATCTATGTACATTTTCTTAAAATTGGAAATCAGAGAGTAAAGCATTTAATGGTCAATATCTGCTTAATTTAACAAGACTACAAACTCGTGTAAAGGTGTTTGGTAGAGAGGAAACTGCTGTCACTCCTTAGTTGTACTTCCCTGCTCCCACTGAAGGGTTACATTTCACCACTAGGTGTCCACAGGACAGTAAATGACACTTGCCCAATTCAAGTCACTTTCACACACACTGCACTCCATAGTTAAGCAACTATGTCGTATGTCAATTTACACAAATCTTAAATCCTTTGAGTCTTATATTGTACCGCTATAGCTCAGGTCTTCTTCCTTGGCTTTTACTTAGTGTAAGATTTCTTTATTTATTTAAGGATGGAATCTACAGAATTGCATTACTCAAATTCATTAGGCTTAAGTACAGCCAGGAACTTGAGGGCAGACTAAACATTCCCTTATTGATCTCCATCTACTTCATGAAATTGTAAGCACTTTAGAGATAGTCTAATCTAGAGATTTTTCAAACTATTTTTTCTTTTTCTAGGGAAACATTTTTCTTTTTCTTTTTTTTAAAGCAAAATCTTTGGAATCTTTGATTGCTGGATCAAGGGCAGGGAAAAAACACACCTAACTATTAAGATACCTAGGAAAAAGTCATTCATTCTACTAATATAGTTAGGGCATATAAATACCCAACATTTTAAATTCCAACTCTGAAAAGTTCCAAATTTCTAATAGTTATTAATACACCCGCCACTGAAGTAATGGAAAAGATCCCACAGACCTATTTTACTGGCTCCCTCTTTCCACCAAGAGAAAAAAATCCCTAGGAATTGTACTTTGGATCTGCTCTGCCTTTAGTCTCTCAACTTTATTTTCTGCTGGAGAATGATAAAATGAGTAGTGTCACAGGTGTCAACAGATGAGTACAGAAAATAGTTGAAGAGGGGCCTGCCCAGTGGCGCAGCAGTTAAGTGTGCACATTCCACTTTGGCGGCCCGGGGTTCGCCGGTTTGGATCCCGGGTGCGGATGTGGCACTGCTTGGCAAGCCATGCTGTGGCAGGCGTTCTACATATAAAGTAGAGGAAGATGGGCATGGATGTTAGCTCTAGGCCAGTCTTCCTCAGCAAAAAGAGGTGGATTGGCAGCAGTTAGCTCAGGGCTAATCTTCCTCAAAAAAAAAAAAAAAGAAAAAAGAAAATAGTTGAAGAAAACAGGACAAATTAAGAGAAACTAAAAAGAGAACTAACATTCATTCATGACATATGGTTGTTGTAAACGGTACTTTACACTTCACACAAGTTATTTAATTCAACAATAGTCCCACAAAATAGGCAGTATCCTCATTTTACAAATAAGAAAACCGAGATTTGGGGCTGGCCCAGTGGCGTAGCAGTTAAGTTTGCACATTCTGCGTGGGCGGCCCAGGGTTCACAGGTTCAGATCCCGGGCGCAGACGCATCATTTATCAAGCCATGCTGTGGGAAGCGTGCCACAAATAAAGTAGAGGAGGATGGGCACAGATGTTAGCTCAGGGCCAGTCTTCCTCAGCAAAAAGAGGAGGATTGGCAGCAGATGTTAGCTCAGGGCTAATCTTCCTGAAAAGAAAAAAAGCAAACTAAGATTCTGCGAGATTTAAGAAGTGACTTGCCCAAGGTAAGGAGCAGACAGAGTCAGGGTTCAACCCTAAGCCTGCCTAGCTCCAGGTCTTTCCTTTAACAATCCTGCCCACTTCTAGAAGAGTCAAAGGGTATAGCCTTTAGCAAACCTTTCCACAACCATCCCTTCCCTACCTTCTTCACCTTGGCTACTCTTGGACCAGCCTCCACAATAGCACAGAATTATCTCATTCCATACCTACCAGTACTGTGTTCTCAAGCTGCTATCGGTGTTTTCAACATCAAAACAAACCATCCCTCTCCTTTCCCCCCACCCCCACCCATTAACTAGTAATGTCATCTATATCCCAATATTTCACTTTATTACCGAATGTTAGAGCTGGGGAAGGAGTTCTGAGGTCACCAAGAACAAATCTCTCATTCTTCAGAGAAAGACAACCTGTGCCCAGAGAAATTACATATTCTATTCTCACCATATGGCATTTTGAAAAAATCTGTATCACCCTTATACCACAGGAGATTCCTCCTGGACACTGAGTGGTATGGTCCCATTTAAAAAGCCTCATCTTTGCTGAAGAAAACAGCATCCCTGTTCTATTCCTCCCAAATCTCTTCTGCTAGAGATCCATGCCAGCCTTTGCCTCTAACGCACTGATTTCCAATTCTAAACACAGAGATGGTGAATATGCAGCAACTAGGCAAGAAAGCTTTGGGGGCTACAGTTAAACTGCCTGGGTCTAGAATATTCTAAGAAACAAGTCGCACGTCTTCATAATCACCAAGGTTCAAAGATTCAAAGGTTAACAAACAGTAGTTCTATCTGGAATGTCACCACGCTTACTTCAGCACGAATCACATAGAAAAACAAGCCTGTGAGCTGGCCTAGAAAGCCTGTAAAGCCATCAAACACAGACCTGAAGCAACATTATAAGCATAAAAATGAGCAGGAAAGGTAGATCAAGGCAACCTAGTGTATAAAGCAGGAACTGGGGCAAGGGGAATGAAGTTGGAAAACGCTTGGGACATAGTAGACACCTAGTCAGTCAGTAAGCAGTGTTAATGACTATTTACTTTAAGGCCCGTTACTAAGCACAGTGAATGGCATACAGCAGAAGTACAAGAAATATTATGTAATGAGTGAACATATGCCAAAAATTACAAAATGGAACCCAAAGAAGAGATTCCATCTTGGGAATTCATTTGCTGGGGGAGAGAAGACTTGACCTATAGAAATTCTGTGTCCTCAGCTTATAGAAACATAGGTAACGCGTTGCTGCGTGATAAAATGCACTGACACTGAACATCGAGTCTGGAAGCCATCAATTAGCTGTGTGACTCTGAGCAAGTCCCTTTCACCTTTCTTTGCCTCAGTTTCCCAATCTATGAAATGGTGGTAATACCCCCATCTCCAAGATGTGGATAAAGTTGACATAACATGTAAAAAGGATGCAAAGCCTACACAAACCCAAGTGCCTGACTGACATCACCAGTTGAATAATCAATCTCAAACTTAATAGATGCAAGATGAAATTTTCAATCATCCCCCAAACTCTGCTCATCTTTCCCATCTCAGTAAACCTAACCATTTCAGTACTCTGGGAGCCATTCTTGCTCTCCCTCCACATCCAACTCATCATCCAGTGTATCTATTCTAACCCCCATACATCATTCACTTCTGTCTGCATGTCATCACCCTCGTATAAACTACAATTCTCTCTCACGTGAATTACCGCAGCAACCAAAATGATCTTTAGGCTTCCACTTTTTTTTCTCCAATCCAAGCAGAACTGTCTCCTTAAAAACATAACTATATACCTTCATGTCACCTCCCCACCTCTAAATCCTTTAAGCTGCCCGTTGTTTAGGAGAAAGAGGCCAAACTCCTAAACCTGGCTTTCAAGGTCCTATACGATCTGTCCCCTGCCTCCTTCTCCCCATTCCTGACCTTGCTCCAGCAAGAGGGTTCCTCAAATGTGTTACGCTCCCTCCTGACAAACTCCTACTCATCCTTTGGGTCTCATTCCGGGGTTGAGCCCTCTTTCATTACACTCACAGCATTCTGAAGTGCTTATGTATTTGTTGAATTATTTTATTACACAAAAGTATAAAATCACAAATGATTATAAAGCCAACTAAAGTGAAAGCTCCACGAAGGTAGCCACTGTTATCTGTTGGGTTTACCTCAGTACCCTCAGGAAAACCAGGCCTAGCGCACAGTTTGGGCCCCAAGATTTGAATGAATTCAACTGAGGTAAACAGAGAAAGTAGCCAACTAAAAACCGTAACTCAGAAAGATCAAAGCTCTGTTATACAGCTGCCCATTTGCTTCAACACTTCTCCACCTCCACTCTCAACGGCTCAGACTAAACCAATCATAGGATTGGATACCGCAGGTCTCCAACCTCAGGCAGCCTTTTTCTTCCCCCCCATAAAGCTCCAGGTCCAAAGTGAAGCCATTAGCACTGGGGCGAGAAGGAACATGCCTCTCTTGCTCCTGCGGGTGGCGGGGTCCCATACCACCCGGGGGAGGTTTCCTAATCCGGACACCCTGGCCGGGACTCTGAACCCTAGTCCGCGCAGCCGTGACGCACGCAGGCCGAGCACTTCGTCAGCTATGAAGCCGCGAGCCGCTTCTCTGAGGCGTCTCTGGCGCAATTCAAACCGCGCGTCCAGGCCTGAGCGCCTAGCCACGCGTCGCAGACTCTTAGAAGCCCATTCCATTCAAGGAGGAGAGACGGAGACGACGACGACCCCTGCGCCTCGCCCTTTAAGGAACACCCCCCCCCATTAGATCCTGGCCGGGCTCTGAGTATTTCCTCGCGAGAGCTACCGGCTTCCGCCCGCTTCCTCCTTTCGCTTCGCCGGGCCGGAAGGAAGGCGGTACTTCCCCGCCCCCCGGCCTCTACCTCACAAGGCAGCGCGGCCTCGGCTGCGGCCAATCGGCGGGCTCCTTGTAGGCCTCGGCGCAGAGAACCAATGGAAAGTCGCGGCGCACGCAGAGCTTCCCCTCTTCCGCACCAGCCCCCTCCCTTCCGCCCGCCGACTTCCACTCAGCCTCTGGCAGAGGAAGTGATGTCACAGGCCCCATGTGAGCGGATTGCAACACATGCAGCTGCCTGGAGAGAGGGAGCCGGTGTCCTACGTCAGAGCCGCCGCCGCGGAGCCGCCGCCGGGGAGGAGCAGCCGCTGCCGCCCAGGACTGGGCCCTTAGGTAAGCCAGGGAGAGGGAAAGGCCAGTGACCACAGCAGCGGGCCGCGCGGGCCGGGAAGAGGAGGGCCTCTCGGGGGTGGCAAGGAAGGGGGCCGCTCTGCCCCAGCGGCGGCGCTAACTCTGTGGTCTTGGTGTCTCCGGGCCCCGCCGGGCCGCTCTAGGGAGGAGGAGGCGAGAAGATGGCCGACGACCCCAGTGCAGCCGACAGGAACGTGGAGATCTGGAAGATCAAGAAGCTCATTAAGAGCTTGGAGGCGGCCCGCGGGTGAGCGCCGCGTCCGGCCCCCCCGTGCCCTCTTGGTTCCCGGACCCCTCAGGATGGCTGTCCTCGCGCCGCATGGCCGGATGAGAACCAGGCACTAGCCAACTCCCGCCTTCTGGACCTCTGGGTAGTAGCCTCCGATCCAGGGGCTAGGGTCTACGCGGTTGGCCAGAGAAGGGGTCCTTCCCCGGCTTGGGGGTAAGGGGTCCTGCTCTCGGGGCTCAGACCACTCGACCGCCTCGTGGTAGGCCACTGCTACTTTTCTACCCCTCCCAGGCTCTTGAATCTAGCTCCTCCTTCTTGGAGCTCCAGGTGCTGACACCCGACTTGGGTGTTCTCGGGGGAAAGGGCTCGGCCTTCCCTAATTTCCTCTCTTTCTCTCCCTTCACGTTCCTCAGCCAGGCCTCCTTAAAATGGCTTTCTCCTCCTGGGCTGCTTAGACTCCGGTGGGTGAAGTTTGGATGGGGCAGGAAGGAGAGGTGATCGGGGACAACCTCTTCCTGACTTCCCCTGATTTCTCTGGGTCTTCCAATTCTCCCAAGATGACTTCCTGGTTTTAGCTGTTCTAGGACCCACCTATAAAGTGGAAATGCCAACGTGTGCGGGGTGGGGATGTAGGGGAGGTTTTGGTTAACGAATCTGTGTCTGTATAGCAGAAACCCGAATTATGGGGCTCTTGATATGAACTGTAACAACAGGGTCCCTTTTGGCCTCTCTGGAACTTGGGAATAGAGGTGTCTGATGAGTCCATGTTTGTGGATATTCAGAACTGAATAAGGTGGGCTTTGAGTGTCATTCTGTAAATTTTGGTAAGAAACCATAGGTGTGTCCATTGTGGGAAGGGCAGGCTAGCTTAAAAGTGGCTTTATTTGCTTTTTTTTAATTAAAAAGAGTTACTAGACCATCTGGGGAAGGTGTGTCAGAGGTATTTCTGTTTTCTCACCTAATTACTTTATCCTGTTCCTTTCCCAGTTGTAGAGACTTTTTACTTACAGGAAGTGGCAAAAAAAGCATTTGGAGCATTACATGTTTTTATGTTTGAGCATTTTTAGAATAGCAGAGTGGCTTGCCCTAGGCCATGTTGAAAGTTGTTTTCAGCACAGGAATTGGACATTCTGGTTTCCAGCCCAGGTTTGTCCTTCATCAGTAGATTTGCAATGATAGACTTAATCAAACTCTTGATTGTTACCACTTTATGAAATAAGGTGTACCTAGTTCCATGAAAGGCCCAGGGTTAACAGACTGGTTTGCCATTGTGTTTTGTTCTTAATAAATTAGTAACAATTATGCTTGAGATGAAGCTTCTGAAAGTTTGGCCCTATTCAGTGACTTGGGCTTTTGCTCACTTTTTCTAATATGAATTGAAGGTAGCAGCTTATTTTAGTTCCTTACGTTTGTTTTTCTTTGAATTTAATAGACTATTCAGATCTAGTTAATAATCATACAGGAACTTGAACACAGATGATTCTGTGCCACATGATAGAATGAATAATTATTCCCCAAGTGTGAAAATACTGTACAGGAGGGGTAATATAGGTCATGACCCCATATGATCATTATTATCAGGAATTAGCCAGGTTCTTTTGTTTCACTAGGATCATCTGTTGTGTTACTTGAATCGTTCAACTGAATGTGGCTTTTATAGATTACTGTTGTTGCAGTGTTGTTTAAAGTTGGATATGACCTGTAGATTTGTTCTCTTATTACTTTAATTGGAGACAGTTCACACATTAGAATTTGCATGCATTATATTTCTCTGAAGAAGTCTAAAATGTGAATTCACAACTATAATTTGTTGTCTGAGTGAAGTAACGTTAAAGATAACACTGCTTAATAAGTAACAGCATTCCTTTCTACTACTTGATAAAGGAGGCTTATTCTTAAATTTGTTCCTAACCATGTTACCTACCCATTTGAAACTGTTAAGCTCCCCTTTTAAAGCTTTTAAAGGTTTTACCCCTTTGATTAGCAAAGTTAGTCAAGTTTAAAACACTCTAAAAATGAAGTTCTTATGGACAACTTTTCTTGCAAGTGATACGGTTAGTTTGGACATTTTAGATGGGATTAGGCTGTCTGAAATAGCTGGGGAGTAGTCCTTCAAACAATGTGGTTGATTATCATGGCCTACTTTGCTTTTATTCACGATTTGGTTGCATCTTGATCCCATGAAAATTTAAAATCTTGGCCATCTCTGGGTATCACTAAGGGAGTCACAAATTCATTCTGTTTGGCTGAGAAGTTTCTCAGCACATAGCAATTTCTTTTCAGGAATAGCAAGATTGTGTTTTTGTGGCTGAGTTGTATTAAAGTCAGATTCATTCGATTATCATAGTATACAGTGAGAAATGTTTTTTCTTTTTTACCTGATGCTAAAATATTTTAAAGAGAAATGTAATGGACCTTAAAAACAAACTGGGTGGCAAGATGAATCTGTGTGTGCGAGTGTTTAGGGGGCACCCTGGGTTTCAGGAGAAAACTGAGGTTGTGTTCAAGCATGGTTATTAGCACTAGATAGTGAAACTTAGTGGTGAATTAATAGAATTGTTTTGGAAATGAAGAGTTTTTTTTTCCCCTTCCCAGCAGTGTAGAATTCTGGGCATGAGAATCAGATTGGTTAGTTTTTAACAGTAACTATTATGGTATGCTGGGATAAGAGTAATTTTGAAATTGACATAGTTGATATGTGACTAATTCTTGATAATATGACCCAAATGTAATATAGCTTTAAAAGGGAGACACCTTCAAAAATAGACTCACTAATTAAGTACATCTGAACAGAGTGAAGTTTCTAAGCACAATAATTTATTAAGCACTTAATATGTTATAGACACTGTGTTAAGCAGTACATTATTTCATTTAATCCTCACAAGAAGTATAACTGCCATTTGATAGACAAGGCACCTGAGGCCGAGAGGTTAAATAGCTTGCTATCTGAAATGTTATAGAGCTAGAATGTAGCAGAGCCTAGTGCTTGAACCAGTATGCTGTACTACACAATGGATATATTTTATGTTTCAAAAAATGCAAACCTGGATTTACTCAAATTGTAATCTGAACTATAACAGACATGTCTGTGGAAGAGCATTTATAGGAGCCAACATGACTGAAATGGGGAACTTGCTAGGAGTCTTTTTGTAGCCAGCATCATACTTAATTTTCTGAGTTGAAAGGAGTGTTAAACATGTAACTTGAATTTAACTTGGGTGGAACATACCTATTTAGTTTCATATAAGCCTTGGTTACATGTTAGTTTCTGTGTGTGCTAGTAAAATAACCAGCCAGTATACGTAAGTCCCACTTCAAGGTAGTGGTAGTTCTTCCCAGTTTATGATTGTTCCTGGTATGTTTTTCACAGTTGGCTTAATGGGGACAAATGTGTACATAAGCCAAAACTGGAACTAGGGCCATGTGAATGGAACAGTGGTTGCAGGTATTCTGAGTAAGGAACTAAAGCAGGTGAACATATGTTACAAGAAAGGTATGTGGGCAGTTTTGGTTGTTTCTTTTTCCTGGTGTTTTCTGAACCAGCAAGAAGTAGCTCCAGAAGTAGTGTCGGAAGCTTTATAGTTTTCACATAATAAAATCATAACCAGAGCCTGTTGTGGCCAAGGACAGTTGTGATTAGAAACAAACAAGGTTAATTTGGGCTAAGTTGTTCCTGTGGGTGTTAGAATGTTTTTTCACTTATCTTCAGCTAGGAACCTTGTATATTTCAGACATAATGAGGGCTTGGTCAGATAACCCGTGTTTGAACATCAGTGCAGTTTGTAGACTTCATTTGGGTCTTCTGCTGTGGTCTTGGGGCATTTTTAAAGCTTACTCTTTAGTTAAAAATAATTTGTAGAGCGACCGGCCTGGTGGCCTAGCAGTTTTAAGTTCCTGTGCTCCGCTTCGGTGGTTGGGGGTTGACCACTTTGGATCCCACGTGCAGACCTATGTACCACTTACCAAGCCATGCTGTTGCAGCATCCCACATATAAAATAGAGGAAGATGGGCATGGATGTTAGCTCATCCTTACAAAAAAAATTAGATATCTTGGCTTTGAAAGAAATAGAAATTACCTGGCTATACATGACTGTCTTTCCTGTCCCCAAATATAACTCTAGTGGTGGGGGTTGGAGGGCTATTTTTCTCATGTACTCTCAATAGTTCTGATACCAGATGTGTGGGGATTTTTTTCCTACACTGAGCAATTCTCCAGTTCTCAGTGACACAGCTGAGTGTCCTGCAATTTAATTCATTTCTCACACTACCTGGATTTAGCATCAGATCTCACAAGGTACAAGTCTGAGTTCCACAAGACGACCCCCACTTGCGATGCCAATTACAAGTCCAGGCCTCCCCTACTTCTGACCGACAGGCTATCAATTGAGGGTTCGATAATTTGCCAGAATGGCCCACAGAACTCATCGAAACACTTTACTTATGTTTACTGGTTTGTTACAAAGGATATTATAAAGGATACAGATTGAGTCACTTGGGGCAAGATCCGAAAAGGTCCGAGTGCAGGATCTTCTGTCCCTGTGGAAGTCGGGTGCACCACCAGGGTTTACCAACCCAGAAGTTCAGTAAATCTTCTTCAAGAGTTTTTATACAGCTTAATCTGCAGCCACTGTCTCCCCACTCCCCCAGGTGTACAAGGATAGAGCTGACACTTCCAACCCTCAGTCTTTATAGTGACCAGCCCCATACCGTAAGTCACTTCATTAGCATAAACTCAGTTGTGCTACAAAGGGGCTCCTTATAAATAACAAAAACACTCCTATCAGGAAATTCTAAGGGTTTTAGGAGCTTTGTCAAAAGGTGGGACAAAGACCAAATATATTTCTTATTATATCACATAAGTTTTTAAAAAATCTTCAAAACTCCTCACATTATGTTGAATTAAAAGTTAGTAATTTTGTAAAAATCGTTGGATAGGTTTTTAAAAATCTTATAGACAAATAATACAGGCAGATGGCTAATACGATTTGAATAGATTAAGGTATATTAAATGTGTTTGAGTACCTTTCCCAAGTGAAAATTGTTTTTTAATAGAACATTTACCTAAATGATACTTGGATTGTTCTCAAAGTGATGAATTTCAGGTACTTTTATTTTTACTTTAGTTCTCCATATCCTTAAAGGGATGGTTATAACTAAAGTGATACTTCGTAGTGTTCCTACTGATAGCAGAACGTTCAGGCACTTGAAGAGGGCTTTTTTCATCCTCTCTTCTGCCCACTGCCTCCCTCCCCATGGTTAGACGGCTTAAAGAATCCCCAGAGAAAAGTCAAGGATTGGGGTATTTTTAATTTTCTGAGAAGAGGTGAATATAGACCTAACAACTACAGAGGCTTTGGTGTTCTCTCACTAAAGGGTCAGGATACAGATGCCACCAACATGTCTGAGCCATGAGAAGAGAAAGGAGAGAGAAATGAGGTAAAGGGAAGAGGGGAAGATAAAAGAGTATATTTGATAGGATGTGGTGGTGTTCCTCAGTCCACTCCAGGTGTCCTGGGCTGCCTGCCTCAACTCAGAACTAGTCCTGACAACCGTTGTATTCTGGCATGGTGTTCCATGCGCTGTGAACCTAATGAACAATTACTCTCTTTGAATTTCAACTCTTGACAGACTTCTCATTGTAATAATAGATAGACTTATCCTTCCAGGAAAGGAAGGCTTTCTCTGGCCACGTTCTTAGATAATAAGCAAGAGTACCTAGTTAGAATATCATTTAAGGCCAAATGCAGTATGGAGTATAGGTCTCCATTCGCTCACCCTCCCACCCACCAGTTGGACCCTTTTGGCAGAGAGCCCTTTCTCTTTGAACTTGCAGTTGAGGGTGTGCTCAGTGTTGCCCCTTGTGCTGGGAAGACGTTTGGTTGTGAGAAAACTTAAAATGTCAATTTTGCAGCGGGGCTAAATGGTCTTAGGTCCTATCTGAAGAATCACAAGGAGAAATTTGCCTTTTTTCCCTAGATCCACAGCTGGAACTGTCCAGCTGAGAACTTGGACAGCAGAAATTTCCGAGTCCAGCCTATTCTCCAGGGATCTCAGAATAGAACCTCCTAGGATACATTCTGTAGGTGTCTCTTAATTCTTTGGCAGCCTGCTATCTTAGGGGGAGAAGAGATTAGGGAGGTACAAAGCTCTTTTTTCCAGCAGGTTAGAAATTAGATTTCTCAGTGGGGCACTATTCTCAGAGAGTATGATGAAGTTCCCTCTGATAACAGATTTATTTTATGCTACTGGACACACTTTGAACCCTTGCCTACTGTCTGTTAGGAATGGAGGGGCCAGCCCTGTGGCCGAGTAGTTAAGTTCGTGTGCTCCACTTCAGCGGGCCAGGATTTCGCTGGTTCAGATCCTGGGCATGGACATGGCACCACTCATCAGGCCATGCTGAGGCGGCGTCCTACATAGCACAACCAGAAGGACCGCAACTACAATATACAACTATGTATTGGACTTCAGGGAGAAGAAGAAGAAGAAGAAGAGATATCTAAGGAATGGAAGCTTCCTTTTTTCCTTAATATTGTCACTTTCTAAACAGATGACTTTTTCCTTTTCTTTCTTTCTCTCTCTTTTTCTTCTCTTCCTTCCTTTCCTTCCTTTCTTTCAGTTTTTTTTTGAGGAAGATTGGCCCTGAGCTAACATCTTTGCCCATCTTCCTCTACTTTATATGTGGGACACCTGCCACAGCATGGCTTGATAAGCAGTGGATAGGGGTCTGGCTGGCCCAGCTTTCTTTCTTTGAATCTAAGTGAATGAAGATTATGGGGGAAAAAATGATTTTTTTTTTTCTCTCCTTCTCCAAAACATAATTGAGTTTAAGAAGCATAATTTCGGGGCAAGCCTGGTGGCGCAGTGGTTAAGTGCACACGTTCTGCTTCGGTGGCCCGGAGTTCACCACTTCGGATCCTGGGTGCAGACATGGCACCGCTTGGCACGCCATGCTGTGGCAGGCATCCCACATATAACGTAGAGGAAGATGGGCACAGATGTTAGCTCAGGGCTAATCTTCCTCAAAAAAATAACAATTTCAATATTATTCTCTTCTTATAGATACAAAGGTGAACACAGACTTCATTTTTTTGCATTGGTAGAGTGATCAAGCTTTCTGTCCTTTCATGCAGCCCTTTCTTTTTCACCTACTTAATTTGTATATAATAGATGCCTTATAAGAATATATTTGCTTTGTCCTTTTTTTAGCCCTCCAAGTTGTTTTATATCTTTATTTTAATACTAATTTTCAGACACATAGCTTTCATTCAGTGTATACTTTGACCTTACTCTTGTCACTGTCCTTCCTACCCAGTTCCAAGGACTTGACGTTAGCAGAAACCTGGTAACTACGTCTTGTCGTGCAGATAACTAGTGGGGGATATTGAGCCTGTGCTCCTCTGTTCTCACGTTTTCATTTGATCCTCTAAGGCCTCCTTTTGAAGAATGATCCTACTCAAAAGATTTATTCCCTTCTGGATACATGGCCTTCTAAATTACATTTTTTTCCAAACTCATATCTAGGTGTATGAAAAATGAAGCCCACCTATGCATTTTTGCTATTAACCAGTCAGCTTAGAAACTTCATCAAAAATCTGCTTGAGTTGGACACTAGATATTTTGGAAGAAGTGTGTGATACAGTGAGAACATGGTCTGACACACACCCTGAAGTGATGATATGAACCGTTTCCACCCCATGTTAATAAGTACAGAGTAATACTAATACAGTACATGTTGAAGGGAGTATGGTGTAAGAAGATGATTAGGGTCTTGAATGAGGTGTTGGACTTTGTCAAAAACCGAAAGAGATTGTGTAACTACTCAGGCAGATTTCCTAGGCAAAGCAAGTGTTGTCAAAGAATGTTACCTTGGGATTAGTATTATTTAGCTGATACAGTATCTTTGATGCATGGTGGAGTGGAGCTGTAACTGATCTGCAATGTTGAAATTGTAATTGAAATTCATTCTTTGGGGCCAGGGGGTTGGGGGGAATTAGCCCTGAGCTAACATCTGCCACCAATCCTCCTCTTTTTTTTGGCTGAGGTAGACTGGCCCTGAGCTAACATCTGTGCCCATCATCCTCTGCTTTGTATATGGGATGCCTGCCACAGCATGGCTTGACAAGTGGTACGTAGGTCTGCACTCGTGATCCAAACCAGCAAACCCCAAGCCGCCAAAGCAGAACATACAAACTTAACCACTGTGCCACCAGGCTGGTTCCTGAAATTCATTCTTGATTAAAAGCCAGTTAGCCTAAAATTAGATCCAAAAGCTTTGTGTCGGTTGATGGTTGGTGACCTGTCAGGGTATTGAAATAGGGCAGAGCATTTATACATGTGTGCCTTGTTGGTAATTTTGGCATGACAGAGCTTAAGACAGTCCCAACAGTTTGCCTTTCAGCCTGAATAAACTTTGGTTTGTAAGTAATGAAAATGTACTTGTACTGATCCTCAAACATTAGTTCCTTAATACCTCTGGATATTTTTAGCTTTTTACTGAAAAAACTTGTCTTCCTTTCTGGCTGCCCCATTTTCTGGCAATCTTCTGTCCTTTATGATTCCACGTAAGTAAGGAGGATCCTCAGGAAAGACAGGGTTAGAGGTTCATGGCTGAGAAGTGTTTTAATCAAGTAATGAAACTAGTTTTCTAAAGATGAGTTGAATGGCATACATTTTGACTCCTCACAACAGCTCTGTGCGGAAAACTATTATTGCCCTTTGATGGATGAAGAAATTGAAGTACAGAGAGATTAAGTAGCTTGCCTAATATTACAGCCTAGTAAGGGGCAGTGCTAGATTATGTTCCCACTTTTCTGATTTCAAAGCCTGGGATCCCAACTATTATGCCACACTGCCTTGCTCTGTGATTAGTAGTTCTTTTGCTGGATAGAAACATCTCCCCTTCCCTTCTGAAAGAAGGGCTCTTGTCCAAGGAGATTTGCAGTTTACTAGAGGGAGCAGGTGTGCTGAGACCCAGGAGCAAAGATAAAAGGAAAACAGGTATGCTATTTGCAAATCTACCCTAGAAAGAACTTGGGTACCGAACATGCTTATTCTTAATGAGCATCAGTGGTGAGGGAAATAACTTGCTTTTAAATCCCTCCCCAGAAGCTTATTTGTGTATTAGAAAGAAGATTAACAGGAAGCCTCAAGCTTTTGTTTCGTTTGAAAAGTACTTGCGTAGTCGTCAAGAAAGATAGGAGGTGGACTTTCTCATTTATAGAGTCCTGTATAGAACATCGGTAATGAGTCCCTAATGCTGGTTCCGATTGATATCTCCTGGCTTTGCACTCATGTGAGAATGCTAGAGAAATTTTCCAGCTTCTGCTGCTCCCTGGTGGAATATTCCACTAGGTTAATTTTGTGAAGTTGTTATAATTTTTTTTTAAGACATAGTAAATGCCTGTAATTGTAGAAAAAGTAATACTTCACTAGATATATACGTTTTTGTTTCGGATGACTGAATAATCCTAATGCTTTTGAGGGTAAAATACTAAAATGAACCTTTGTAAACTTTCTGCTGAAAATTTTTGGGACATCTAAGTTATTCTATTCTCTAGGATAGAGGCTGCATTTTTTCTTTTAATTGTTCCTGAGCTAATGTTTTGCCAATCTTTTTTTCCTTCTCCCCAAAGCCCCCCAATTATATACATAATTGTATATTCTAGTTGGAGGTCCTTCTAGTTCTGCTGTGTGGGACACTGCCTCAGCAAGGCTTGATGAGTGGTGCTAGGTCCATTTCCGGGATCCAAACCAGTGAACCCTGGGCCCCCAAAGTGGAGCGTGCAAACTTAACCACTCAGCACGGGGCCAGCCCCATAGAGGCTGCTTTAATGTCTCAGTATGTCCAGATCTTGGTCCTTCTTCCATGTAGTAAGGGCATTTGACCCTAATGTCAATTTCGCAAAGCAGTTTCAGGTAACTTTGCCTAGCCTCTTTGAACAGTAACAGGCTTCCCCCTCCTAGTTTGATATTCTATAAGCTCCTTATAAAAGGCAGCCCCATCCACCTCCTATCTGCATCCTAGATGATATAGCGGAGGGGGCCATCAAGTTGAGAAATGAACAAAATTAAGTGTGGCAAAAGAAGACACTCCAGAAGTGTTGGTTTTGTTATGGTAAAAGACTAACAGGATAGTTTGAACTTTTGTACTGGAGCTAAAGCCAAGACAATTAGTCATTTCCAGGTATGTGTAAGTTCTCCAGAGAGTGGCAGATTTTTAGTTGGTGTTTTATTTGGTAGTTTAGAATAAATCCCTGGTGTTTTCTTAGAAGAGACTATACAGAGAAGACCCTATTTCTGATGTTAGGAATTAACCAGTTGTTCATCAAATATTTGAGCATCCATTATGTGCTAAAATGATTTCTGTCCTCAAGAAGCTTATATAGACCTAGTGTAAGCAATGTGTTGTTTCACTGATACTTGGTGGAAGAGAAAACAGGTCAGATCTTTGAAGTAACTGATAACCAGAAGGAAGTGACTGGCTCTGGGTTATATCAAAATACTGAACTCATGCCACAGCTGTAAGATAAAGCCACTTAAACTTTTATATAGTATAACTATTTAAAGTCTTAGACGGGAATGAATTTATATTTCTCCCTTATGATAAATTAAGGAACAGTTTCTAGTGTTCTGGCCATGTTGATAAATCCTGTAATCCAATAAAGGTGATCACCACCTATCACAAAGTCAACTCTTTATCTCTCGCTCTTTGGACTTACTCAGGTTCAAATAAGAGTTCACTACCTAACTGTGCTTCCCCCCTCCCCTCCCCCGCTGTGTTGTGTTGTTAATTCTTTCTGACTTTATTAAAGGGCAGGAGGAGAGAGCACAAAGAGCTAGAGTTCTATCTAGTTGCCATTTAGTGAGCATGTACTATCTGCTATCCATGTTAGGTACTTGACATATATTATCTTATAGAATCATCATGACCTTGTAAAGTAAGTAGAAACTGAGGCCCAAAGGGATTTATGTAATTTGCCCTAGATTGTGCAGATAGGACAGGACATGAACCCAAATCTGTCTAATTCTAAAATCTATGCTCATAACTGCACTCCTATTCTGTTTCCATATTAAACCCATATCAAAAAGATAGTTTTAGTCTCAAAGTTTAAACTTAGTTTTGTGTATTTGATAAAAGAAGAAAAATGGAAAACCCTTGATGAATAAAAAACAAGGACAAAGGGAGGAGAGATTGGAGGTAAACTGATTGATTTTCAGCTGGTGATCCATATAATGCAGCTAGCTTAGTGACTCCCAGAAATGATCTGAGATGTAAGCTGAGCTCTGTGAGTTTGAGAAGGGCATAGTGGAAACCTTGGCCATCCGTATCCTAGGCACAACCCAGTCATCAAACATTGCAGTGAATGCTTGGGGAGCATATACTCTAAATCTCAACTAGAGAGTATAGTAGGCAGTCTCTACAATATTCCTGGTCCTAATCTGAAAGTAATTCTATTATGTAGAGTTGATGAGATGGATGGCATGACATTTGATGGGGAGTAGGTGTTTCAGCTAGAAAAAGCTGGACATCTCTGAGCTGTCATTGTGGTTGTGTTACTACTAGGGTAAATGATTGCAGCTTACCTGTGGCAAGTGAGCTCTGCCAAGTTTCTCTTCTTTAGGTGGAGGTGAGGTCATGGAATCTCTTTGACTTCAGCTGGCCGAGAGATCCTGCTTGAAGGTGTAGAAAGCAAGCCAGATACAGTGATTCTCAATCCTAGTTACGCATTAGAATTTGTCTATTTGAAGCAGTCTAGTTGAAAATTGAGACTCTCTCTTACCCACAATCACCACCACCCTCAGTCTCCCTGTTCAAGAGCTATTGAATCAGAATAGAGTAAGGGGAGATCTTTTTGCATCTGAGCATTTTGTGTTTTGTTTTGCTTTTTTTAGAAAGCTCTCCAAGGATTTGGGGTTCTCTTGCAAATTGCTCCGTGGACAAACTTGTGGGAACCACATTTTTTTTCCACCTACCTTTTTTATTTTAAATTAAGATTGGCACCTGAGCTAACAACTGTTGCCAATCTTTTTTTTTCTTTCTTTCTGCTTTTTCTCCCCAAATCCCCCCAGTACATAATTGTATATTTTTAGTTGTGAGTCCTTCATAGTTGTGGCACGTGGGATGCCGTCTCATTGTGGCCTGATGAGCGGTGCCATGTCCGTGCCCAGGATCTGAACCAGTGAAACCCTGGGCCGCCGCAGCAGAGCGCACCAACTTAACCACTCTGCTACCGGGGCGGCCCTCTCCACCTACCTTTGTAAAAGTCTTCTTGAACATTGTTGATGATGATGAACCTTGATAAGATCTGTAAAGGTCAAAGAGCGCCTTAGATTTTCTCGTTTGCCTGTCCTCCTTCTGACTGACTGCATCAGAAGGCACCTTGAATCCAAAGTCTGAAACTCTACAAGCCCTAAAGCTACACACACCACAGCCTAGGCTTTGCTCTGATTACTTTGAGTTTTCTTTTCTTAGAGACCTTCCAGTCCTGTCAATTTGAGTGACCTTATAAATGTTTTCCTGTCCATAATGCTCAGGGGCCATGAAACCTTGGATTGGATAAGTAGCTGGTGGTACTATCCTAACCTCCTGTCCTAGGGAGAGAAACTTGTCCTTCAACAGTCTCTTAGAGAGTGAGGGAAGGAAAAGCTGTCAGCTTTTCTTTAAATTTTCTTCCTTCCTGAGTTTTGTCTAGTTTTATTTACTGTCCGTATTTAGTCTATTTACAACTACTACTTCCTCCCATCTCCCAGCTGTTTTATTTCTCAGAAATTAGCCCTCTGGGGGGAAGTGTTGATGAACAGCCCTTCTTTGATAAGAGAAAATGCCCCTAAAATGTTTAGAACAAGAAGAAAGCTGAGAGCAGAGACCCCTGGGAACCTTAACGTGGCACATTGCCCTATGTTGTGTCTTACTTCACCCAGTTTTTACAACCTCCATGTGCATCATTGCTGTACCTCATAAGTCACTGGCTCTTGAATGAGAGCGTTTCAATTTTGGAAAAGGGAGATAGTGACACAGCAGAAGAGTGAATGAAAGCAATTAAAATTAAAGAACGGTGTAGTTTGCCTGTGTGGCCAGCAGCTCCTTAGTGAGAGCTTTGTTTCTCCTCCTCTACTTTAAAATGAAATATTCAGCCTCCTTGATTTTATTTTGGTGTTGACACAAACTGGTCTAACAACTTTGATTGGCTTGCCTGAAGGGTAAATGAGCGTTTATTTTGTTTGGAAACTTTCCTGGAGAAACTTTAATCTGCTTATATTAAACCCAACATACAAAATTCAGAGTTTATAAAGTAGCCTTTAAATTTCTAAAGTGGAAGCCATCCTTTCAGTAATCCTTGTTTCTCTTCACCAGTCAGGTGTCTTATAGTAAAGATGAATTCAGAAACTTTAGGTTTCGCACAACAGGGTAGGGAGAGGCACAAAGGGAAACTAGTAAAAGGTAATTCTGGAAACATTAGACAAAATTCAAAAGGAGTAAGAGACCAAGTCTAACTAGTGTTTCAGATTTAGCAACTTGATAGAAATCTACCAAATGAAATTTTTTGGCAAGCTACACTTCCAAACTATTTTTAAAGTAGAATCCTATAATAAGATTATGTTCTTAGTTCTTAGGTTCTTCACTACTTTGTCCTCTCTAGAGTGTTACATGGATATGAGTGTAAAGTTGCCCAACTCTGGTGCTATACGGTAAAGTTCCTTAATGAATGCTTATCTTCTTAACCTATCTGCAGTAGAAAGTAAATAGTTGCTTATCTTAAGGTCATTGCTTTGTCCGGCACATGATTATCTTGCTTTAAAAATTTTCCTTCAGGGGCTGGCCTGGTGGCGCAGTGGTTAGGTGCGCAGTTAAGTCTGCACGTTCCGCTTCGGCAGCCCGGGGTTCACCGGGTCAGATCCCGGGTGTGGACATGACACCGCTTGGCACGCTATGCTGTGGCAGGTGTCCCATGTATAAAGTAGAGGAAGATGGGCACAGATGTTAGCTCAGGGCTAATCTTCCTCAAAAAAAAAAAGGCTTCCTTCAGGCATTTGGGTTCGCTCAGTTAATTTGTCCCAACATATCCTCTTTAGCCTCAGACTTTCCATTCTTTGGAGATTGGGGTCTGTTCGCTTCCTGAGCTCTGAGCCTTCACTCCTGCTATCCTTGGAGCCCCTTCTCATTCCATTCCCTACTGAGTGCCTCTTTGCTAGTTCAATCTCCTAGGAAACTACTCTGTAAATCAGAGCACATCAGCTTTTAAAAGCTGAGCCTTTCTTTTGAGAAATAATTCTCTTGATCCCTAAAGAGTCCAAGAGCCCTTAAGGTGAGAAACATGCTCTCTTGAGGATTGTTCATCTGAAAACAAGCACAAGCCAGTAAAGTCAGTATTCCAACTTATCTGTCTTCTTTTCTTCCCGTCTTGTGTGTTTTCATATTAATAATTTGCATAAGTTGACAACCCTGAGTAGAGACAGGTAGGTGGCATCTATATAGACCATGTTTGAAGTTAAATTTACTTGCCCAGTGTTTCTAGCCCTTCCCAGAGCAAACTCCTTTTCTCCTCCGTGGCCTTTAGGGTTTGACATAACTCCAGAAAGGTTTGTCAAAAAGGTTTTTTTGGGAGCCAGCACAGTGGCATAGTGGTTAAGTTCACACGCTCTACTTCCGTGGCCTGGGGTTTGTGGGTTCAGATCCCAGGCACAGACCTACACACTGCTCATCAAGCCATGCTGTGGCAGCATCCCACATATAAAATAGAGGACGATTAGCACAGACGTTAACTCAGGGCCAGTCTTCCACACCATGAACAAAAAAAAGGAAATTCTTCTTTTAAAGCCTGGGAAGATAAATTATTGGAAGAAAAGCAATTTGTTACATTTGATTCCTTAAAAATAGGGTCCAAAGAACACTTACTGACTGTTAAGAACATTTTTCTTTTTTTATATTAGAAGATATGTCTGTTTCATTTGGGAATTCTTTTTCCATCTAGCTTAGAAACTGAAACATGGCCACAGATAGAATTGTAGCTATGTGTCTGATCTTTTGATTTCTAGACACTTTCTCCTGGTTTAGAAAAGTTCCTTTAATGTAGTTGTGCTATGAAAATTAAGATGAAAACCATTTTAGAGTGTGATATACATGACTTAATACAAATGTCTATGTATGAGCAAGGGATTGTTCTGAATCACTTAGGTTTGTCAGTACTGTATTTGGAATTTTAGCTGATTTCAAGAATGGAGATACAACATGTAGATGGAGAAATAACTGTGGGACAGATGTGGTATTTGGAGCTTTATTTATATGAAGTGTATCTTGGAAGCAGCTTTGTTTTGTGATCACTTTGCTTGTGTTTGTGATGACAACTGAAGCTGCTTATCATGAATTGCTTGGTTCTCTGGGTCAGCTTAGAATGCTTGCTCCCCTATCCGAGGGGTGGCAGCAGAGCACACACACATACAGACACTACACATATGTGTACTGTCATTAATCAACTTGTATTCATTGGGGAAAGTATCGCAAAGGTTATGAACCAGCCTTGGGTTTTGAGAACAAACCCCAACAGAAACAATGCTGTTGAGTTATAACATCAGCTGACAATATTTTGATGGTGGAAGGGCTAGATAGCTAGCTTGTCTGCGTGTGAAGAAAATTTGTCTGATGAGAGAACCTGTGGAATTTACCACTAGTAGAAAACTTTCAGCAGGCAGGGACTCGTGTAAATGAGTTTGCTTTCCAATGCTAATACTGAGGAAAAACAAATACCATGGTGCATGTTTGTGAAATTAATTTTACTATGTAAAGATATGTTTCTAGACATTGTCAGATTTCAGACCCCTCTAGTTAGAAAGCCGATATAGGGATTTTCTTCAGTTTTTGTTTTTGTTCCCTCACTGTACCTCTTCCTTTCTTTCTTATTAGTCACTTGGCACATAAGCCCATTTGACTTGACATTGTACCCATCTTTCTAATTTCTTTTTGTTGCCAGCTTCCACTGGACACTGAATATGTGAAATTTTACTATTAAAGTTGGCATGTTGGGCTACTATGAAATTATGCAAGCTCAGTAATTGGGGGAAAGTTTAGACGTTTCTGGCAATCTTCCCAGTTTGTGTAAAGAAAGCCTCCACTCGTTTCCCCATGACACTAATAACTTAAAACGATTAAACTTTAAGGGGCTGATTATAAGAATCTCAGGAAGTAACTTTCTTACAGACTCATTAAGTATCAAGTAGGAATATTTGTAAAATGATATCATTTCTTAACATGCTTTGGCTCATATCAGATCAGCTTTTGCCTTTAAAATATATAAATCAGCTCAATTTATGCTATAGCCATTGTAAGAAAGCCAGCCGTTAGATCTGATCGGGGCAGATTTGGGGCTTTTAATTTCCTATGTGTATGTATGTTATAGATTCAATTCTGTTCATATTGCCGCTCATGAAATTGATAATCTGGTTTTTTAAACATTAACACTTTATCGTTAATTTAGTAAACATAAATTAACATTTCTCAGGAACACCATCCTTTGGCATTTCTAGTAAGCTGTCAGGTTAAGAGACCAAGAGACCTTATAAGGAATATCCTATTAGGTACTGAGTGTTTCCCATAGATTTTTTAAATAATAGCTCTATTGAGATATAATTTACATACTGTAAAATTTACCATCTTTTTAAAGTATACAGTTCACTGTTTTATTCAGAGTTGTGCAGCAATCACCACTGTCTAATTTTATTTTATTTTATTATTTAAAAAAATTTTTTTTTTTTTTGAGGAAGATTAGCCCTGAGCTAACTACTGCCAGTCCTCCTCCTTTTGCTGAGGAAGACCATCCCTGAGCTAACATCCATGCCCATCTTCCTCCACTTTATACGTGGGACGCCTACCACAGCATGGCTTTTGACAAGTGGTGCCATGTCGGCGCCCGGGATCTGAACCGGCAAACCCCGGACCGCTGAGAAGTGGAATGTGCAAGCTTAACCACTGCGCCACCGGGCCGGCCCCTGAACACAAGTTTTTGTGTGTACACATGTTTTCGTTTCTCTTGAGCATATACCTAAGAGTGGAATGGCTGGGTCATATGATAACTGTGTTTAACCTTTTGAGAAACTGCCAGACTTTTCCAAAGTGTTGTACCATTTTGCCTTCTTGACAGCATTGAATAAAGGTTTCAGTTTCTCCATATCCTGTATCTTGGAGAAATGTCTGTTCAAGTCCTTTGCCTACATGTGGGACGGCTGCCACAGCATGGCTTGATGAGCAGTATGTAGGTCCATGCCCGGGATCCAAACCCAGGATCCCCAGGCCGCTGAAGTGGAACATGCAAACTTAACTGCTGCGCCACCAGGCCAGCCCAGTAATCCAGTATTTTACATAGTAATTTTTCTATGCTGTTTGGGTATTAATGAGAACTCATTGCATTTGCATTTCCTAAAGTGAGAGTCAGAGATGAGAAGAGCACCTCAAGGAATGAAACTTATGGGAACCTTTTTTGAAGAGCAGTCAGCTAGAATGAACTCCCCAGGTGATTTTAGTCTGCAACCAAGGTTGAGAACTGCTGTTTTAAGGAAAATGTGTGTTTTAAATTTTTTAACTTACAAATGGACTAACTAGTTCATAGTTTGGGGGTTTTTTCCCCCCTTTTTTTGGTGAGGAAGATTGGCCCTGAGCTAATAGCTGTTGCTAGTCTTCCTCTTTTTTGTATGTAGGATGCTGCCACAGCATGGCTTGATGTGTAGGTCTGCACCTAGGATCCGAACCTGCAAAGCCCGGGCCACCAAAGCAGAGTGCATGAACTTAACCACTATACCACCAGGCCAGCCCCACATAGTTTGGTTTTTTTGGCTTTTGTATTGTGCCAAAATATACACAACATAAAATTTACCACCTTAACCATTTTAAGATACAGTTTAGTAGTGTTAAGTACATTGACATTGTTGTGCAACCAGTCTCCAGAACTCTCTTCATCTTGTAAAACTGAAACTGTATACCCATTAAACAACAAACTCCCTCTTTCGCCTTCCCCGCCAGACACAGCAACCACCATTCATTCTGTCTCTGTGAATTTGACACTCAAGGTACCTCATATAAGTGGAATCATTCAGTTTTTGTCCTTTTGTGTCTCGCTTACTTCTCTTAGCATGATGTTTTCAAGGCTCATCCATCTTGTAGCATGTTTCAGAATTTCCTTTAAGGTTGAATGATATTCCACTGTATCTTTATGCCTTCCTTTTTTTGTTATTGTTCATCTATCAATGGACATGTGAGTTGTTTTCCCCTTTTGGCTGTTATGAATGTTGCTACTATGAGCATTAGTGCACAAGTACCTGGTTCCTGGCTTTCACTCTTTTGGGTATATACCCAGAAGTGAAATTTACTAGATCATATGGTAATTCTATGTTTAATTATTTGAGGAACTGCCATGCTGTTAATCCATACTGGCTGTTATCACTTAACATTACCACCAGCAGTGTGGAAGGGTTCCGGTATCTCCATATCCTTGCCAACACTTGTTATTTTCTGGTGGTTTTTTTGATAGCCATCTTAATGGATGTGAAGTGGTTTTGTGTTTTGATTTGCATTACCCTAATGATTAGTGATGAACTGATATGTTTTGATAATGTAGTTTTTTGTTTCCTTCAAGTAGAAGTTGGGGTATTGAAATGGAGTATTTCTTAACTGGTAGTGCTAATAAATATGTTGAAAATGTGTAGGTAAAAAAATATGTTGCTGGCATCAGTATTGAGGTTAGAGAGAGGCTGCTCAAAAGACCTGTATGATAGGGCCTTGGTGGTGTCCCCCATAGTTGGGAGTTTGGTGCCGGTTTTTAATTCTAGAAACTTGAATTTGTTTGGGCACACAGAGTTGGTCACGCTCTCAGTGCATTGCTCTTTTTAATTCAACTCAAAAGCGATTAAAATGTAAAATATACTTAGAGAGACATTTATTTAGAGAGGGAGTGTGTAAGAGAGAGCGATTTTCTAACTGGGATAATTGTGTAAATTCCAAGGCGCTCTTATTATCAGGGTACATAGAGTGCCAAGTTGGTGATTATAAATTTTTTCGTGAGCCTGGAATTTAAGGAAAAAGGGGGAGAAGGATAATACTAAGTTGGTATTTCATCTAGAACTGGAACGACTTACTGCATCATCCTGTGATGGCATCTCCCGCTGAAGAACCACCAGATTCCAAACCTCTGCCATGGACCCACTGTCAGATTTCAGCCCGTCGTCACCTGCCTCATCAAAGCTTCTCTCTTTGTCCTTAGGGAATGAAGTGTTTCCCAAGCATCCCCTAAAGTGCCTTCTTTACATTAAACTGATATTACGTAGCTAGTATTTGTTCAAATAGTTGAGCACCTACCGTATTCTGCACACCATTCCTAGCTCTGGGTATGCTTTGATTACACTGGTATAGTTCCTACCATCCTGGTCACTTTGAGAGTGATCTTTTTCTACTATTTTAGCAGCATCTCATTCTAGCTCCCTTTACTAATGATAAGCATGAATTTACTTATGTGGGACTTGAACGTCTAATGTTATTCTTTTTTCCACAGCAATGGCACAAGCATGATATCATTGATCATTCCTCCCAAAGACCAGATTTCAAGAGTGGCAAAAATGTTAGCAGATGAGTTTGGAACTGCATCTAACATTAAATCACGTGTAAACCGCCTTTCAGTCTTGGGAGCCATTACATCTGTACAGCAAAGACTCAAACTTTATAACAAAGGTAATTTGGAGCTTGGTCATTTTCTTCTTCTTTGTTTGTCATGGTTATATTTTCCACTTTGATCCTGTCATGATGCTTTTGGTCACTAGTGTTTCCTTCACCCAGCTGTCAGCAAAGTCAGTTTGGCCTTGGAATTTAACCTCCTTTTTTTTTTTTTTTTTTTTTTTTAATTTTTTAAAGTTAGGTGGTATTTGCTATACTTAAAGGAGTAAATCCTTCTTTTTTAAAACATCTCAAGAGGAAGTTTCAAAATTAGGGTGAGAATTCTGCCTAGGAGATTTACAGATATTTTTGCTTTAAATTATGATTTAAAGGGGCAGGGACAATAGGCTCTTGAAACATTTTCTGTTTATTGAGGAAAAATAGCTGTGGGTTTAAGGGGAGAAATTGTTTGTGTTCTTTGCAGTACCTCCAAATGGACTGGTTGTTTACTGTGGTACAATTGTAACCGAAGAAGGAAAGGAAAAGAAAGTCAACATTGACTTTGAACCTTTCAAACCAATTAATACGTCGTTGTATTTGTGTGACAACAAATTCCATACAGAGGTAAGAAGTTCTAGCACAGAATATTTTCATCACCCTGAAAAGAAACCCCATACCCATTAGCAGTCACTCGCAATCCTACCCCTTCATCCCCATCCCCAAAGATCTCTCAGGTCTAGGCTATCACTAATCTATTTTCTGTCTCTATAGATTTGCTTGTGCTGAGCGTTTCTTTTAAATGGAATTATACAGTGGGTAGCCTTTTGTGTCTGGCTTCTTTCACTTAGCATAATGTTTTCAAGGTTCATCCATGTTGTGGCATATATCAGTATTTCATCCCTTTTTATTCCCAATATTACCAAATAATATTTGCCATATTATATTTTATCCATGGATGTGCCACATTTTATTTATCTGTTCATCAGTTGGTGGACATTGGTGTTGTTTCTACTGTTGGGCTATTATGAATGATGCTGCTTTGAACATAGATATACAAGTTTTTGTGTGACCGTATGGTTTCTTTTTGGAGAGTATGTACCTGGGAATGGAATTTCTGGGTCGTATAGTGACTATGTTTAACCTTTTGAAGAGTTCCAAGACTATCTTCTAAATCGTTGTACCGTGTTACAAGGTTGGCTATTTTTAAAAAATGAAAGAATTTACATTTATTATGACACACTGAATGACATAGTCATTCAGCATGTTTGAAAGTGCTAAGCTAGGTTTGGAGAACTAATTAAAGGCAAAGAAATAATTGGCTACCTGATCTCCATCTCTCCCTATGTGCTCGTGATACTTACCTATATTCCTTGCACCCTTAGTTTTTAGCTCACAAATTGTGAAATCTTTAGTAGCAGGACTGTAAGAGCTTTATTATCCATGAAACTTTTGAGTGACAGAGCTACCATAAGATGAACTTTAGGGGTGGAAAGGAAACCTCATTAGAGTGACCTAAATCAGTCAACAGTAGAACAATCAGGAATTCACAGCTGGCTCCGAGTTCAGTCTCTTGCCTTTCATCGACCTAGGGAGAAACCTCTACAGTGGGATTAGAACTGACATTTGTCGACACAATTTACAGTGGATGATTTTTGCTAACTTGGCAGGAAGTTCAATTCCAGTTGGCTCTTGGTTGGTTACATAGATGGGTGAGACTGTTTTTGGCTATGACAGCCTCCTTCTGGCAAAGCTTCACTGAGGAGGCTCTTAGCCACCCTGTCCCACTTACCTGTATTTGCTTTGATGACAGCAGATTTTGAATCTTGTTAATTTAAACAGTACCTGGTACCCATTTTATCTAGCTTTAGCTTACATATTAATTTAGCCTCATTGGTTTTTCTAAACCTTCAGTCCTTTTCCAAGGTACCATTTAATCTTGCTAGCTTTGTTTATTTTGGCTTTAATTGATATGTCAATAACGAGATATGAATGTGGCATACTGCAAAACACAATTCATGTCCTGTTTAATCAGAATAATTGTACATTCTTATGGGGGTAAGTCTGTTCCCTGATGACCAAGCTTGCTTGAGCCCTAAATTAATCAAGCTACCTAACAGAGATCATTATAATAAGGCAAAAATTTTAACATATGCAACATTCTTGTCTTACTGCTAATTATCAAGTTGGTTTGGTTAAAGATTGATTCTTAGTAATTAATCTGCTTGCTATTCAATTCTTGAATGAGTTACTTTCTTCCTTAGATAAAATCGAATGGGCAATGATTTCTTAGCTCTAAAGAGGCTGCCACCTAGCAATTGGTATTCTACCAAGCCTATAGTATTCAAACTCCATCATAAAAACTCTTGCCCAGGGGCTGGCCCCGTGGCTGAGTGGTTAAGTTCCCGTGCTCTGCTGCAGGCGGCCCAGTGTTTCGTTGGTTTGAATCCTGGGCGCAGACATGGCGCTGCTCATCAAACCATGCTGAGGCAGCATCCCACATGCCACAACTAGAAGGACCCACAATTGAAGAATATACAACTATGTACTGGGGGGGCTTTGGGGAGAAAAAGGAAAAAAATAAAATAAAAAACTCTTGCCCATCTATATGGGTCCCAAGACTGTTTAAATATTTGCTCTTTCAGAAGGCAGAAATAATGCTAACCCAGAAAGAAAATTTTCCTCCATAGAAACTCATAAGCATTAGCTATAATACCTTTAAAATAAAATTGAGTTTTATATCCTGGTATCATTAATGATGCTCAAGACGTAGAAGTTAAATGAAACATTTCAGAGCTGGATCTTTTTATAGACTTTTTTTGGGTTTTGTACTCATATACTCCTACTCTAGAGTTGATTTATGAGATATTCTTATTTGTCATAATGAATACTGTCTATTAATGCTGGGGTTATTAATGGTAACAGAAAGTCAACTTTTGGAAGGTTGACTTTTAATTTGAACGTTATGTTCCCTAGACTGCTATCAGTCTAAGTCAAATCAAGGACTAGGAATAATTTGAGCCCCGTAACTCTGTATTCATGGGCCCAGGTCAGGCTTGTTGCAAGGCTTCACATTGATATCATTGGTTTTTTCCTGCATTGGGTTCACATTTGTCCATAGGAGTTACATATTTATAGCTGAAATCTATAAATTATTCCATAAAATGGTTTTTCTGTAGTACTTGTACCATTCTGAGTGGGGTGAAAGGGTTTGTATATATCTCCTTTCAGATTTTGTCTTGACCCTAGCAAAGCTTTGCAATTTATCGTGTGGTACATGTGTTTACTTTTCAGGCTCTTACAGCACTACTTTCAGATGATAGCAAGTTTGGCTTCATTGTAATAGATGGTAGTGGTGCACTTTTTGGCACACTCCAAGGAAACACAAGAGAAGTCCTGCACAAATTCACTGTGGATCTCCCAAAGAAACATGGTAATATAGGAAGAGAACATGAGCCCATTTGCTTTGTGCGTAGCAGTAAGGAAACAAATAGGATAATGGGGGGAAGTAAATCCAGATGATGGAAGAAGCATCATGAAATGACTCATGACTCATTCGTGCTGTAGCTCTTCTTTTGACAAGAGAATTAGTAGTCACCCTCTGGAAACGAGTAACAGTTTGTGTCAGACATTTAGTTAAGGGAATAGTGATTTTCCTCTTTGTCCTTTTCTTGGGTAATAGCATGATCATTTAATTACTTTTTAATTAGCAAGGCATCCTGTGCTTCTTAATAATCACCTTTTTCTCTCGCCACTTTTTTGTGTCAAAGGTAGAGGAGGTCAATCAGCCTTGCGTTTTGCCCGTTTAAGAATGGAAAAGCGACATAACTATGTTCGGAAAGTAGCTGAGACTGCTGTACAGCTATTTATTTCTGGGGACAAAGTAAATGTGGCTGGTCTCGTTTTAGCTGGATCAGCTGACTTTAAAACTGAACTAAGTCAATCTGATATGTTTGATCAGGTGAGTGAGAAGTGGAGGCTCCACTATGGAAGCTTCTAGGTGGGAGTGGAGAGTCCTCTGAGTACTGGGACATGCACATTTTTTTTTACTTTTACAGTGATATATTCTGTGTTAAAAACCTATCTCTGAGTTGGTAGAATTCTGAGTGTTTATTAGGAAACGTTCCCCCATGCTTTTCTGGGCCTTTTCTCTTTTGAAATCAGCCATTTTTAGATAGAATCTTTCTGGGCCCTATGGAGGCCCCTGGTTTAGTGGATTGCCATAATTGGCTTTAAAATGGAGATTGATTTCAAAGAAACTAGGAGCTGGTTTTTCCTGTCTTTTTCTGATTTGTTCTTGGAGATAAGTAAAGCAGTGAGACTCAGCAATAGACAGAGCTGATTAAGCCTAAAGCATTTAATCCCGTAAGATCTTTTGGTTTACGACATGGGCTTAGCCGTGACACATTCCCAAGATGATGTTCTGGAGGGGAGGTGTAGCATTGCAGTAGAAGGCTCACCAAAGAATGTGTCTTTTACTCTACCACCTTATATGGCAGGAACCAATAGTTCCCCCTTTGCCTTCACAAGAAACTTAGTTTTGTTTGTGTTTAATGAGTTAGTCTCTTATGGGTCTAATAGAATGCGTCATATGATTGGGGAGTTTTACACTGGGCCCCTTCCCCATATTCTTTCTCTTTAGACTTCAGTGATTATGTTGCTGAGCTTTGCATGCCATTAAGAGACAGTAGAAGGGCCGGCCCCATGGCTGAGTGGTTAAGTTTGCACACTCTGCTTTGGTGGCCCAGGGTTCACCGGTTTGGATCCTGGGCATGGACCTAGTGCCACTCATCAAGCCATCCTGAGGTGGCATCCCACATAGAAGAACTAGAAGGACCTACAACTAGGATATACAGCTATGTACTGGGGAGGGAAAAAAAAAAAAAAGGAAGATTGGCAACAAATGTTAGCTCAGGGCCAATCTTTCTCACCAAAGAAAAATAGAGGTAGTGGGTCTTGGTAAAGGTGTTTGAAATACTGATAATGCTTTTTTTTTTTTTTTTTTTAATTGTGTCAGAGGTTGCAATCAAAAGTTTTAAAATTAGTTGATATATCCTATGGTGGTGAAAATGGATTCAACCAAGCTATTGAGTTATCTACTGAAGTCCTCTCCAACGTGAAATTCATTCAAGAGAAGAAATTAATAGGTATCAGTGAAATGCACCTGACTTATTCTGTGAATGTTTTTGTGTGTGTATATGTATGTACATGATTGCATGTATGAAAAAGACACTGAAAGGTAAAAAAGGAAAATTTAGCATTTTGTTTAATTCTTCCTCAGTGGAATCATTATTTTTAATATTCCTTTAGTCATTAGGTCTCATAAATGTGTTTATATTCCCAGTAGGAACCAAATTTCAGTCTTATTTCCCATATTAATTACCCTTCGTAATAGAGTGTTGAATAGAGAGCCCGAATTAAAGATTGATGTGGCCATTGCTTCACTTTGTTTCTAATTTAACTGAGCACACGCACGGTTACAGGTGGTTGTATAGTATTTGGCCCAACTGTTACCTCCTAGGGTCAATTTCCAGAGCCTCACCTAGTGGTATGATTTGTCACTGACTTTTGGTGCTTACTCATTTTTAAGTTGACTTTTTTTCTTTGATTTTGAGTAAAGGGGTCTATATCTATAAAGGAAACTTTAATATATGTCCTTACTGACCTTTGCCTAATCACAGGGCGATACTTTGATGAAATCAGCCAGGACACGGGCAAGTACTGTTTTGGAGTTGAAGATACACTAAAGGCTTTAGAAATGGGAGCTGTAGAGATTCTAATAGTCTATGAAAATCTGGATATAATGAGATATGTTCTTCATTGCCAAGGCACAGAAGGTATGAGAATTAGAAGATAAGAATGCTATTTGTTACTGACTTGTGTATTCAGGAAGCCTGGGGTGGAGATTTGGGAGAGATGGTTGATTTCAGGAGCAATCAGAAGGCAGCCCTACACCTTGTTCCCCACTCCTTCAATCTGTAACACATTCCTGCATGGATGTTTCTGCTTGAACTGATACATGCCTGTTTAAGATTGTTAAATTTCCTGAGGACAAGGACTGTGTCTGGAATGTCTTTGGTGTTTGCTTATGATAGGAGCAGTATACCTAGTAGACACTCAGTGCATGCTGATTAATATGCTTAGGAAAAGAAGGTTGATAGAATGAATTCAGGAGCCCTTTGATCTAACCTGACTCATCTCATGGGACTTATACTTACTAGTATATGAGAACTAGGTTAACACATTTCCCCCCCCCCCCCCCCATCACTGCAGAGGAGAAAATTCTCTACCTGACTCCAGAACAAGAGAAGGATAAATCTCATTTCACAGACAAAGAGGTATGTGATTGTTTTCTTGGTTTGATGATACATGCAAGGAAACAAATTCGTATGTTGGAGCACTGGCAGTGTAGAGGATCAGCCTTGGGAAACCAGACCTCATACTTGGTGGCAGTGGAGGGCAATGGGAAGTGTTCAGCTCCTAGCTGCCACATACCCATCTAATTCCACGGAAGGAGGCCAGGTCATAGTTACTATGGTTCCTTATTTTTAAAGTAGTTAAAACATTCTCATCTTTAAAATAGTAGAGAGGAAGATTTCATGGAATAGTGCCTCTCCTGCACTGTGAAACTTGTGCTGCTGTCTTCACTCTATCAGTTCTTCTGAAATGGCTTTTGCAGGTTTGGTCTAAATGCATCACCACAGCTTAAAGTGTCACCAGCACAGATCCCTTTAAGTGGTGGCTTCCTCAAATGCTGAGTTGAAGGACTTTGTTTTTTATAAGGCTACTCCAAAAAGCAGTTCTGGCATGTCTCTTCAGGGCTGTTGAATGAGTGCTGCCTAGAGACACTTAACAACAGCCTGACTTCCAGAGACAACAACAGGACCATCAGTTGAAAAACTGCTAAATGTATGTTGATATTTCATTACTGAGGCTAGAACCTGAGGAGGAATGTTGTTTCAAATAATCAGAATTTCTGTGCTGTTCGGTTTGTCATCAGAAACCAGGATTTACTTAGAGAGTTTTACACACGTACACATAATGAGAGGGAGAATGAGAATGATGGTGGGCATGGGAGCAAGAGTCACTGAATCTTGATATATCCTAATTCCACTGTCTCTCTGTCTCATGGTTGCACGTGTAGACAGGACAAGAACATGAGCTGATTGAGAGCATGCCCCTGTTGGAATGGTTTGCTAACAACTATAAAAAATTTGGAGCTACATTGGAAATTGTCACAGATAAGTCACAAGAAGGATCCCAGTTTGTGAAAGGATTTGGTGGAATTGGAGGTAAGTAGCAAATCAGAAAACTAAGCTTAACGCCAGGGTCTCAGGCCAAGGCCTTTCCTGGCTACCCCAAAATAAAGTTACTTCAAGTGAGGTGTGCTCATCACCCACAAGACTGGAGGTTGAGGCAGCACATGGCTGCAAGTTCCTTGGTTGGAACCATTTTTTATCATCGCCTTGTTGCTGTTTATAATTCTGCAAGGGAATTGGACTTCCTTTATTAGAGTGGACCTTCCCCATTCCGTGAACACAGGTGATTTACTCTTTGGTTTGTTTCCCCAGGTATCTTGCGGTACCGAGTAGATTTCCAGGGAATGGAATACCAAGGAGGAGACGATGAATTTTTTGACCTTGATGACTACTAGGTAGTCGACGTGGGTCCGGCAAAACGTGCCTCACCCTCCAGCATCCAACCCAAGGAGCATACCCGTGGTGGAATCCAAACAGATCCCTGCCTTACAATTGGAACATTTCCAGAACTTAATCCATGAGCATTGGATATTGAAAAGAAAACCGAAACAAAACCAGACCCAACCCTACACTTAGGTTTGTCATGGTGTCAGCGCAGCAGCCTACAACTAAGTTCCTAAATGCCACTTTGGACTAATTTAAAAAAGAATCCCAGTTTTTACTTTTACTTGATGGTGAAATTGGTTGCTCTTGTATTTTATGAAAAAAAAATGATTTTTTTAACCTTCATACATAGAAGCAAAAATACTTTAACTGCTGTAAACCTTCAAAAGTTAATAGAAATGAGATCTTACTGGTTTGTTTCTTATTTTGATTGGAGATAAATTAAATTGCTGCATTTCGCAGTGACCCATTTACATGGCATTCTCAGCTTAGACTGCATAAGAAGAAATATATGTGGTGAAATGTTGGAACCATTTCTCTCTTGGTCTCTGTTTAATGTTGAAAGGGTGAGCTAATAGGAGGCAATTTCAACTTCACTCCCTCACACTACCCATTCCCCCTCCAGACTGTCAGTTTTGAGGATGCAAATTGCATTACAAAGTCACACTGACACATGAAGCATTTGGGCCAGTGCACTGTTTACTTCCATCTGTTTTGCAGGCGCATTTGTGCCCAGGGTTTGGGAACTCTTAGCATCAATTGCTTTGACAAGGGTTCCCATAATCTTAGCCTACTAGAAACCAGTTTGGGATGGATATAATGGGGCTTCTGTGCTATTGCTGGGATTGGGAGAAATAAAACATGCAATTTAAGTGGAAGCAAAGAAATTTAAAGAATATTTTATTTTGCTTGGGTCTGTCCTTGGTAAAAGGGAGGTGGTTGTGTTTTCCTTGTGTTGGATGGCATGAGATTATGTGAATGTTTTGATTCCTAAAAAATGAACTACAAGGTTTTTCACAGGAACGACAGACAAGACATGTATGACTGTGCATGTAATTACAAACCCCTGACCTCCTGGTGGGGTAGGAGCATCTGTTTCGAATATGGGACTTATAATAAGCACCTCTCATATGAGAAATTATGGGAGGGGGGTGGGAAGGGCAGGGGTGGGAAGGGATGGGACACAGCTTCTGGCACCAAGGACTTAACCATGTTGGATCCAAAAGTGGGCCTGAAAACCTGAAGCATATGCTTCACAGCTGGGCTGTAAGTCGGACTTGACCCCAGCTGACATGCAAGGTCATGGTGTGCCCGAGGTGGTGACAAAGTGTATATGATGTGCCCAGTGGTAGCAAAGGAAAAAAGCATACCAAATGGACTTTGAAGGACCAAAGGTTTTAAAAGTCAATTGGTATCACCCCCACACTGATAGAGTAGTGGGGTGCATTTGGTTTTCAAATTGGGTACTTTTAACACTTTAGTGCCTGACTGCTGTTCTTCACTGACTTGACTCAGTCACTCGTAGCTTTATTGGTCTGAACCAGCTCCTTGTTCCCAGGTTGCAGACCTGCCTATCGTTCCAATAATCCTGTTTCACTTGAATGAAGGGAGTATGTCTTAAATGTAAAGCTTCTGGTTCTCACACTGTACTCTGAGGTCCAAATGACTGTTTGTTGATGTATAACCTGATGTCTCAACCCCCAGTGAGAAGAGTCACTTCTTTGGTATTCACCGACGCGGGAGGCTTCACCGGAACAGGCGTTTGCTTTGGGCTCTGCTGTTTGTTTGCAGAACACCCAAGAGTGAGCAAACATGCTCTCTTCACAGCAGTACCTTAGGGTTTTGCCATTGTAAATGGGTCTAATGTGATATGACAAGACCAGAGAAATTGGATGTAAATTTACATTTTTGAATATGCTTGTTGTTTCACATGATACATTTAGGGTATGCAGCTCCTTTTGTAGTTTTTATTTTTACTATTTAAGTTTGGAAATGATGCCAAATTTTTGTATTTCTTTAATCAATGTGTTCTCTTCGGTGATATATATTGCATTATATATTGATGTGTGTATCAATATATACTGATATGTATTACACTTACACATACAAACACATAAATAAGAGGGGGTGAAAACCGTAGCCTTTGCATTCTCTATAGCCTCTACAGAGAGATCCTAAGCAGCAAAATCTTGGTGTTGTGATGTACAGAAATGGAGAAGAGTATTAAACCATATTTAAGAATACACTTTGTGTGCTTGAGATTCTTTAGGACTGTTCCTAGAAAGGTCTGAACTATGGAGACAGTATGAGTGAGCTCTCCAAGGCATGTGTCAGTTTAGTCATGGCAAATAACTTCAGCCTTAGATTTTAGTTGTCTTTTCGCTCAGTTTGCCTGTGGAAGGATATATACAAAGGGTGTCTGAGATCATGATCCCAAAGTTAATGCCTTAAGGAAGGAGGTTCAAGTTGCTGGGGCCCAACTAATTCATATCTTCCCTGATTCCACATGCATGCCAAAGAGAAACTTGTCTTTTTTTTTTTTTTAAGGTGTTTCAAGTATGTTATCCCATGTAACTCAATATTCCCTGGAGGTAGATGGTGTACTCTATTTTACAGGTGATGAAACAGACCAAAAGAGGTTAAGTAGTTCTTTAGTGGAGAAGCCAAGTTTTATCCCAGGCCTAATTCCAAAGTTGATTCTCTTTATACATCTGGCCACCTTTGAGTCAAAAGAATGGTCCAGATGGGAGAAACTCAGCCTCCCATTCTCCTTGATCTTGCACACATGGCACTGCGTAGGAGCATAATAACCTCATCCAAGAGCAAGTGGGAGGCTGGAGTAGGGCTCTTAGATCAGGTCAAGAGCAGAAGAGCATTTGTTTCATTTGTTTTCCCTAAAGGTTAAGGTGCTTAGAGCTCCTTCTATTTCGTAGTTTAGGAAGCCTCATTGAAGAACCAAGGTGATGCATTATTTATTTGTTTTCTGTGAATTTAAGGAAAACAGTGTTTTTAACTATTGACCAGTAATGGCACTTTTTCTGTCACTTTGCTTTTTCAGCATACTTATGCCCATTTTCTCATCTGAGCTAGATGATAGTCTTGGTGAAACCCACTTACCCTCTGGGAAGGGGCAGACATGCCTGTGCATGGCAGAGGTATATAATTTTTCCTCCTGATGTATTCCTAGGTGCTGTTTGAAGTCAAAAGTTGGAAGGTAGCACAGTGGTGCCAGATATGTGGGCTGTTATGCTTGCCTGTCTGGGCCTGTAACACTTGCCGTCTTTTTGTTCTCTGGCTCCGGTTCTCATGCCATGACGCTCCCAGACAGGCAGAGTGGATTCAGGGCTGAGTGCCAAGGTGGAATTTAAGCTTCATGCCAGCTTCTCCTTTGTTGCCAGTCTGACTGAGCGCCTGCTGGGATTCTCACATGCCAAGTCCCACCCTATGGGACTATGCCTCCAGGAACATAGAACTGACCAGCCAAGGAGTGTGGAAGCACTGGGTGCCAAAGTTGTTGAGGACATGGCTGAACAACAGGAACTAGAGGTGCCCGTGAAAACAATTCACCTCCAGAGTTCTCTGATAATCAACTTGAAACCCTGTCTGGGTGAACTGTTTCAAGTATTGAGTGGAATTGCCCAGCAGTCTCATCCTGGGACTCAGTTAAAAGCCAGGACAAAGAGTCAGCTCTTTGCACAAACGTCTGTGGTTCTGGCTCTCCCAATAACTAGACTTGTGATTTCAGGTAAGTCTCTTCCTATCTCTCAGTTTCTCTGTTAGTGTGAGGAAGGCTGTGAATCTAAAGAGCCTTTCCAGCTGTAAAGCTACCAGGGTAGCACGTTGAGCTCCTGATGTCTGACTGGGTTAGAAGCCTGGCTGTACGAGTGAGGGTTTTGCAAATTATCTAATGTTTGTGAGCAGCAATTTCCCTACATGTAACAGTGCCTACTCCATAAGGATTAAATGCAGTAAGGCATGTGAAATACAGAGCACAGTACCTGGCACTTAGCAGGGGCTCACATGGGAGCTGCTCTCATGATAATCCTGTTACTACCAACCTTGGTCTTAAGCCAGGGTGAATTTGTGCTGGCAACCACGAGGTGGTGCTAGAGTTAAGGATACTGGCTGTGGAAGGAATTTGTTGCTTGTGGGGAGACTGCTGCTAAGCAGTAAGAGGTGCCTGCGACAGCTTGCTTACCCTTAAAATTTGGAGAAATAGGGGAAATTACCAAAGGAAGTAGGAATGAATAAACAGGAGAGCTCAGGAGTCTCAATCTGGGCTTTGAGTTACCCATCTGTAAAATAACTACAGTCACTAATATTTGTTGAACAGTTACCATGTACCAGGCAGGTTGCTGTTGTCATGTGCATCATCTCATTTAATTCTTAGAAAAACAGTGAGGTAGCTACTGTTTTATATCTGCCCATCCAAGTTCATAAACTACTATGTCGCAAAATTTGGGACTCAAAGACAAATCTATTTGGTGCCAAAGCCAATGCAAATGAAGGTCATTCCTCGCTCAGGAAGAGAGAGAACAGTTACTGGTGCTGCTGAGAAGAAGATAAGTGGACTCACCAACTCTTGTGCTTTCAGAGTTGAGCATCAGCTCAGATTGCATCTGGAAGGCACCCGGTCTAGTAGTTCTGTCCTTCCCACAGCACATGCACATTTTGACTGGCCAGCCCAGCTTAGCCACAGCCACGATTGCAGATGGATCAAAGGAGCTCCCTTGGACTCTCTGTAGGGGACCCTTATAATTATAATTTATCCAGTATCATCAGAGAAGAATGTATACATAATGGAATTTCTCAGACTAGGGGATCTGCCCATGCCCTTAAAAAATATGTCGTCAGTAGGACAATTAAGGAAACTGGAATGTGGACTATAGATGAAAGTATTGTATCAATGTTAAATCTGAATTTGGTAACTGTATTGAGGTTATGTAAGAGAATACCCTTTTTCTTAGGAAATATACATTGAAGTATCAAGGAGTTTAAGACATTTGTTAAGGAAATTTTTGAAATTTCAGAAATGTAGAAGAAAAACATAAGAGCATTATTCATCTTCAATAGGGTCATCATGAACATCCATTGTAGAACAGTGTGATAATGAGTGTTTAGGTTCTAACTGGTTCACAAGGTACTTAAAACAACTTTGATTCTTCATTCAAATTTGGGTTTGACTCAGAGGTCAGCATTTAGAAGAGTTAGTTCTGCTGCAGGGTTTGCAGTTCAGGAGAAATCCCCACTGTGAGTCAGCCAGTGGGGCTGGGGGCTGAGCCTGGGAGTTGGGCCCAGACTGGAAGGAAGAGAACAGAGGCAGGGCCGGGAGAGGAGCTGCTGTCACATGCCTCAGATGAAATCAGCTTTGAGGTTGGTCTGGTACTGGGTAGATGAGGCAGTGTGAGAAACAAGGGTTTCTTTGGGGGACCCTTGATCCCTAGCTGAGTGAACAACCCTGGGGACAATGGGAAGAAGGAAGAGCTGTACCTGGGAGCCTAGAGCTCATTCTCAGAAAAGACAAAAATGTCTTTAGACCTTAGTCCATTGCCTACAGCCACACCCTTATGTAGCTCTTCTGTTGCCCCTACTTTCACTTCTTAAGGCATCAGTTTTAGCACTTAAAGGGGCCCTGGACCTTACTTTTCAAATCCCCTCATTTAAAAAGATAAAGCTAAAGCCCAGAGAGCAGCATAATGACCTGTCATGCTCATGCAGCAAATTAGCAGAGCCAACATGAGCACTTGATGTTACAACTCCGCATTCAGTGCTCTTAACACATGGATGATCTTGTTATTCTTCAGCTAAACCCTATTCTCCCCCTCGTTAGGGATGAGAAAAGGGAGGATCAGAGAGTGAGTGGCCTGAAGCCAAAGACAGAACTGGGAGGAGAAAGGTGGCCAACATCCAGGTGGGATTGTGAAAGCTGTTTAGAAATCACTTCCCTGTGAGTCAGGGTTGGCTTGAGTGTGAAGCTTAACTTGCTTCTCCAGCCCCCAAGGTTCCAAATTAGCCCCATCCAGGTCTTGCGTTCTGCTGAGATACCCTCCCTGGGTTCAGCCCCTTTTGCTTGATTCTCCATCCCCACCCAAAGGAAATGGGCAAACCCATTTCCAGAGAACCTGGAGACTAGGAAAGGAGGATGAGAACTTCAGAGAGAGGCTCTCCAAGCAGGAAGGGCAAGGATCTTCTGAGGTAAAGGCAAAGATGCAGGGATATTCTGCTCCATGGGGGAAGGGAGGTGGGAGCTGGGCTTGAGAATGAGGAGAAATCAGTTTGATGCCAGATGCCTGTCCCGTGTTACATAGCTGTCTAGACCTAAGTACGTTCCCAGCCTCGGCTCCCCAGGGTGGGTGGTCTGGACCAACCACCTAATGACACTGGAGGGCCTGCAGAAGGGGACTGTTTGTTATAGGGCAGAATGTCACCTGGGGAAGAGGAGTTAAAGCTCCTCCAGATAAAGGTGCATTCCTTTGTACTCCAGTTCTGAAGAGAGGGAGCATGAAGGGGCCCTGCCCCTCCCCAGGGAGCTGAGCAAAAGGCCCTCAGAAACCCAGTCTCCTCCAGCCTTCCGTTTCCACAGACACAGCCACTGCCACCTCTATTCCTTAAATTGGACTTGGGTTAACCCTAGTGGCATTCTGTCATTCAGCAAGCATTTACAGACATTCCCTGTGTACTGGGCCCTGTGCAAGATGCTGGGATACATTGGTGAACAACAGGCACTAACCCTGCCCTTCAGCGCTTATGGTCCAGCAGCAGAGACAGCAAGGAATGACAGAGTGAGGAGTGTCAGAGGATAAAGAGAGGGCAGGGTGGCTCTCACTCCATCTGGGAGTAAGCAAGGGTCAGCCTGGAGAGGTGAGAGGAGAGTTTGGAGAGGTAGATGAGTTAGTCCTGACTTGATCCAAAGGCCAAGAAGCTGCTCAGATTTCAGGACACTGATTTTTTCCACCCTGCCATCATTTTTGTTGTTGCTTGTTTAACAGTTTTATTGAGATAAAATTTATCCACTGTAAGTATAGTTTGGTGATTTTTGAAATAAATTTGTATAGTCATGCAAACATCACACATTCCAGTGTCCATCACCCCAAAAGGTCTTTGTGCCCCTTTGCAGGCATTCCCTGCTCCCACTCCCAGCCCTAGGCAACCACTGGTCTGTTTTCTGCCTCTATAGTTTTGCCTTTCCTAGAAATTTCATATAATGGAAATAGTACAATATATTGTCTTCTACATCAAGCTTCTTTGACTTAGCTCCTTTCATTTAGTTGAGTTTTTGAGATACATCCGTGTTGTTGCATGTTTATTATTATTTTTGAGTAATGTGATACAATAAGAAATACATATTCTGTCTTTGTTCCCAGTTCCAGGCACACAGCTCCTAAAAGCCTTGGAATCTCTGGAGTGATGAGTGTCTTTTTCTATGCTAATGAGATGACTAGTGGTTGGGGACTTCAGGGTGGAGGCGATGTTGCCAGAAAAGGATGATATCGGGGGTTGGAACTTTCAGCCCCACCCTGAGGGAGTAGAGTGGGGCTGGAGTTTGAACTAATCACCAATGGCCAGCGATTTAATCAGTAATGCCTGTGTGATGACACTTCCATAAAAACCCCTAAATTATGGAGTTCAGAGAGCTTCCCGGTTGGTGAACATGTCAAGGTGCTGGGAGGGTTCCTTGCAATTCCATATGAGTTTAAGGATCAGCTCTTCCATTTCTGCAAAAAAGGCCATTGAAATTTTGATAGAGATTGCATTGAATCTGTAGATTGCTTTGGGTAGTATTGCCATCTTAACAATATTAAGTCTTACAATTCATAAACATGGGATGTCTTTCCATTTCTTTAGGTCTATAATGTCTTTCAACTGTGTTTTGTAGTTTTCTGTGTACAAGTCATTAAATTTATTCCTAGGTATTTTATTCTTTTGGATGCTATTGTAAATGGAATTGTTTTCTTAATTTCTTTTTTGGATTGTTCACCACTGGTGTCATTGTGGTTTTGATTTGTGTTTTCCTCATGCCTAATGATGCTGAGAATCTTTTCGTGTGCTTATTAGCCATTTATATATCTTTTTTGGTGAAATGTAATCTTTCATTCTTAATCTCCAACTCTGCATTTCCATGATTGGGAGGGGAGTCCCTTTGTCTCCCAGATACCCTTCTTCTTCCCTTCTTCCCTTTCTCTTTACTTTCAAAAAGTACTTAACAGGTGGAGGGGTAGTGCACTGCAGGGGTTAAAAACACAGACACTGGAGCCAGATGTCCAGGTCACACCCTGCTACTTACTAGCTGCATGACCTTGGCCATGTTACTTAACTTCACTTTTAGTTCCTTCAACTTTAAAATGGGGTATTTTGTTAAATAAACTAAATTTTTATTTCATTTGTTACATAAATAAGTGTCTACTATAGCCAAGCACTGTGCTAGACCCTAGAATACAGTCATGAGCAAAAGAGACACAGTCACTGTCCCAGTTGGCTTCCAGGCTAGTAGATTACTCCAATGAATGTGAAATCCCTATTGCAGTTAACACCTGAGGGAGGGTCACACATGAGAGTCTGTCTGTCAGAGAAAGCTTTTCTGAAGACACTGTTGCTTGGCAAAGAGGAAAGTATCCTACATACTGAGAACAGCATGCAGTGGGAGAGGGAGTATAGTTGAGGAGGTAGGTGGAGAGCTGTGTGGATGAAGCTCAGAGAAAAAAGCGGGAGCATGGTGGAAAATGAAGCCAAAAGAGAGGCCAGCAGGTGCAGACCAGGCTGAGCCTCAAAGCCTTGCTGAGAACTTGAAATTTTATTCTGAAGAATATGAGAAGCCATTGAGGTGTTTTAAGCAGGAAGGTGACAAATTCAGATTTCTTTTTCAAAGAGGGCCTTCTGGGCACAGTGAAATTTGAGAAAAGAGCGTGGGGCTCAGTCTTGCAGCACTGGAACACAATGACCACACAGAACATTGTCCTTCGAGACGTGTAAATGATGAGAGACATGGCGTCAAGAAGACATGATCACATACAAGTCAAATACTGCTGAGAATTACTCAAGGAAGGTGAGGACTGAAAAAAATCTACTGGATTCAGAGACAGGAGGTTTCTGGTAACATCTGAGGAGCCCCCAAACACTGCTGCTCAGCCCTCAGAGCCTGTCTGCCATCTCCAGCCCCCATGGCCACTGCCTCAGGACTTCCCCTCTGGCAGATCAGAGCAGGTCTTTCTCATTAGGCTTCTTAGGATGATTCCCTGGCAGCTTCCTGGCTGGCTGCACTAGCTGCATCATAGGGCCAGGCCAGTTTGACCATGTCTGCCCACCTCATCTAACCCACCTCACCCATCTGGCTGCTCAAGAGCCAGAGGTACCTACTGGGTGCCAGCATGAAGGTATCCTCATGTTACGGCTAAGTGCTTCTCTGAAGTCAGACACCAGTTCCTATCAGAGCTCTACCACTTATCAAGATCTAGGTGAAGGATACTTAAATGACAAACTGTTTTCCAATCTGTGATTAAATGTGACAGCGAAGCATGAATTAAGTACTCCACAAACAATATTAGTATCATAGGTTCATATTCATTCAACAATTGTTTATTGTGCCAGGCAATGGGGATATAGTAGTCAACAAGGCAGATACCATCCATGTCCACAAGGACTGCCCAATCTAGTGGGGGACCTAGTCAAGCAAAGATTCTGTTCTTTGATGGGAAAGGCACAGGGCACTGGGCAGAGGATTGGGTGGGTAGGGAAACAAAAGTTGCACCCAACCCAGTCTTTGTAGGCAGGGGTTGGTTATCCTTTTGGCAAGATCCCTTGTTACAGTATGAAGATGGGGTTGGTGGGGCCTGCCCAGTGGCGCAGTGGTCAAGTGGCACGTTGGGCTTTGGTGGCCCAGGGTTCGCCGGTTCGGATCCCGGGTGCGGACATGGCACCGCTTGGCAAGCCATGCAGTGGCAGGCGTCCCACATATAAAGTAGAGGAAGATGGGCATGGATGTTAGCTCAGGGCCAATCTTCCTCAGCAAAAAGAGGAGGATTAGTGGCAGATGTTAGCTCAGGGTTAATCTCCCTCAAAAGAAAAAAAAGAAGAAGAAAGCAAAATGCATAGAATTACCAGGTCACTATCATATTGGGTGTCACATTAACTCTTTTTGCCAAAAGGCTCAGTTGATCAATTCCCAGGTTCCAAATATCCTAAAAGCTAGGCCCCAGGGCCACGAGAGTATCTGCCTCTCTCAAGGCAGGGAACAGCCCAAGAACCCTACTGCTTCATGGAGCTTTCAGAGGTTCAAAGCCCTCTCACTCAGAAGAGAACACAAGGCCTGCCCAACAGGCCTGGGGTTCCTGCAAATTCTGTAGCCAGAGAGGAGGCTGCTGGCGCTCCCCAGCTCCTCTCACGCCTTCCCTCTCTGCTAGGCTCAGCTATAAATAGCTTGCTGGTTTCCAGTCGGGGATCTCCCAGCCCTGCAAGGAGCAAGTACCGCCTTCTCACCCTGTGCTGCCCTCAGCCTGGAGCAGAAGAGGGTGGTGGCTGGCAGGGGGAAGGAGCGGAGGGGAGGGCAGGAACCAGCACCAGAGAGAAGCTGTCCTCTGGACTACATTACCCACAATGCTAGATCATAGCTGGGAAGAGGAGGCTGCTGAGGGACCTCAGCCTGAGGTGGGAAAACCAGGCCTTGGGTGTGCAGCCCAGGGCCTGAGACCCAGTTTTTTCCAAAATCTAACCCCTAAACCTTCAGTCCTGGACCTTAGAGATCATCTCCTCTCCATGCACCCAAATCAGGCACTCAGCTGACCTGGGGCCAGGGAGACCAACAAAGCTCCTTATCTTTTGGCCTTATTCACAGTCTGTATGTGTACACGACCAAAGACTAAAAGCCTATGACTGATTTTATTCTGGATCAAGCCCAGAGGCTGCTTGGCACTTGAAGCCCCTTCCCTGGCATGTTCCCCAACTCAGTCCCAAAGCTCTGAGCTTCTCTTTCCCTGCCTCACCTGAGGCAGAACAATCAAGGGCCACAGGTTGGTCCAGCAGAAAGCCTGTACTCTGGATGACATGGTGCCCTTCTGGAAGAGCTGGGGGATGGAACTTTGGGAACTGGTGACAGTCTGGTCTCTGCTGAGGTCTGGTCCCTCTCTCTGACCTTTGCTCATCTCCCAGCAGATAGCTCAGGGTAACCACATGGCTGGGCCAGGTTTAAGTTTCTCAGAGGCACTGTAGGGAGGGCCTGTGGGGGCTTGCTGGTTCTTGCAGTGAATAACCAGAGTTGTCAGGCTGAGCAAAGGAGGCCATTCCGGGTGTTGGGGCACCCAGTGTGCACTACTCCATACCTCAGCCCCACTGCAGGTGGTATACCTGCCCCAGCTCTGGCTCCCCGTACCCCATCTCTCCAACTTTCCCTACAGAGTCAAACTATTCATGTAGAGTTCTGGGGCTCATGAACCTCCAGACCACAAGAAGCAAGCAGGTGAAGACGTTAGGGGCGGGACCTAAAGTCAGGGACTCCTATCCAAGGTGAAAAGGCACCAATGACTGGCCTGAAAACAAAGTCCTTTCCCTCTTTCCCCTGGGTCAGATGTAATAACAACTCTAGCTTACTAAGCTAGGCAGCAGGAATGCAAAGATGAGTAAGATCAAATCGTAGTCCTAATAAATAAATGATGTATAATACTGTGTTAAGTTCATAATGGGCCTATGGGGTGGGGTGGGAAGGATTTCCAGATAGCCAGATGTCTGAACCAAGTAAAGGATGAGAGGCGTTCTACCAGAATGGTGTGGGAAGGACATTCCAGGCAAAGGAGACAGCTTGAGTAGAGGCAGGGAGGGGCAAGAAACTGCAAGAGGGACGAAGGGAGAGAGAGACACCAAAGACCAACTTGCAAAATGCCAGGAGAGGAGCGGTAGGCCCTCACACCACGCTCGCAGTTTGGGCTTCAGCCCCAGGGCTGGGAGCCGCGGAACGATCTCCAGCAAGGTGAGCCTCGTTCCAAAATTGGCGGGGGAAGGGAGTGGGGCAAAATATGAAATCGGTGGGGGCAGTGGGAATGGAGGAAGGCACCGTGCCCGGGTCGGGGCTCCCAAGCCCGCCTGTCCCGCGTTCACCTCGGCCGGGCCCAGGCCGCGCGTTCCCAGCCCGCCGGCCGCCCCCTTCTTGGCATCGTGTCCCCTGGCTGCTGGCTCCCAGGCGCGGGCGGGCCCCGAGGGCCAGGCTCCCGCCCACAGCCGCCCGCGGGCCGCCTGCCAGACGCGCCGGGAAGGAAGCGCCTTGTATGGGCCTCGAGCAGGAGGAAGCGCCTTTTAGGGCCCCGGGAGGAAGCACCATACATGGCGAGGGGCGGGCGGGGGCGGGGAAGTCGCCCGCGATGGAGGCCGCTTCCGCCGCAGAGGGCGGTGAACCGGAGTCGCGCTGCGCCACCCCCACCTGCAAAGGCCGCCACCCCCTACCCCAGGCCGCGACCCCCACCCGCCTGCCCCTACCCGCGCCGCGCCCTCCGTCTCCTCCGTGCCGGAGCTTCAGAAATGGGGGCGGGGGCGGGCTACAGTGGGTCCAGCCCGGCTTGACGCCTGACCTAGCTGAGTTGCATTCCCAGCCCCGCCGCGCACTCGCTCTGTGACCTTGAGTAAAACGCTTTGGTTTCTGAGCCTCAGATTCTTCTTCCGCGAGTGTGGGGATAAAATGAGAGGATGCCAGTTAAGCACCTCCTGGAGCGGGCATGACCCTCAGTGGCAGCTCCGTTACCCTAACAAATGTGTAAGGGGGGGGCGGTGTTCCCAATCACCTGCTGTCCGTGTCTCTTTAGCCTCTTCCCAGCCGACTTCCTCTGGGGAGCCCGAATGAAGGGCTACATGGGAGCTGACAGCTTCGGAAGAGATCTCTCCAGAAGAAAATAGGACAACCTTAAGATCTAGTTTTCCCTTCCAGGCTATGGGGTCCAGAGAGAGGGGGTTCCAATCCCAGCTTCTCCCCTTACCAGCTGATTGATGCTGGGAAGGTACTTATAATTTCCTCATCGGTAAAATGGGGATAATAACTCCTGATTTGCAGGGTTGTTGTGATAATCAAATTAAATGGGGCAAGTATCTGTATAAAGTGCCCGACATGGAGTAGGTGCTTACTTAATGTCAGTTCCTCAGTTCTCTGTGCACTTTCCCAGTTGGGTGGGGAAAAGGAGATATGAAGGGCTTGAGTACTTGGCCATTCTTCCTAGAAGCCCTGTGCCCTTGGGGAAGACTGTCTCTTCTTTGGCATCTCTGGGGCCTTATTGCCAAGATTTGATGCCTTTACCAGGGGCATGTCTGTGGCCCTGATACTCACCTTCCTCAGTTCAGCCACCATTCCAATGACCTGCCCTTCCTGTCTGCTGCTCTTCTCTACCCACCCAGAGCGTGGTTGACCTCCTAGATCGGCTGGCAAGGGCAAAAAGAACCTGGAGGAAGTTGAAGTTCCCATCACAGCCAGAACCTGGTATCTAGGACACCATCCCCTCCCACACCTGCTGTCAGTACCACACCCACACGTTTCAACACGAGATGGGTATCAATCTCAGGAAGATGTTTTCCAATCCTCCCGTGTTGGCCCTGCCCTGCCCTCATGTGTTCTGCCTGTCCTGGAGTCCCACTGAAATCTAACCTGAATCTTCCTACCTCTCAGTCGCAGCCCCATCCTGCTGTGCTGCAGTTAGCAGCCCCTAAGAGGTTCCAGGCAAGTTTGTGGACACATATAATAGATGTGTGTCACCCACAGCCTTGTTTCTTTTCATCCTTGTTGGGCAAGGAGGCTGTCGTTGGCATGGTAACCTTCCCTGCAAAAGTTGCAGCCCTCAAGGATGTTTTTCAATTCCAGCGGGGACATAGCTCCTTCTCCCACCGTAGATCACAGGGTGACATGTAGCTGTGTCATTCTGGCCTCCCCCAGAATGAGGACACGGTGCTGGGGGCATAAAAGGACTAGTTCATGGAGGGCGGCAAAGGGCTTAAGGGAGATGCTGATTGAATCTCTGGGGGGAACAGATTCCTTCTGCCTGATGTGTTGCTCCAGTTCTGAGCCCCAGAATATTTAGGGAGCCTCTGGGGATCTCATGGTGAATGATAAACACACATCTTCATTAAAACCAGGCACCTGACAAATGGCATAACGCTGGCGCTTAATTCTGTAGAATAAGCTCATAAACCATAAAGCCTCCAGAATCCAGTGATTTCCTTTCTCTTCAGTCCCTCTGTGGAATAAATGAATATTTATTAACCGTCTCCATCTTCCAGGTCCCATATATTAATTCTTCCTACAGTCCTATGAGGGAGGTATTGGAACACTCATTTTACAAATGAGGAAACTAAAAGTTGGGTAAAGATCCTAAGCAACTTGACCAAAAATACATGGCCGTGGAGTGATGGCACCAGGACTGGAGCCTAGGCCTTCAGATTCCCAATCCCACACTCCTTCTACATCCTGTGTTCCTTTGTATTTGCTACTGTGTTACTGATAAAGAAGAATCCTTCTCCCAAGGTCCCAAGGCATTGCCTTTCTAAGAGGTCCCCAGTAACGAAACGGTCATTGGCACAGTGTCCATGGCCGCGGGGTCCCTTGTGGCCCTGCATGGCACTGCAGCAGCAGCAGCAGCAGCATCCTCGTCCTCAAACCTGAGGCTTCCCCTTGCCAGCTGCCTTGTCTCCGTCATGGAGTTTCCCCGGCAGAGGGCAAGCCGAGGGAAAGTGGTTCCCAGCTGCCAGCTTCATCTAAGCAAAATTGCATTAGAGCCAGCCCCGGCTTCCCTCAGTCCCTCTAGAGTGAGCACATTCAGCTCCCCCGCAAAAGGGAGGGGGGAGAGAGACACAGCAAAAAAGGAAACTTCCATTTCTTTCCCTGGCTGGGAAGCACTTGGCTTCGAGCTGCCAATCATCTTGTAGGTGGAGAAGATTAATACTGATCCTCTGGAGATTATAGAAGTCTCTAAAATGAACCCTTGGGTGAGGGCTTTGCTCAGGAGAGACACTAATAGGAAAGCCCTGGGTTTGAGTGCGATGGATGAGGAGAGGTGGGTCTCAGGAAGGAGAGAGACCCCTGGATGCCCTCCTCCTCCCCTCATGTGCTCTTTTCTTGGTGTCATTCTTCTTTCTGTGGGTCTTCTGTCCAAAAAGACGAGAAGAATCATGTCCTGGCAACTGGAAGAGGGTGAAGGAGAAAGCAGTAGAAGGGAACTATCAGGTTGTGACCACAAGCAAAGCAGGGAGAATGTTAATAGTATTAATAGTTAATGTTTATTTACAGTGTGTCAACCACCTTCATGTGTTATCTCATTTAATCCTCTCCCTCAGGTAGATCCCGCTGTTATCTCTGTTTTAAAGATGAAGAAACTGAGGTATATGAGCTCCTCAATAACAATAGCTCCCAATTGGAGGGAGTGGGCCAGCCTCTCTATAGACATTGTCTCATTTAATCCTCACCACAAACGATGAGATGGAACCATTCTGCCCATTTTCCACAGGTGAAAACTGAGGCTCAGAGAGGTAGGGAACGCGCCTGTGATCACTAAGTTATAAATCGCAGAGTGAGGGATTAGAATTTGGATGTGTGACTCCAGAACATGTGGGCTTGACCGCTTTGCCTCGCTGACACAGAGGCTTCTCTACTTCTTCCAGATGGAGATAGGCTGAGACCACAGAAAATCTGCCCGCGTCTACACTTTCCTAGTGCTCACCACACAGATGAAAACCTGGCTGGGATCGTTCATTTGATTCAGTTCCGACTTGCCACCAGAGTATTTTTAGGGCCTGGACAGATGGGCCTGGGTAACATGGGGCCCTGTGTCTTAGAGCTCTGGCTGTCTCCAATCCAGATTCCCGAGGCAGGAAGAAGCCTTGAGAGGTCTTCCTTACCCTCCCCATGCTTGAGAATCCCCTAAGAGATGCAAAGATGTCTAAATTGAACAGCCCTAAGGAGGTCTCCTTAAGACTCAGAGGAGGTGCTTCTCGGAGAAGAGGGTGGAGAGCCCAGCAATTTCATTCAGGGAGACGAGATGGCAGCCTCTCCAGCCTGTTGGGCTTCCAGCGGCCTTTCCCAGAGGCTCCTCTGCACTGTTACGGGAGCAGATTCCATCGTCCCACCCCCACAGCCCTGCTTGGAATCTTGAGTCAGAGGAAAGGTTCCACTTCACTTTCCCTGGAACGGCAAGTCAAGGATGCAGCAGTCTAACTGGAGAGGAGAGGAGCTGGAAAGTGAAAAAGGAAAGTGCCCATTTACTTCCCTACCATCTCTTTTATTTTTAAAACATTTTACTTATTTGTTTTTTATTCCACCATAGTAATGCAAGTACATTGCAGAAAATACATGTGATGGAAATAAGATTTTATTAGTTTGTGTGTTCTTCCTTTTTTCTCTCCTTTTACCCATCCACCAAAAGGTTTCCAGCTCAGAATCCAATCGTACTTTCCAGTTTAGAGAGTTTGCTCTTTGCCAGCCCAGTTCCTGGATCTTTTGTAGTATAGAATCAGAAGAGGAAGGAGGGGGGCCGGATCGCTGGCTCAGCAGTGAAGTGCTCACGTTCTGCTTCGGCAGCCCGGGGTTTGCCGGTTCAGATCCCGGGTGCGGACATGGCACTGCTTGGCAAGCCATGCTGTGGCAGGCGTCCACATATAAAGTGGAGGAAGATGGGCATGGATGTTAGCTCAGGGCCAGTCTTCCTCAGCAAAAAGAGGAGAATTGGCGGCAGATGTTAGCTCAGGGCTAATCTTCCTCAAGGAAAAAAAAAGAAGGGGGAGGAGGGGTGCTGGTTAGAGAGAGAGAATGAGCTGTAGAGTCTGAGAGGCTGGGAAAAGGAAGGACTTGGGCAGAGAGGCTAAATTGATCTATATAATAAAGAACAAGGAAGGGGGAGGGAGAAAGGAAAGAGACAGGTTAGAAAGGAAAGGCAGGCATTTTATGAAGTATTGCTGTGGGGCAGTAAGTGGATTCCCCTAGTTCCCCAAGTAGAGATTGGATTTCCAGGATTATAATTCTTTATTTGCAACTCCGTGTAGAGCCTTGACCATGTAGAAACCCAGAATTTATTAGGGTTCCATATAGGAAAGTACAAAATATCATTGTTTGGTAAATGAAAGGAAGCAGTCAAGTATTTATTCTGTCTTTGTGTTTTTGTTTTTTTTTTTGAGGAAGACTGGCCCTGGGCTAACATCTGCGCCAATCTTCCTCTATTTTGTATGTGGGATGCCACCACAGCATGGCTTGATGAGCAGTGTGCAGGTCCACACCCAGGATCTAAACCTGTGAACCCCAGGCCGCCAAAGCAGAGCATGCGAACTTAACCACTACGCCACTGGGCCAGCCCCTGTCCTGTCTTTTTTTACAACTATGGTTTAGTCTAAATTCTTTGTCAACAAATTCTGATTAGTAAATGCCAATGGAATGATAGGATTACAAAATCATCATTTCCTAACCTCTAATGAGATAATGGGTTTAGACAAGGATCATCAATCATCAGGGAGTCCTAAAACCATTGGGTGAAAGATTGAGGGGAGCTTTATAATACCAATAATACTTGACCCCTCCAGATAATTTTAACATCACGAAAAGAGAGACCACCCAAGAGAACTGAAAACATATGTTCACACAGAAACCTGTGTATAATGTTCATAGCAGCAGCATTATTTGTAATAGCCAAAAGTGGAAGGAACCCAAATGTCCATCAGCTGATGAGTGGATAAACAAAATGTGGTATAGCCAAACACTGAAACATTATTCAGCCAAAAACTGAATGAAGTACTGAGGCATGTTACAACATGGACGAACCTTAAAACATTATGCTGAGTAAACAAAGCCACATATTTCATGATTCCATTTATATAAAATGTCCAGAATAGGCAAATCTGCAGAAACAAAAAGTAGATTAGTGGTTGCCAAGTGTTGGGGGGTAGGTGGAATGAGGAGTGACTGCTAACAGGTACAGGGTTTGGGCGGGGGCGAAGGGGGGCGGTGATGGTAATGTTCCAGAATTAGATAGTGGCAATAGTTTTACAACATTATGAATATATTGAAAACCATTGAATTGTACACTTTCAAATGGAGAATTTTATGTTAACTGAATTATATTTCAATTTAAAAATCATATCTAGGAAATTAAAAGGAGAGAACCAAAAATTATGTGCCTCTTGATATGTTGCAATAGCAAGTATATAGCATTGCCTAAAAAGTGAAGCTGAATCTGATCAACCTCTAGGTGTAACAAGTTTAGAGGAAATTCATGAGATAGAAAGACATCATAAACAACATTACAATCTGTCAAATTCCAAAAGTGGAGGAATTCTTCATTATAAATAACCTGGTTTCTTGAATAAATAAATAGCAAGATGAGCTATTATGAATGAAAAGAAACTTGAAAGACGTATCAACCAAATGCAAAGTCTGGTCTTTTTTAGGTCCTGATTTAACCAAAGGAACTTAAAAAATACTTATAAAGATATATACTGAGGGGCCAGCCCTGGGGCCGAGTGGTTAAGTTCGTGTGCTTTGCTTTGGCGGCCCTGGGCGCGGACACAGCACCGCTGGTCAGGCCATGCTGAGGCAGCATCCCACATGCCACAACTAGAAGGACCCACAACTAAAAAAATACACAGCTATGTACTGGGGGGCTTTGGGGAGAAAAAGGGAAAATAAAATCTTAAAAAAAAGGTTGTGTACTGAAGTACTTGCAGATGAAATTATATAATGTCCAGAATTTGCTCAAAACAATCCACTGTGTGGTGGTGGGGAGGGAGGAGGTGGTAAAGATGAAACAAGACCACCTATGAATTGACGGTTGTTGAACTGCTGATAGATACAGAGAGGTTCATTGCACTATTCCCTCCTACTTTTGTGAATGTTTGAAAATTTACGCAATAAAAAATATGAGGTTTGATTTATCCATGAAATTGGAGCATATTTAGAAGTTATATCTTATTTGAAGAAAAGTGGGCTAAGATCAAATAATTGAGTTGGAAGTGACTCATACTTTATTGAAAGCTGAAATAAAAGAGCATGTATAAAATCTGAAGTGACTAGTTGAATTATTGTTATCATTGCTATAACTAAACTGGAAGTGGAGCGGGGGCACCAGGACCCTCCCAGGGAGGCAAGAGGCAGTGCAGCCTTTCGAGCACACAGAAACACAGTCAGACTAAGTCGCAGACCTTCTCTCTAATGCCACTTGTGTCCCTGTTGCCTCTAGGAAAAGTGCAACCTTCCGAGTCCGGCCTGGACCTGCCTCCAGGCTGGTTCCCTGCCCCTCCTCTCCTTGCTTCCTGGCCACACCACCATTAATTCATGCTGGTGAACATGCTGACCTCCTTGCCTTTGCACTTGCTGTTCCCTCTGCCTGCAAATTCTTGTCCTCTGAACTCCCAATCTTCCTTTTACACCCTATTCCTACGTCCCCTCCTCCTTGACAGAATTAGTCACTCCCTGCTCTATACACACCTCTGTTATATCATGCTGTAAGGTAATTATTTATTTCTAAATCTTTCCCCACCCAATTCTGTACTGCCCCAGACTTTATCTTTTTTATCTCTACGTGCACAGGGCCTGACATAAAATAGGTATTTGATTAATGTTTTTTCGGATAACAGACTAAGTTACTGAAGGAGCAGTGCAGACTGGATGGCCCAGGGCTGAGTGTGGCCCCAAGACAGTGACCCAGACTTGGGCTCTTCCTTCTGCAATGTGCCCACTAAACTGGGGTACACAAAACAGTCTGATCCAAGAGTAACCAGCAAGACCACCTGGTTAACACCAACTCAGTAACAAGCAGAAGAAAGAAATTTCAGAGGAAGGCCTTGAGCCTAGTAGTATCCGTGAGTTGTAGACTGGAAATGGGGATAGGGGGATACTTCAGTGATGGGGCAAGATCTCAAGAGTTCTCTAAGAAATAGTTGAGGGAGCTTGGTGAGCCAATAAAATAACAACGCTTTCTGACTCTTTTTTTTAATATTGGCACCTGAGCTAACATCTGTTGCCAATCTTCTTTTTTTCTTCTTCTCCCCAAAACCCCCAGTACATAGTTGTATATTCTAGTTGCAGGTCCTTCTGGTTGTGCCACGTGGGACGCCACCTCAGCGTGGCCCGATGAGCGGTGCCATGTCCGTGCCTGGGATCTGAACTGGTGAAACCCCGGGCTGCCAAAGTGGAACATGTGAGCTTAACCACTTGGCCACGGGGCCAGCCCCGCTTTCTGACTTGTGAAAAACCCACAGTCCCCAAATTTAGAAGTAGCGGCAGCTCCCTTGTACTTCTATCCTGCCACCCCCAACAGACAATCCTCCTACAGGCATATGAAACGGCCAACTTGTGTCCACTCAGCAAAGAATGTAGAGCCCTGAGACCCTAGAATATCTTTCCCTTCCTTACTTTTTAGCATTCTTTAACACCTTACAATTGAAGGGGCACATCCTTGCAAGGGGAAAGAATGATCCATCAGAGAACTTCCACAAAGATCCCTATATCACACCAGAGTCTAAAAAAATTATTTGCTTAGTTTTTTCTTTTTCTTTCATAAATAGAATGATTTTCTTCTTTTTTATTAAATTGCTGATTGATTGATTTGATTTGATTTTTTTTCTGAGGAAGATTTGCCCTGACTAACATCTGTGCCAGTCTTCCTCTATTTTGGATATGAGTTGCCGCCACAGCATGGCCACTGACGAGTGGTGTAGGTCTATACCTGAGAACTTAACCCAGGCCACCAAAGCAGAGCATGCCAAACTTAACCACTAGGCCACAGGGCCGGCCCCAGAATGATTTTCTTCTGATGATAAAAATGCCTGCTCAACGTAAAAAATGAAATAAAAATTTCCCACAATCCTACCAAAGTAACAAGTATTAACATTTGACATATGCATGTATGCACATAAATGTATTTTATAAAAATGGACTCATGCCATATAAAGTTTTATATATTACTTTATCACTTAGTATTATATTGTTGACATTTCTTCAGGTCAATAATTATCTCAGAACATGATATATAATGACTGCCTAGTAGTCCATCATGTAAGAATATACTTCAGCCATCATCTATGGGACATTTATGTTGTTGCCAGTTTTTCTCCATTATGAAGAATACTGTAATTAACAGCGATCCTGGAAGGATTGCTAGGTCAGAAGGCGTGAACTTTAGTAAGGCTCTTGGTGCCTGCTGTTGAATTGCCCACAGGAAAGTTTGTACCAGTTTAGTCTCCATCAGTGTATGAGATTTTGTATGTCAAAGTGCTTTCCTGGGGCCTGCCTGGTGGCGCAGCAGTTAAGTGTGCATGTTCCACTTTGGCGGCCCGGGGTTCGCCCATTCGGGGCGTAGGTGCAGACATGGCACCGCTCATCAAGCCATGCTGTGGTAGGCGTCCCACATATAAAGTAGAGGAAGATGGGCATGGATGTTAGCTCAGGGCCAGTCTTCCTCAGCAAAAAGAGGAGGATTGGCAGCAGTTAGCTCAGGGCTAATCTTCCTCAAAAAAATAAATAAATAATTTTTTAAAAAAGAAATTATTAAAACCAACAAAAAAAGTGCTTTCCCTCCTCTCACATGTGTGAAAAAAGTGAGGTGTTGCTGTAGTTCTCACAATGAATATTTATTTTGAAATCGGGGAAAAATCACATGCTTCTTTTAAAGAGAAGGAGAAAATAAGTATTATTTTTCCTGTTAAACAGATGGGGAACCTGAGGCCCATGGATGAGTAACTTAAAAAGACCTGCTTTATGGAGCCTGACAGTGGGACCTGAGGAGATTGAAAAAAGTGTTTCTGGATAGAACCAAGATGCTTCTGAGAAGAAAATTCTAAGGACTTTGGCAGTTTCATTAGCCAAAAGTGAAATCTAGCTCCGAAGAGAATGAAAGATGACGCTGAGGTGGCAATTTGGGGGAATCATCACAAATCTGAGGAGACAAAATCAGTTCTGAGGCTGCTGTAATGGGATTGGAAGTAGTAACCACTCTAAAGCTTCTGTTTTAGAGGGACTTGAGGACCATCAAAGTTTTGTCTGTGTCATTCATAGAAGATTGAGAACGCTCCCCAAGGTTCTCCTTGGCCTCATCACTGATCTGAGAAGGCTTACAACAGGGCCAAGTCAGGTGGACCTGGGGATATTAAATACGTGATTCTGAGAAGACAGTTTGAGGTGGACAATTGGTGTGGAGATGACTGAAATTTTTTTCTTTATTTTTATTTTATTTATTTATTTTTTTGCTGAGGAAGATTAGCTCTGAGCTAACAACTGTTGCCAATATTCCTCTCTTTTTTTGCTTGAGGAAGATTTGCCCTGAGCTAACATCTGTGTCAGTCTTCTTCCACTTTATATGTGGGTCACTGCCACAGCATGGCTGACAATGTTGTAGGTCTGTGCCACATCCAAACCTGAGAACCTGGGCCACTGAAGTGGAGCATGCTGAACTTCACCACTACACTCCGGGCAGGCCCTGAAAATCAGTTTTGATAAAGCAGCTGGAGGAGATTCACTGTCTCTGAGAAGTCAGTTTGAGGGAATTCAAAGTTGGTTCTAAAGAGATTGAAAGGTGGTTGGCAGGCTGGGATAGTTTTGTTTCTCCTTCTCCCAGAACCCCTCCAAATCTCCTGGACCAACTTGCCCACAGTCGGTGCTCCTTTATTTTTTTTTAGTATTGGCCCTGAGCTAACGTCTGTTGCCAATCTTCCTCCTTTTTTCTCCGCAAAGCCCTCACTACATAGTTGTCTATCCTAGTTGTAGGTCATTCTAGTTCTTCTGTGTGGGATGCCACCACAGCATGGCTTGATGAGTGGTGTGTAGGTCCATGTCCAGGATCCAAACCAGCGAACCCCAGGCTGCCAAAGCAGAGTGTACGAACTTAACCACTTAGCCACGGGGCGGCTCCTTTTTTCTTCTTTCTTTTTCTTTCTTTCTTTCTTTTTTTTTTCTATGAGAAAGATAGGCCCTGAGCTAACATCTGTGCCAATCTTCCTCTATTTTATGTGGGATGCTGCCACAGCGTGGTTTGATGAGTGGTATGAAGTCCACGCCAGGGATCCAAACTGGCGAACCCTGGGCCGCCAAAGCGAGCACGAACTTTACCACTATGCCCCCAGGCCGGCCCCTGGTGCTCCTTTAATTTGTTCAAAAAATGAGGCACAGTTTGTTTCTTAGGAGTCTGGTTTTTGGATCTGAAAAGGTTCTAGGATGAGAAGTTGGTTCTGAGGAGAAATGAGCTTCCAAAAAGGCTGAGATTGTGTTCTCTGAGGAGGGCACCCATCGCTGGTTCTTTGGAAAGGGCAACTTCCTCATTTGTTTGGGAGCCGAGGAGCCCTCTGGCCGCGGTGGGTCTCCTGAAGTACCTGAGCCTCAGGGATGGGACAAGACACTTCAGGATACATTCATTTCCACCCATTTGCCTCCCCAGATTTCTTACATCCCTCCCCTCAAAACAAGTCCCGAGTGAGAGTCTTAGGAGGGCCTCCACCCCTGCTACCTTGGGGCCTGCCCTTTGGCCTCCAGTTTGCAGATCAGCACCATGATCTTAGAGGGTTGTGTCCTCCGAGCACAGGGGCTGGTCAGAGCTCAGGCCAGGGCAGCTAGCAGGACAGAGGGTCCAAGAGGGTCACCCCAGGATGGAGGACAGGTCTGTAAGGATGGGATGAACGCTGGGAAGCCCACCTGGTGAATGGGCACTCAAAGACAGGGATGGAAAAGATTTTTTAAAAAATAATATTTATTTATTTTTGCTGAGGAAGAGCTTCCCTGAGCTAACATCTGTTGCCAATCTTCCTCTTTTTTTGTGTGTGAGCCGCTGGGACAGCATGGCCACTGACAGATGAGTGGTGTAGGTCGGCACCGGGAACCGAACTCGGGCCGCCGAAGTGAAGCACACTGAACTTAAGCACTAGGCTACCCAGGCTGGCCTGAAAAGATTTTTAAATATAGCTTTATTGAAGTATAAAGGATTTAAAAATAGCTTTATTGAGGTATAATTTACATACCATAAAATTCATCCATTTTAAGTGTGCAATTCAATGACTTTTAGTAAATTTACAGAGTTGTTCAAACATTACACCAGTTTTAGAATATTTCCAACATCCTCAAAATAACAAGCTGATTTGCAGTCAAAACCTACTCTTAGGCTCAGCCCCCTGGCAACTACGAATCTGCTGTCTGCATAGATTTGCCTTTTCTGGATATTTCGTATAAATGCAATCATATGATATACATCTGACTTCTTTATCATAACGTTTTTGAGGTTTATCCATGCTGCAGCACACATCCCTATTTTGTTCCTTTTTACTGCTGAATGGTATTTCATTGTTTGGATATACCACATCTTGTTTATTCATTCACCAGTTGAATAGACATTTGGATGGTTTCCATTTTTTGGCTGTTATGAATAATGCTGCTATGAACAGTCCCACACTTATCTTTGTGTGAACATATTTTCATTTCTCTTGGGTAGATACCCAGGAGTGGAATTGCTGGGTCATAGGGTAGATATTTAACTTTATAAGAAACAGCTAAGTCATTTTCCGAAGAGGCTACACCTTTTTACATGCCCATCAGCAGTGTATAAGAGTTCCAGTTTTTCCACATCCTCACTAGCACTTGTGATTGTGTGTCTGGAAAGGCTAATTGTTGAGGATAATTTTCTAAAATAAGTGTAGCCGCCCATGCACATACCCAGGCAGGCAGCAAATGCCAATTTATCAGAGTTGGGAACACAGACCAAGACTCACCCTCTGGCCTCAGCTGCCCTTTTCACACTCAGGCAGCTCCACAGTCCCAGGCCTTCTGGGCCCAAAGAGGAGAGAAAGAAGTTGTAGTTACAACACTATCTCAGGACTGAGAGGCGGGAATGAGGTAGGATAGGGTTTGCAACAACTAATGGGTGAGTGGTGCCTGTGTTCCAGAAAACCCATGCAAGGTAGAGCCCACAGGAAACAGTAAAAAAGGCAAGGCGTACAGATAACCTCTTGGAACTAGTCTCCCAGGGCACCTTCCCACATCCTCTGATCTCAGACCCTTCCTCCTTTTGAGGCAGGAGTGCCTCACCAGTGCGTGGCCCACCATCCAGCAGGTACCTTTCCTCCTTAGAAAAGTATCACTAAGGATTTATGTGCATTTGCCAAGCAGAATAAATCATGACAGCATACCTTGGCTAGCCCCAGACATCTCATTACCAGGAAGGTATAAACAAACTGGAGGGAGTTTGGAGTAGAGCAATAAAAATGATGAAGGGGCTGGCTCTGTTTACATGCGGAAAGGTTAAATGAAGCAAATCTTTTAGGAGGTTGAGCCCTGCCTCTGGGAGTGTGGGGGGAGATTGGTGATTATTGCTTTGAGTAAGAGGGAGGAGAGTAAATGGGGACATGGTGGGAAGAAGGAGCCAGAATCGGGAGGCTTCGGAATAAATAAGGACACATCCACATAAGGACTTGTACTCAGATGTTCACAGCAGCTTTATTTGTAATAGCCCCGAAGGGAACCAACCCAAATGTCCATCCACAGGTACAAGATTGTGCTATAGCCATTGCAGTGGAATACTACTCAGCAATAAACAAGAGTGAACTATTTATGCATGCAGCAATGTGGATGAATTTCAAAATAATGATGCTAGGTGAAAGAACCCGGACCAAAACGAATACATAAAATTATTCAACTTATATGAAACTTCAGAAAATGTAAACTGATCTAGATAGTGACAGAAAGCAGATCAATGGTTGCCTAGGGACATGGGGTGGAAGAAGGAAAAATTACCAAGGGGCATGAGAAAAGTTTTGGAGGTGATGGATATGTTCACTATCTTAAATGTGTTGATGGCTTCACTGTGTACACATATGTTAAGACTCATCAAATTGTACACTTTATATGTACAGTTTATTGTACATCAATTGTACCTCAATAAAGTCATAATAACAATAATAATAATAAGCCTAAGTAGTGAGTGGAGTAGGCTTGTTGGAGAGAGCTCCCTGAAAAGGGAAATGAGGTAGATTTACTTGGGTCTGAGGAGCTGAGCCACCAACTTGACCTAAGAGAATTCAAGTATGCTAGGTTCTAGTAAAGGGAAAAGGGAGATGGGAAGAAACATCACAGAAGTGGAGGGCTAGATTTGCTATTTGAGTGCAGAAATCTTATTAGCACCAAAGGCTTATGGGTAAAATGTTGAAATCTTATTTGCTTGACACTCAGTTCTTTTAGACTTGGCCTCATTTCCCTTAGGACCACCTGGATCTCACTCTGCCCAATCTTCCCCTCTCAAACTGCACTGTGTGTGGCTGACCAGGGAAAACAGCAGGGTTGAGGAGAGAGAGGAAGCCTGCAGGGAATATCTCTGATCTTGGAGTACCCATTCCTAACTCCATTTCTTCCTGGGGTTGGGGGACTCCAAGCGGGGGGACGTAGAAGGAACACACTTCAAACCCAGCCTGACAACCAGGCTAAGCTCTGCCTTTCTAAGTGCTTAGAATCTTTCAAAATGGACGAGGCTGAACATTCCTGAAATTAAAGAGAAAAGAGTACCTCTCAGGTACTAGGAGGAAGGGTCAAGGGTCCTTAGAACTCAGTTCTTTCTTTTACATCAGAGTCTAAACCCGTCCTCTGCTCGCCAAGTTCCCCGGCCCCACTCTCCTCTTCCACCCCACTCCCCTCTGTCCTTCTCATCCCTGAAGCCCTAGGCAGTGTCCCCAGGTAGCAATCAATTGTTCAACACTATCTGGGTCCCTTCCCAAACCTCAGCCTTTATGATGATGAGAGCTTTTATCAGCACTGCCCTGTGCCCTTGGTTTCAGATTTCCCTCCCAGGAGCAGGAGTTAAAATGAACACTTTCCTTTTTCTTTATACTATAGGACTGTAAAATGGGGCAATTTTTGGGTCTTGCCCTATTTCAACCATGCAAAGAAACTTGAGTTTTCACTCTCAGAACCTAAAGAAACCCTGATGATAGGAGAAAAAAAAAAATATCTAGCAGGCGTGTCATAATTTCTCAACAAGCCATCTGCATCAGAATCTCCTGGTGTGTTTGTTATCAAGGTCAGTTCCAGGACCCCAGCCCAGACTTCAAGAATCAGATGCTCTGAGAATGGGGCCGGGAATCTGATTCTGAGGCACTGTAGTCACATAGGAGACCCTCTACTTTAAAGGAACAGAGTCTCTTTGCTCTTTCTTTCACATTTTATTCTTGCCATGGTTAGTTTCTTGGGAGTCTGTGGTGAGAAATTCTTAAGAATGTGTAACAGGCATAGACTTGTGTTCCTGAGCCTAGAGTGAGATGAGGAGGGGTAGGTGGGGCTGGGAAGAGGTGTGCCAACGCAAATATTGTCCCATCAGGATCTGGCACTTTTGCTAGGAGGCTCACAGGGATGTGCCCTTTGCTGGAGAAGGTGGCTTGGTTCCCCCTGCTCCAGGCTGGGGAGTCTGGTATCATGGGAAAGGGCAGAGGTCAAGAGCATTGGTGCTTGAGGGCTAGAATGGAAGAGAAAGAATCGGGCCTATGCCAGGGGATTGCTGTAATTCCTGGCTCCAGAGAGGTGGGTAGGTAACTGAGGAGACCCTTAGAGGGAGGAGGATTAACCAGGGAGACCCTCAAAAGGAGGAGGAGTAGAGGCAAATGAGACTTCGACTTCACTCAGGGCCTGATAACCATACTGGGTAGGGGGCATACTTCATTGTCCTTGATTTTGGGGGTCAGAAGTTAGGAGGGGAGCCCAGGCTTAGGAATTCCAGGACACCAAATCTATTGTACCCATCTGACCAATTCACAGAAGACTCATATAAGGATTGCAGTTAGTGTTTCCATTCAGTAATCCATCCATCAACTCTCCTGGGCAAAGACCAACCAGTGCCCTCCCTGCCTCACACAAAGCAAGTCAATTGAGTTGAGTCCTACTTACTCTTCCTGACTCAATGTTTCCACCTTTCCTAAGCCCTGGGTGGGTTGTGTGCCCTTCTCTGTGCTCTTACAGAGCCCCATGCTTGCCTATATTACAAACCATAACACCATGTTATAATTTTTGGCTTACATCTCTGTCTTTCCAAATGACAATCTTCATTATTGTTGTGGCCAGCTCAAGATCTCTCACAGAGTAGACAGATGCTCATAAGCCCACAAGGATTGCTCTAGCCGTGTGGACCCTCTGGGAGCTGGGGCCAGAGGACCCTGGCATCTCAGACCTTCTACACAATGGGAACAGACTTGGTCTGGATGGGAACCTTAAGACTCCAGGCCAGTCTCCTGTCCACTCTGCCCCGTGCCCCAGGAAGCTGCCAAGGATTGCTGCTCCAGCTGGCAAGTAATGAGATTTCTTCCTGGAAGGATTCTTGGCTTGACAAGTGGCCCTGACCTCTTCTAGGCTTCTTCGACATCCTTAGGTTTCTGGGGACATGGAGGATGGGAAGGAGAGGCTGAGTCAGCCCCAGCTTTGTTGCTGTTTCCCAAAGTCCTTGTGCCCACCCCTTATCTCCCCCAAGTGCATATGGCAAGGATTCCCAAGAACCTAGATTTTCCCAACCCTGCATAGAGATGGGGGGCAGGGCTGGCTGAACCTTTGGGGCCAGGAGAATAGCATTGCCTCTGGCCACACATGTTCCACCCCTATCACTGGCCGTTAGCTTTAACTAACCAAGACAAGACTGCAGCCCACCAGACTGAGGAGGAATAGGCCCAGGATCAAGAAGAGGAGATTCACACCCAGTCCTCATAAAGAATTCACTCCAGTGACACACAGTGGACATGACTCTGGTTGGAATACCTTTGTCTCTGTAAAAGCCCTTCAAACCCCTTGAGAGGGACAGCTACTGCAGACCACCCCACCCTCAGCCCAGGAAACACACCCAACCACACCTATTTTATTTTCCTTTTAATTTTTCTCAAGGATATACACCACATATCCCATGGGCAATAAAGCGCATTCAATGTGTTTATAAGCCAAACAGTCACTTTGTTTAAGCAAACACAAGTACAAAGTAAAATAAAACCACAAAATAATGAACTGCATGTTCATAACATATAAAAATTGCCGCCTACTCAGTAGGTAACTACAACATTCCAACTCCTGAATATATTTATAAATTTACATTTTCAGTTAAAAAAATAGACTTTTGAGAGTTCAGATTTTGTTTTAGATTTTGTTTTCTTACATTCTGGAGAACTGAGGCTCGGCTCAGCCCTCTTACTCATTTTGCTCCCAAAGCCTCCCCCAATTCATCACTCCCTGCCCCCCTTAAGGCTAGAGGTGAGCATGTCCCTCACAACTGCACATGTCAAGCCATCAGCGAGGCGCATCACACGAAAGGCACCAAGACGTGAAACTTTTTAAACCAAAAGGACGGAAAAAAAAAAAAACCACTTTCAAAAAAAAGAAGAAAATCCAAACCATATTTTGCCACATGTGAGAGTATGGTCGGGCAATATTTACAAAAAGATTAACGGAACAGCACTCTGACACATGCTCTGATTAATACCGAGGACTGCTGTTTCAAAAAAAGCTTCAAACTTAATTGTCACAGCATCATCACAAAATTAAAGGATCACCATTGGTTTGCTTGGCTTTGCTTTTTTTTTTTTCCCCCCCAAAGTGAGGACTTAACTCCAAATAATACAATAGAATATGCAAATTATCTTCACATCAAGAGAACCCCAAGAAAAACAAAATCCATGGCACAGACACTGTACAAGGGTACAGGGCTGGGCTCTGAGGGGCCCAAACCCCATGTTGCCAACTTGATTTTCTAGCATTGAAGGGAGCAAGGGGTCAGGCATACGATGGAGATGATACTGAAATGATATATCCAAAATCCATGCAAATCAAGTTCTTTGGATAGAGGTGAAGAACTTGGACATGGCTGTTTCAGGCAGCTGAAGTCAAAGGGAGTAGGGGAGGAAGGGAAAGTGGGCAGAAAGAATTGTTGGCCAACAAACCTTCCACGCCGACCCTGGGGTTGAGTAAAGAGGGAGGATTTGGCTCTGAGGACCTCCATCTGACCTAAGAAGAACCCCCTCCTATGGCCGTCTCCTCTTCCTGTCCTTTAAGTCTCTTGTGTTTCTTTTTCTCCCTTTGCCCTTTCCTTTAGCAAATTTCAATTGTCCTCGGAGAAAAGGTTGTTGTCATGTCCGAAAGCCCTGTGGAGGCGCTGAAGGAGTTGGTGACAGCTGAAGAAGGGAAGCTACTGATTTGGGCTGGGAAAGCAGGGGGAACGGAGGAGTATGTGGTGGCCACCGAGGGTGAGGGGAAGCCACTGTGCACAGGGGACGGGTAGGTCGAGGAGCCGGGAGAGGAGAAGGAGGTGGGCACAGGCGATGGGTATGAGGTGGTGGCTGGGGATGGATAAGAGGTAGTAACCGGGGACGTGTAGGAGGTAGCCACCGGGGACGGGTAGGAAGAGAGGGAGGAGGTGGCAGAAGAGGCAACAACACCTTTGTCTGCTTTTTTGTCCTTCTGCCGCAGGTGGATCTTGGTATGCCTCTTGCGTTCATCGCTCCTGGCAAACTTTCTCCCACAGATGTCGCAGGCGAAGGGCTTCTCGCCTGTGTGGGTGCGGATGTGGGTGGTGAGGTGGTCACTGCGGCTGAAGTTGCGCATGCAGATGCGACACTGGAAGGGCTTCTGGCCAGTGTGGATGCGAATGTGGCGGGTAAGCTCATCTGAGCGGGAGAAGCGGCGGTCACAGGACTCCACTGGGCAGGCATAGGGGCGTTCGTGGGGGGGCGTCTTGCTGGGCCGGTTGGGGTACTTGCGCATGCGGCTGGGTTTGATGAGCTGAGACTGGTAGGTGGTGTTGAGGGCCTTCAGGTCCTGGGAGCCCGACTGTGTGGCAAAGGCCTTGATGGTAGAGAGTGGAGTGAGCGAAGGCTGCTGGGTACGGCTCTCCAGGCCCTGGAAGGGCTTTTGGTCTGGCGTGCCCAGGCCCAAGTCCCCCTGCTGCTGTGGAAACAGGTAGTCAGGGATCATGGGGACCTGGAAGCCACCCTTGGCAGCAGGGTAAGCAGGAGGTGGGTACTGGAGCGCGGTGCCTGCCGAGCCGGGAAAGGCCTGGTTTTGTGGCTCAGGGAAGATGTCAGTGTTAGGCGTGGGGAAGGTGGGTGCCGCGGAGTAAATGGGGCTGCTGTCGTTGGACTGCACCGCACAGCTCAGAGGTGGGCTCTGGGAGGCAGAAGAGGAGGAGGAGGCCGCTGGAGATGGTGCTGAAGATGAAGTGGCCGGTGGGTTGGTCATGCTCACGAGGCCACTGACCAGGCTGAAGAGGGGCTCAGGCCACAAGGTGTTGCCACTGTTGGGCGCAGGCTCCAGAGAAAAACGGCCAGTGTAGGTGATGGGCGGCAGCCGGGTGGTTTGGCTCGGGTAACTTGTCTCCACGAGAACCTTCTCGTTATTCAGAGAGATGTCAGGAAAAGACTCTGGGAGGAGAGAGAGAGGGACGAGGCCTGGTTACTGGAGAGCAATCACTGGAGGACGAGGAGGACCCAAGCTGCCAGGCAAGAGGTCGGGCCGGCTACCATTGACTCCCGGGCTGGTTAATAATTGATAGCAGCAGATTGCAATGTTCCTGGACCCGCTCCAGCGGCAGAGCCCATTTCAACAACAGCTGACGCAAATACGGAGAATCCCCCTCCACTGCAGCTCCCAGAGCTGCACCGCGGCGGCTGCGCGGGCAAGGAATTCCCGCCAGCACCCCCTCGGCTGCGGCTAGTACGCGCCCACTACCCCGGGCAGCCGGGACATCTTTGGCCACAGATCACAGCCTTTCCTTGGGGACAGACGGCAGGCACGGCCTTTGGGGGGAGGGGGGCCACAGCCCTGCTCATCAAAACAAGCCCTCCCCCCGCCTCCACCCACCCACGCAGCCCCAGAGCGCTCCATCCAAAACAAAAGCTCTCTCCTCTGCGTACCGCTAGAAACGAGGTGGGTGGGGGTGGGGGTGGATGTCCCCAGGCATCCCTTTAACATATGACCCTGAGGATGCGAGGAACAGAAGGGAAACCCCACTTGCATCCCTGAGGTCTAGGAGCACTACTGCGGTGAATGGAGCGCTGCAAAGGCTGTGGGGAAGGACTGGAAGCCAGGATGGTGGCGAAGGGGCTAATCCTGGGCATAGGCCACCGCTTACCTGAGGTCAGGTGCTCGTAGGGCTGCTCGCCTGCCTCCCCCTGAGGGTTGAAGGCGCTGCTGCTGCTGCTGTTGCTGCTGCCCCCTCCAGCTCCACCGCCCCCGCTGCTGCTGCTGCTGTTACCGCCGCTGCCCTCAGGGGCTCCGGCGGCACCGAGGAACTGGGGAGCCCCGTTGCTCAGCAGCATCATCTCCTCCAGCTTAGGGTAGTTGTCCATGGTGGGCGAGTGAGGAAAGGAGCCAAACGGATCGGAGATCTGCAGCGGGGACATCAGCTGCATCTCGGCCTTGGCTGCGGCCATCCCGGGCGGGCTGGCGAGCTGCTGTTGGGCCGGGTGGGCGCAGCCCGGGGCTGGAGCTGGGGGGACACACTCTCGGGGGCCTGGCCGGGTCACATGCGGGGCGCGGGGCACACTATGGAGAGTGCAGGTGGGGTCCCCAGGCTCGCCCTCGCCGCCGGCCGGTGTGAACGCGGTGCTGCTACGGAGGCTGGGGCAGGGGCCGGTCCTGCAGCGGCGAAAGCTGGCGGCGGCGGCGGCAGCTGGCGGCGGCGGCTCCCCAAGTTCTGCGCGCTGGGATCTCTCGCGACTCCCCGGATCCGCCTCTATTTGAAGGGTCTGGAACGGCATGGGCCCGCCTCCCTCGTGACGTACATGGCCATATATGGGAAGCAGGAAGCCCTAATATGGCAAGACCGGCCAGGAGGACCCGGAGTGACGTGAAGCCCCCTAGCCGTGAGCGGTGGGCACCACCATCCCGCATCCCGGGCCCTGCGCGGGCTCCTGCACCCTGGGCGCCCAGGCATCAAGAAAGCCTAGGGCTCAAGCCGCACCTTGGGACTCCCGGACCCAAGCTGCTCCGGAGTTCCCGACTTTGCCCCCGTCCCTTCCCTCCGCCTTCTTCCCTCCTCCCGGAGCCGGAAGCGGCCGGGCCATATCGGGCTGCTCCAAATAAGGCGCTGACCAAATAAGGGTTGTTCCGGCGGGGGATCCTTCCTGCTCCTTATATGGCGTTTCCGGGTCGCTGCTTGCTGCTCCCTGACTCCCCCCTCCTCCCTGGTTCCAAGCCGGGAGCCCGATCGCGCGCAAGAGCGGGGGACGCCCAGGCAGGGAGGGCTTGGGGCGCGTAGCGCTAGCACACCGCGACTCGAGGCTCCCCGACGGGGCCTGGGCTGGGGAAGCCCAGGCCCGAGGCGGGGGCGAGGGCGAGTCGGGCTAGGGTTCTGCCGCCGTCATCCAGGGCCCGCCCGCCCACCTCTGGGACCGTGGGAGCGGGGCGGGAGCGAAGGGGAGGAGCGGCTGGACTGGCCCGGGCAGAGGCCGCCCAAGAGGGGCGGGTCCTTGACCCCGGGCCTCGACCAATGACACGGTGCCTTTCCAGGTGTCACCGGGGAAACTGAGGCTAGGAAATAGTAGCCAGATGGTTCCTGGGACCCTGGGCATTGCGGTGGGCCGCCTGCTTCTCCGCCATCTGCCAATGGGATGAGGCTGTTGGAGCCTGGGGATCCCTTTACGCCACCCAGAACCGCAAGACTGTTCCCTGGGCCCCTCCTGGGAAGAGCCCACCTTTGGGTGGCGGACGATTGCCCTAAGGGAGACCCGAGTCCTGTTCCCACCAGGAGCTGCTGGTTCTTGTGGTGGTGGGAGACTTTCCCACCTTTATCCGAAACAGGTGGAGGTGGTGTGGGCAGTGCGGAAATCTGAAAAAGGGGCTTCCCTAAAGATTGTCTGGGGACCACAGGTTAGCGCGAGGAGAGGACCTGCTTAGCGGCTTGGTGCTGCCCCCTGCAGGTCCCCTCTCCAGCTCAGTTCCCCTAACCCTCGGCGGAGTGGGCTCTTGCGCCGCCTTCTTGCTCCCCCTCCCGGCTCCTGTGCTGGGCGCCGAGCCAGTCCGGGGGAGCCTTAGACGCAGTGAGCGCGAACTGAGCAGGCGCCGCAGCCTGGGCTCTCCCTGCAGTCCCTCGGGAGACGCCACCGCCGAGGCGCCCAGACTCTGGGCAGGATAACACTCCCTCCCCGAGCCAGGCCAAGGGTGGGGGGGCTGAGGGGGTGGGGATAGGGTAGGCGGGAACGATTCCTGCAGGTCTTCCGGGAGCGGGACTCGAACAGGGAAGCCCTCCCCCTCCCGTCTCCCCCGCAGTCAAGTGCGCACCCCAAAGAGAACAGGGATTCCAGGAGGGGAATGCTCCTGCTCTAGCTCTCAATCCAGGGGAGGTGTTGTTTTTCTGAATTTAAAAAGAAAACAGAAAGTGTATGTGTGTGAAAGGAGGGTGCTAACGCCAGGAGTGAAGGGGGCAGGTCAAGGTCTCCATGAACCCAAACAGCCTCAGGAGGTCGGGGTCAGGGGGTTTAAACGGGGCGGGGTGGAGGGTAACTCTCTTGGGCTGCATCCCTCTGTATCCCCCCACCCCCACCCCCCATATATTTTCTTATAAAAATCTGCTTAAGGAACCCAGCAATGAATCAGGAGTCCCTTGTCCCTCTGCTCTAGGTCTGAGCTCCCCATACCAAGTGCCTAGGGCCAGTGGGCCCTCTCCCACCGCCTACCGACTTGTCCATTAGGGGCAGGAGTGATGCACCTCTCTGAGGCCTACTGCAGGGCAGGGAGGCCAGGCCAGGCCAGGCAGGGTCAGATTGTCCTGTGTCTGAATGCCCATTTTGCCATTCCCCAGTAGGGTACCCTGGCCAGGCTTTTTGTATCTCCCTTTCTTCAACTGTAAAACAGGGCTAATGTTAATGATACCTACGTGGAAGGATTGTCGTGAAGACTGAAACTTGCAATGGACTGCCATCTGTGAAGTCCCAAAGCACAGTGCCTGCCTTGCAGTTGGCAGTCGATAAACAGTAGCTATTGTTATTTTCAGGGGCTTTTGACCCACAGCATCACCCAGAGGTCACCCACCCATCCTCAGCCTCCAAGCAAGCCCTAGTGACCCTTTTCTGAAAAGTTGTACAGAAAGGGAGAAACATTCCAATTCTAACACAGGGGACATTGTCCTGAAGAGCTAATCTGAATATCCTTCTTGCTGCAGTAGAACATCATTTCTTAGAGCAGAATTTTTCAACCTTCACTGTGCAGCAGAATCACCCTTGGAGCAATGAATAAGAAAGGTTTTACCCTAGACCAACTGAATCACAATCTTCCTGAACTTGTGGGTGCCAGAACTGAGTAGGCGCCTTGTCCTAGGAACCTTGTTCTGTTCCTGGGGAGCTGCCCAGACCCCACGAGCATGTCCTCCTTCCCCAGCCAGGGCAAGCCAGTTCTCCTGTGGTTCTAATGTGCAAGCTGACCTAAGATATCTTCAGGTCCTTGCTGAAGCTGGGCACTGGGAATCCTTAAATCTACAACTTTTGTTTTGCATACCCAACATCAATTCTCCTTTCTTTTCATAACTACTCCCCAGCCAGTGATTTCCTTTGGGCAACCACCCCAATCCATGTGGTTGGGGGAAGATAACCCCATCCTAGATTAGGAGTAGATATGTCACCCAAGCCTGGTCGTCCATCTAGGCTGTTCCAGTCTAGGGCTGTTCCATGTCCCTAGCCCTAGTGAATGAGTCAGGATGGACACATGACTCAAATTAGGCCAATGAGAATCACTTCTGGGACTTTTTCTGGAACTCTTGAAAAGGAGGAATTCTCTTTCCCTGGTGGAGCTAAGACAATGGAATGTAAGGCTGGAGGCCATCTTGCCATCAGGACTGGACAGCCTTCCTCAGAAAGAAGCCAATGCGCCGAGGAAATCAGAGAGAAGAGATGTGCATACAGAGAGTGAGTCTCTAAGTGCAGCCTGGGCTTTTTAGTTATGCAAGCCAACGAATTCCTCTTTTATTTCATACAATGACACAGGCTCATTTCGATTGCTGTTACTTGCAACCCAGGAGGTTCTGACTAATACACCCATTATCCACACCAACAAAAAACTTTTCTGAGGACTTGCTGTGGGCAAGGCCTGGGGATAAAGCCTAAGGCCTAAGGCCTAGGCCCCTACCTCTAAGGAGCTTACAGCTGGGTAGAAGGGAGCCTGGATTCCATATTAGGAGAGAATTAAGAATAGGAAGCAGCCCTGTTAGCCACCAAAAGTCAGTTACACTAAAGAACGGAGGGGATAAGAGGAGGGAGAGATTCCAGGGGTTTGGGAGGAGGACAGGGTTGATGAAGAGATGTTTGAGAAGAAAGAACACAAGAAGGACCAAACTTTGTGGTGAGGAAGTGAGAGGCACTTTCAGGCGGTGGTTGGAGGTGGCCGGCACAGTCCATGTGGTCTATCTGAGAAAAATGGACTGGAGTAAAGAGGGTTCCTATTGGGAAGTAGTAGGAGGTAAGGTTGAACGAAACATTCATTCTTTTAAAAATGATTTTTGTCCACTGCTTGTTTCAGACGCAGTGTGAAGTCTTTAGAATTCCACAATGAGGAAGGCAGATGCAGTTCTGCCCTCCTGGAAACTGCCGTTTGGGGGGGGGGGGGGGGGGTAGAAGGAACTAAACAGCTACGCAAATAAACAGGATAATTTCAGATTCCGGTATGTGTAACATACTAGAGAGGTGAGGGAGGGCACCTTGGAGGAGGTGACGTTTATGCAAAGATATAAAGGATAAGAGGAAAGCAGTTCTGCTTAGAGGAGTGTGGTGGGGAGAGCATTCCAGGTAAAGGGGACAGTTGTGTAAAGGCCTCAGGATGGAAAGAGATGTGGCTACGATCAGTCTGGGGCCTCAGGCTCAGGTGTGAGCAGCAAGATGTTTGAGGGCTAAGCTGTCCCCTCCACCTTCATCTGCCTTGTTCTGCCCTCTACAGTTCAGACAGAGGAGAAGCTGGCCTTCTCGATCCCACCCCGCTCCACGGTGTATGCCCCTGGAAGGCAGCTCCCACCCAGGGGCAGTGAGAGGAGCTGGCTCAAAGCCCCTGCACGCTCCCCAGACCTGCGCCCTGTTTGCCTTGAGGCAGCCAGTGAGAAGGAAGGCCTGAAACCCTGCTCCGTACTCAGGGTTGTGCTGCTGGCCTATCTTCTCAACAGCAGGGCTGGGGCATCTGAGTTATCCCCACTCTCCCCTGGTCTGTCTTTTGGCCAATGGCACACTTCTGTTTCCTGAGACTGGGGGGACAGGAAGGGAAGGAGACATGGTGACATCGGGCTCTCCTCCCAAGGAGCCAAATCTCAGTTTGGGCTCGTGAGCACCCAACTTGTGACCAATACCCCAGATGGGACAACTGGCCTGGGGCCTACAGGAAACCAGATGAGGAGTAAGGAAGGCTATGAGCCACTCCTGTACCCTGGCCTGGGTGCCCACGGGGCCTCAAGGGTTACTTAGGGATGAGTCTAAGACTCAGACCTTGCCTGCTAGGTGACTGGTGCCAGAAGCCCTGGGAGAGATGAGAGGCCCTCAGAGGGTCTGCAGGTCTGAGCTATCTACACTCAGATTTTCCTTGCAAACGGGAGAGGAGGAGGGGGCAGAGGTGAGAGCAGAACTGAGGTTGCCCGTGGCAGCTGAGGCTCCAGGAGAAACCAGTGGGAACTATCATGTCTCGGACACTTGGCCTGGGGTTGAGCGGGCTGCAGCTCTCAAAGGAAAACAAGCCCCATTTTCCATTGCCACTTCCTCTTCCCCAGCCCCGGGCTACGTCAGCACCCACATGTGCTGCTCAGATCGGTGGTTTGCCACTGCTGTGGCCAGCCCGGGGCTCAGGAAGTGACTCTCTCTTCATTCTGTCTGGGGCGCCTGTCACACTTTCCGATGGCTGATGGGCTCTGCAGGAAACATGGAGGGCCTGGCCTTCAATGGGTCTGGGGGCAGCTCTGCTCCCACCCTGAGGGGGGTCTTGAGGGGTGAGAGGAAACCTGAAGAGGCCAGGTATGGAGTGGGACAGAAGGTGCACTGAGAGAGTGGGGAGAAATGGAGACATCAAGAAATACAGGGGAGATAAAAGAGAGGAGCATCCCAGAGTGTCGGAGTTTGAAGCCGTCTCATCTACTCCAATTACAGATGAGGAAACAGCATGCCAGAGGAGACCCCTGAGTCCCAGGATAGGTGGAGAAGGGCCCATGCAGAGTGATGCTGAGGCCTGAGGCAGAGAGGGTCCCCTGGGCTCTGAAGAGGGTGCCTGGCATGTTCTGGACGAGATCCAGGGACCGCAGGGAAGAGACCATGGAGGATTTGGCCCAGGTACGGTCATCTGCCTGAGAGAGTTGGGCTGGGCTGCTGTCCTCAGAGTCTGCCTGAGGGGTCATGTGCCAGAGAGAGTTAGGTTGGGCCTGAAATGGAAGACCCTGAGGCATAATAACTTGGGGAGGTGGCACAGAGGGTCTGTTAAGGGAAGAGGGAGTGGGTAGAGGTAGATGAACACTTAAGTAGGGCTTTATGGGTCCTCTCTGCCCCAGAGTGCCCTGCAGATGCAGAAGAGGCTGCTGTCCTTGGTCATCTGTCCCTCTGCCCTGTGCTGGGTAGTCCCTCTCCCAGGCCCGAGGGTGGCAGGACCCTGGGCTTAGAGGACGATCCAGCCTGTGGTGACTGCTTTGCACCCTCCACCCCCAGCTGAATGTGCAGCAAAGTCTGCTGCAGAAATCTCTGGAAGCTCATGGGCAGGCAGAGGGAGGGGAGCATTACATAAGAGCCCACTGATGTGCAGGAAGTCTCGAGCAGCCTTTAGATTAGAAAGGCAGTGTTCCCATCCAGCCCAGAAAGGCAGGAATAGCAACAGTGGTTATTTCTGGCCCCTCACCACCGCCCAGCGCCGGGGCTGCTCAGCTTCGTGGTGGGTGAGCTTCAATTCTGCAGACTTGGTGGGAGGGGGAGGGAGGGAGGAGGGGGCAGGCAGCCCCCAGGGTTGCCCCACTCTGGCACTGACCTCACCACCCCCTAAACACCAGGACACAGGGATCAGTAATGGTGCTTGTTTTCTATGATTTTCCTTAATCTCTAGATGCATTCTCTACCCCCCCCCCCCCCCCCCCCCCAAGACACACTTGCAGTGTCACAGGTTCTGTGCTAAACGCTTGACAGGCATTTGTCCCCGCAATGCCTACGAAGTAGGTACCATTCTTACCTCCATTTCATTGATGAGGAAACAGGCTCAGAGAGGGCAGGAGACTTGCTCAAGGTCAAAGAGCTGGGCAATGGTGGAGCCAGGATTCCAGACAGTCTGGCCTCAGAACTCTCTGGCTAAATCCCAGCTCATACCGAGAACTGTTCTCTGGGGTCCCAGAATGAGTTGGACAAAGCTTTCGCCCTACAGGGGTTCTTGAGTCAAGCTGAATAGACATGTGAACAGATCATTTCAATTCATCCATTCAGCAATTATTTATCAAACATCTACTCTGCTCTAGGCATTAAAGATACAAAGAGGAGTAAGGGGATACACCTTTTGCAGTTCACAGCCTAGTGGGGGAAGACAGACAAGTTAACAAGCAATTACAACAGAGTGAGCCATGCTATTGTGGGGGAAGCATAGTGACGGTGGGAGCCCCTAATGTTGCTCCTACCCACTGAAGTGGTTCCTGGATAATCAGAGAGCCAGCTCCTCACCATTTTTAAATAATTGCAGGAGGCTGGGTCGAGGAGGGCTAGGGGTGAGACCAGCCAGGAAGCCCTGCATTTGTCCCGGAGAGAGGGTGAGCTCTGGCTGCATCAGCACCAGCTAGCACAGAGGCTCCCTTCAGGGGCCTCCCCATCATAGGCAGAGAGCAAGAAAATCTGACACCCAAATTTACTGACAGGCAGCTCACCCAAAGGTGCATCCATTTCCCTTGGTACAGTGGCAATAGGGTAGTTGGAGAGGCTGGATGGAAAAGTCCTCTCTTTTTCCTCCTCCAACTGTCTCCCTGTCTACTCCACCGTATGGGAACCCTGTTTTAGGGCAGAGTCAAAATGAGCGACTGAAAAGGAAGCTGGTACCCAGAACCAAGAGGAAGAGCTTCCATCCAGATTATCACACTGACACGTGGTGATGAGAGGGAGGGAGCATCAGCTCCGGTTCCGAGGAACATCTGCAGAGGGGTCTCTGCTTTGCTCTGGGCAGAGGCAGCCCTTCTGTTCCTATCAGTGGGCAGAGGGAGGGCATCTTTGGAACTTCTGGGACCCAGTTTACCTCTGGTGGAGCCACAGAGAGGTCCATCATGGCAGGATGATGGTCTCTTGAAGCTGACTTTGCACTCAGTGTCTGACTTTGGGCTCACTATCTTTTTAAAAAATTTATTGTGGTAAAATATACATAACATAAAATTTACCATTTTAACCATTTTTAAGCATGTGATTTGGTGTCATTTACTACATTCACAATGTTGTGCAACCATCACCACTATTCATTTCCAGAACTTTTTCATCATCCCTAACAGAAACTCTGTATGCATAAATTAATAGTTCCCCGGCCTGCTCCCTCCCCTAGCCCCTGGTAACCTCTATTATAGTTTCTGTCCTATGAATTTGCCTATTCTAGGTACCTCATGTAACTGGAATCATAATGTTTGTCCTTTTGTGTCTGGCTTATTTCACTTAATATTTTCAAGGTTCAAGGTTTCAAGGTTGTAGCATGTGTCAGAATTTCATCCATTTTTATGGCTGAATAATATTCCATTGTATGTATAGACCACATTGTGTTTATCCCTTCATCTGTTGATGGACATTTGGGTTGTTTATACCTTTTGACTACTGGGAATAATGCTGCTGTGAATATTAGTGGGCAAGTATCTTTTTGTGGGCTCTGTTTTTATTCATCATCTGTTCCAGTTATCACAAGAGGGATTAAAGTTAGATTTAAGAAAGACTTCCCGGTTTCCTACCACAGTGATCAAAGCAGCAGCTTCTCCCTCTTTGGATAGTTTTAATAACCAGAGTGTCCTCTGCCTCACCTAATCCCACCCCTGGACGGGGTCATGCCCGGAATGCTGCACTGGTCTAGGAAAGAGGCTTTGTAGGGCTCACTCTGGGGTCAAAGCTCTGGATGGTTTATTTCTAGGAGCTGGATGGTGAGGGTTTCATCGTTTTCTCTTGGGCCCTGGGTATGTTTGCCACTACTCCCCACCCCAGACCCAACTTTCTCCTTTCCCTGGCAACATCCAGGCTGTCTCCTTTTTCTCTCCCAGGCTAAATTGGGAGTGTGAAGCTGCTCTTCTTCTCATTTTAGCTTTTGAATTAAAGTGAGAACTGAATGTGGCTGGAAAGCTGACTCCCATCTGTGTGTGTGTGAGAGAGAAAAGGAGAGCAAGTGAGCATGAGCGCATGCAGGGGGAGTCAGAGCGAGGGGAGCTGATCTGGGCAGCTGCTATTTAGCACAGACACCATCCCTAGGTGCAGGCAAACAGCTCAGCAGAGAGACACTAAGGTTTGAAGGTTGGTGTTTTTCCAGGAGTGGAAGATGCTGCAGGGACATCATTCAACACTCCACAAAAATGTGCCGAGTGCTTATTGCATGCCAGGCCCCATACTAGATGTTGGGGAAACAGTGGTGAACCAGGTAGACCCACTGCCTGGGGAACATGTGTGCTGTCAGGGAGGAAAAATAGGATGCCCCGGGGGCTTGGACAGGGCAGGGTAGGGGAGTCACAGCAGGAGAACAAGAGTGCTTGGGCAGAAGGCACTGCACATGCAAAATTTGAAAATCTGGCTTCTGCAAAGGAGCCTGGCACTGGGTGATTTGGGCTCAAGAGGGCTCAAGAGCTTCCACCTCCTCCTCCTCTTCTCCCCACCCCTTCTTCCGGGGAGAACACCACCAGATGAGAGTGACTTGGGCCAGAGAAGTCTGCTCAGCTCTAAATAGCTGAGGTAGGGGCAGGGAAGCTGTAGGTCTCCTTCTGAGTTGCCACTCAGAAAGCTGGACGTGGCAGGTCCAAGATGGACATGGAACAGAGGAAACGGGATCTCAATCGCATCATAGGAGACAAGGTATCAAGAAGGGTCTCTGCTTGGTTTAGCTTACCCCATCCCTCCTGGGAGTGGGAGGGTGGGCTGGATGAGTCAGTCTTTGGGGGACCTTTCCTCTTCTTGGTTGATGGGAATGAATCATGATTCTGGCTGAGATGGGAACAGGTAGAAATCTTGGCAAAGAAAGACCCTCCATTGGCAGAGACAGGAAAGAGCTCTCTGGGGGGCCATGCATTCTCTGTCAGCTTTTCAGTTCCACAATGACAGGCACAGCTAAGGGATGCTGGTGTAAAACTCGCCATCAATATTTCAGGCAGCATTATTTATTGATCACTCATCTGGCTGGGACAAAAGGAGAGGGTAATTCATTAGAGATGCAGGGCTGGTGCGGTCAGTTTGGGGAAGAGGTCAGGGAAAGGTAGGTCATCGAGGAGCCCCAGCCCTGGCTCCTGCAAAACAACCTTGGGATTCCACGGATTGGGGATTAGGGTCTTTGTCTCCTTTTTTAACCCCACTGTACCCCACATGAAAATAAGGGAAGGGCAAGGGACAGGGAAACCTGGGGCAGGCTTGGGACCGCCCCTGTGGCCACCAAGGAGATCATATCCAGGGAATCCTGCAGCTGGGTGAGCTTCCCTCCCTCTGGGCCCAACCTGCCCCTCCCAAGTTCCCTGCCCCTTACCACCTCTTGGGTCCCTCTCCCTATCTGACCCTGAAATCAGCCCCAGCAGCCTCTCTAGATGCCATTTCAGAAGCCCAGATTGGGTCCCTTGGGCTGCAGCGTCCTCCCAGGGTCAGCTTGGCAATTTTCCCACTCCTAGGAGGGTGCCTGATTCTCACCCAAAGGGCATAACTTTCCTGTGGGTCTGACCATCTCTCCTGTGGGGAGTGGGCATGGGGTGGGCACACAGGCTGGGCTTAGGAAGCAATAGCTTGAGAATCCATAGCTATTGCTATCCATGGACTGTTCACCTGTAGGGTGCTTTCCTCGTGAACCTCCAACTCCAGGGAGTGGGGCATGAGAACCTTGCTCACCAGCCCTTAAGCAGACTGGCTGCAGGAAAGATTGTTCTCTGCAGGGGCCCGGGAATCCCACATTGGGAGGGAGCTGCGCCACCTTGTGGGCAGTTTCCTCCTTGCAGGCATCCCGCTCATCCATCGCTGCCTCCAGCGTGGATATGGGACAAGCTCTCAGGGAGAACCCAAATGGCTCTAAGACTTGAGGTGCCCTCCTCCTCTAGGCAGGCCTGCCCAGCTCAGAAGGGGAAAAACAGGGAATTTTGGAGGGAGATGATCATATACTGGCTGAGATATAAGGCAGCAGGGAAGCCAGCAGTCGCTATTGGCTTGGAAACAGTCTACCTATTATCCTGGATGCCACAGATATGGGAACCATGGCCCAGAGCCCCCAGAGCCCCTCCCTTCTTTGCTTCACCCCCCTTTCCTCCAGGCTGAGCAAGGCTGGGCTCAGCTCTGCTGATCAAGGAAGAGCTGGCACAGGCTGGGGCTGCTGGCTTTTCTCTGACGTCACGGCCTGGAAATCCCATTTTAAGCAGGTTCTCTGGGTGCGGGGCACACACAAGAAAAGGCGGGGGAGCCAGCTGAAGCAGTTCTAGGCCCAAGGCCGTTCTAGCCAGGGACCTTAGGCTTGGAGAGCTGCCCAGTGTCTCCAAGATGGGACACAGGGCTAGAACTCAGCCGTCACTCCAAAGCCAGTATCTCTCAATGTCCAGTGGGGACCCAGGCAGCAATCAGGCTCCCTCCACGTAGCTATAGCCATATACCTCTGTTCTGGCATCTCTTCCCCACCCTCCTGACCTAGAGAGAGCTACGGAGGCAGAGGGGAGAGGGCAGGTGGCCCCAGGGAATGAGACAGCAAGGGGTCACCTAGACCCAGCTGCATTCCCCCAGCCTCCTCCCAGGAGCCTTTCCCCAGTTCTTTTTCTCACCTCCATCTCTTCTCTCCTCCCCTGCATCACAGGGGCCAGGCCCTGTGCCGAGTTCTAGGAGACTGAGTGTTTCCATGGCAACGGACCAATGAGCTTGGAAATCTGAGCATGTTCCTGTTGACACAGGGAAACCCAGATGTGCATGGAGAGCCTGGCAATGTGGAATCTGGCAGAGACCTCCTTAGCCACCGGTCCTTGTGGGTGCGAGTGTGTGTGTGTGTGTGTGTGTGTGTGTGATATGTAGCAAATGGGATTTAGGTTAGAGAGGGCCTAACCTGGTTTCCTGGCCATATGGTAGCTGCTAGCATGAGACTGCAGCATCTTACTCTCTGGAGATCTTTCTAGAACAAGGGAAGCTCTCCCCTGAATTCTACCCTGACACTTCCCCTCCTCTCTGATAGAGAAAGGGGCCAATTTGCTCAGAGACCAACGGTGAAAGGCATGCCCTTCAGAGAGCTGTTGACTGGAGGATTCCAGGGAGGATGGAAAGAGCATTGCATACCCCACCTCCACTGGGAGCTTAGTTCAGGAGGTTCTGGGCCAGCTTGGCTCAAGTGTGGCTGGAGGATGTGCCCCTGTGATGCCAGGAAAGGGAGAGGAATGCCTGATGTAGGGGCATTTTGCCCACCTTGGGATTCAGAGCCTGGGGCTAGGTCCCCACACGCCCCTACCCATCCCATGCTCTGCTTCTTCCATTTTCCTTCCACAAGGCTGAGCTGCTGTTTCTCTGCTCCCGTCTCCCTCCCTCCTCCTTCCCTCGCTCTCTCCCCCCTCCCTCTCCTCTCTTTTCCTTTGTTCATCTCCTCAGATGCTGCCTCTGCTCCTCTGCCATCCTTTTCCTCCTCCTGGGTTCTGCCTTCCAGGGCCTCATCTCCAGTGAGTTGTGCCCCTTCTGGTGGCCTTGGCTCTACCTCCCAAGGGCTCCGACCTCATGCCCTGCAGCCTCCTCCTCTGTCCCTCCTCCAACCTAGCCTAGGAGCTCAGGGCTCGGCCTCTCCCTCCTTGGGCCCCATAAGCATGCCTCTTTGGCCCTAGCCTTTGCTTCCCTGTCTTCCTCTGTCTCCAGGGTTGGACATGAACCACGGGGAGCTGGTTCCCTATCTCTACCTCTTCCCCCAACCCACCCCTCTCCTCCTTTCAGAGTCTCTGGCTCACAGCTCCCCTCCAACATTTTTTAGCCTTTCTGGACTGTGGCCATACAATCCCCTAGCCCTGCCCAGCAGCCCCCATATACCATCCTCTCTTCCTTGGGGGCCTCTTCAGGGTCTTTGTCCCCAGAGCTTACACCTGGCACAGAAGGTCCAGTCGGGGAGGGGATCTCAGGGCAGGATTCTGAGGAACAAGACAACTTTTGAGGGTTGGGGCCCCTAGCCCTTCTTCAGTTCTGGCCCCTCTGGCTCTATCTTGAACCCCAAAACCATTTTCCCTGACTGAACCAGCTCAAGGCTATTTCTTACTTTGGAGATCAGAGCTCCTAGGGTTCAGAGTCTGACCTCTTCCCCTCTCTCTCCCACAGCTGGACCCTGCTTCTCACTTGAGGTCCTTCTCTCCTATGGACTGGTGGGGCGAGAACAAAGTACAAGGCTGAAATAAATGAGGTGCCAGAGTTTGGTTTATTGGCTCATCCAGTGCCAAAGGTCCAATGGGCACCCTCTTTCCATGGAATTGGGAGCCCCTTGGCTCCTAAATTTTTTTTCTTCACACATTCCTCCTGGCCCTGACTGAAGCCACGGCAGAAGCTGGGGCAGGGTGTGGGGCAAAGGCTGGGCTCTGACAGGGGTCTGCTCACAAGGGGCCCAATCTGCTTGGCACAGGAAGAGGACCCTGGGGGACAGGAGGATGGGTCCCCAGGTGAGGAGAAAAGAAGCTGGCTCAGCAGCGGCCTCTACAGGGGCCCTGAGGGTAAAGGAGCTCAGCCCAGGGGCAGGGCAGGAATGGGAGGAGGCGAAAGGAGATTGAAGGCAGAGGAGGTGAGAGGCCGCTTGGAGTCCCTCCCTCTCATGGGCTGGGTCCTCTGAGGCTCAGAGACGGGGAGGGAGGGTTGAGAGGGGGAAAGGGCCAGCTGGCTAAGGGTGGGAGGAGGTCACTGCTAGAAGCAAAGTCCTTTACCCCAAATCCCCCTGCTCTAGACCCAGAAAGATACACAAATACACTCACTCATACACACCCCCTGGAACCCCACCTCTTTTGAGCAGGGACATGTAAAACAGAGCCCCACCCAATGCCCCCAGCTGCAGCTCTGGCCTGCCTGGCCATCCTGGTCATTTAAGCACACACTAAGCCCTTGTCCACCATTCACAGCTGTGGCCTGGAGCCTCTGCCCAGGTTCTCCGAGGCCTTCCCCACTCCCTCCCTCTTTCTCGGGTGCCTTCAGGCCAACTCTGCTCAATCTGGGCTGTGATGCCCCCCACCCCCGACCCAGGGAGCACAGGGCCAGGGAGCACAGGGCGGGCATGTTAGGACCTCAGAGAAGGGGATGGCCATGGTCTTCAGCAAGGCACTGGGTGGGTGGTGGCAGGGCTGGAGCGGGGAGAATAGCGGTTCAGGCTCTGAGGAGCCCCCACCTCCTTGGGTGGCTCAATCCTCAGCTCCTGGTCCAGCCTCTACCCTCAACTCCCACAGCAGGGCCTCCCTCCTCTTTTCTAAGCCCTTCCAGAGGAGTGGCCACCGGGCAGGCACTGGAAACAGCCATCGGAGGGGCCCTGGGGCCTGAGAAATGTGGGCTACTGGCACAGTGTGAAGCAGGGGCTCTGCAGCCTGTGGGGGTCAGGACCTCAAGCCGAGTCGCCCCCGCCAGAGGTCTTCTTCTTGGGCCGGGTCTTCAGCGTCTTGGAAGCCAGTGGCTGTGGGAAGGAGGGAGGAAGACAGAAGGCTCAGCTTGGAGCCACAAGCCCCTCCCCATTCCCAAGCTCTGGCCCGGGCTCTTACCTCTGCTTTGGGCACTTTTTTGATGGATTTGACCCTCTTAGGGGCCTTGTCCCCCATGTCATCCTCAGAGGTCTCTGTCCGAGGATCTGCCTGGCTCGTGCTAGACCTTAAATTCAGGGCAGCATCATCTCCTGGTTGAGGGGAGGAAAGAACAGGGGCCAGGTGTCTTTCCCACCTGGCCTCCTTGCCCTCGTGTCACCCTGCCCAGCCCCGGGCTCTGCCTGTACCTAAGTCCTCAATGGTGTCCAGGAGGCTGCCGGGGCTGGGTCGGAGGCGGCCTTCAGGTCCCTGTAGGGGCAGTGCATCCTCGTCCCGGATCAGGGTCAGGTCCTGCATGCTGAAGCTTCGGAGCTTCTCTGACAGCACCCCCTGGCCCTAGGGTTACCACCGCGCCGGAGAACCGGAGGAAGGGGCGGGGTGGAGATAGAGGTCACCAGAGAGCACTGGGCAGCTACGGCATTCAGTGATTTCCCCACTGCATCCTCACCCAGTTCTACAACAGCACTGACAGGCTGGGGCCATACTTTCCCTTTGGACAGATGAGGAAACTGTGGCTTGGAGGTGGAAGTCACTTAGCTGGAGGGTAGTAGAGCCAGGACTGCAACCCCAAGCTGCACAAGCCCCAAACTTTCACAGCCCTGAGGACAGGATGGCAGCAAAGGGGCATGGACAGGGGGATGAGATGAATAAGGTGGGGCTCTGGGCAACTGGGTCTGCCCCCATCTCACCTTGGCAGCAGCCGTGACTGCCGCATTGGCGGCCAGGTTCAGGCCTCTCTTGCCCACTCTCATCATGGTCTCATAGCTCTTGTCTCGGGCCTGTGTGATGTACTCGTCAATCTCCTGAGAGGTTGGAGGGGAAGGAAGGGGAGGTGAGGGCTGGGCTCTGATGGCCAGGCCCTGCCCTGCTCTTGTTCACACCTGGACAAAGGCACTGCCTGCTCCAGGAGGCCAGGCCCTGCCAGGTCACTTTAGGCTCTGGGTACCCACGGGGAGAGCCAGGAATGGATGTGGCTGCAGGCATAGGGTGCCGTGGCCTGGGGCAGGCTGGGAAGTGAGCTGAGGCGGGGGTGGGGGTCGGGGGGGTGGGCACGCGCGGGGGCAAACCTTCTCCTTGTTGGACAGTGTCGGGTGCACGAACTTGCGGTAGAGCACACTGGAGCCCTTGGTGTAAGGGGACAGCAGCCAAATCACGAAGGCGATCTTGAGCTCAAAGTAGAAGGGGAACCTGTTGGGGGGACAGAGGCAAGTGGCAGAGCCCGGGATATGACCCTCTGCATGACCCTGGCCAGCCCCCAACCCCTTAGTGCACTAGGGTCCCCATGTAGCTCAGGAAACTGGTCATTTCTAATCTCAAGGGGGCTGGGAGGCTCAACTGAGACCCCGAGTGGGAAGGTGAGAAGAGACCCCGGCAGAAATTCCCCTCAGCAGCGGCTCTCCTCAGCCTCTTCTCTCTCAGAGTCCCAGCTCTCTCACGCTGAGAGAAGGCCCCACTCCTCTGTCCTGGGGTCAGCACCAAGGCGAGCTCCCTAACCTCCCAGGTGGACTCCTGGGTCCGTCCTCACTCTCTTCTCTTCCTGCCCTTCCTCCCATGAAGAAGACTGGGGCTTCTCCAACTGTGCTCTGAGTCCCCTCCCTCGCAGCTAGGACATGCCCCTTGCTTTTAAGGACTTTTCTCCATTCCCCACCAGGCTCCTTCTCCTCAAGCCACAAACTCCTTCAGGCAGGTCTCCTTACAAAGCCTTCATCAAAGCTCTCTCCTTTGCTCGTGTCAAGAAGCATCTGTACTCACTCTCCTCAATTTCTAACCCATCACTCTTTCCTAGTCTGACCCCACTCAACTTCCTCTGCTGAAACAATTTTCCTCAAAGGCCATAGGCCCTTGTCATCTACAAATGCAATGATCTTTTGTCTCTATCTCTCTGTAAAACTCTCTTCTCTTGACTTCCAATGTACTGTGCTGTTAGTCCTCTCTTCTAAAAGGCATTTTTAAAAGGCATTAAATAAACATTTTTGAGTTCCTGCTGTCAATATACAGAGGGTTAAGACATTTCCTGTCCTCAAAGTGCTCGCAAGTAGTACAGCAGTGCCTGGAAAATGCCTTTGAAATACAAGCATCCAAAGTTTACAGGGTTGAATCATATGCCTATTTTACAAATAGGGAAACTGAGGCCTAAATAGCTGCGACCTCCCCAAAGTCACAGTAAGTCTGGCAGCAGCAGGTTTCTTGAATCTATTGTGGTGCTTTGGCTGCCACCAGAAAAAATGTGGAGGTTATGTCTGTCCTTATTCTGATCAAGACAGGCCTGGATGTGGGTGGTGGCATCCAGGATCTCATGGAACTACGGGGGGGACTCCACCCTGGGTCTGAATCTTCTATTTTACTGGCTGGATAGAGAAAGTCAGAGGCCTGGACCCTGAGATGCAGGGAGGGGATGCTGGACCTCACCAGGAAAGCACGATATCCGTGAGTGTCTCAGCCGTGGTGAAGAAGGCAAAGACGATCCAGTACATCATCCATTTCACCTAAGGGTACAGAGGGCAGCATTGGCTGGGGCCTCGGGGGAACACCCAGGACCCCACCCCTGCCTGCCAACCATGCTGGAAGTGCTGTAGGGAAGAGACATTTAAGATCTCAACTTTGCCTGTGGATCACACCAGGGCTAGGGGAAAGGAACACACAGGAACCTCCTTTGGACCAGGGTCTCAGTGCTGACAGCACTGGTACAAAGTCACCCCCATCTGTAATGTGACCCACTATCCTCCCCTATCTCTGCCATGTGGGTTGGGTGGGAGATGAAGGGTCATACACTCACATATTCCTTCACGTTTTTTGTCTTCACGGCCTTGTAGGAAGAATACGCTGGGTACAAGGTGCCAAAGATGAGCCTAGGGAGGCAGGCATGGTTACTGGGCCCCATGGCCAAGAGCCATGGCCTCTCCCTCCCAGCTCTGCATCAGTCCCTGGGTAGGTAAGGGGAGAAGGCACAGAACTCCACAGTGCTGCATCAGCTGGATTGATGAACTCAGGTCAGGGGTTAAGGTCAAAGCAGTCAATTCTCAAGTGATACACAAGCATGGAGGCCTCAGCCAGACAGGGTGATGCCCCTTCCCTCTCTGTTGTTCAGTTTTTCTCCAGCCCCTGAGGTAGAGAAAGACCCAGAGGCTAGAGGGTCCAATAAGGTCTCTTAAGCCATGATCCTTGGTTATGCACAAATATATCATGGGGAGTGGGGGTCTGGTCACTGCCATGGGGATGTCTTCCTTCTCTAGACACTATGCCCATTCATACCCTTCTGTCTTTATTCCCTACCTCCTTATTTCAGAGCCAGGCTGGGTAGGGCCAGGTCTGCAAGGGAACCTGACACCACCTAACAGGGGACTCTACCTGGCACTCAGAGGCACCACTGTGGCCCTGAGGACCTGCCCTGGGAAGCACAGGGCATAAGGGCAGGAAGTCCTGGGAGGGGCAAAGAAATTTATTCCCCCATGTAAACACTCTTTGGATTAGGTGCAGGGGAGGGCCCTGAGCTCAAGGCCCTGGCTGGAGCGGGGGCTGGTGGTGACCCTGTTAGAGACCACATACAGGACACAGGTGAGAGAATGAGAGGAGAGAAGACTCATGCCCCTCAGGGAGCTCATCCAGACAAGAGGGAAAAGCCACTTTGAAGGCCACATGGAGACATGAGGCTCCTGGATTCCCTCTGGGGTGGCATCGGGGAGAGGAAGGAGAGAAACTGGTGGATCTAGAGGTAGCTGGACACAAGCACTTGAGAGCACTGAGAGGGAAGAAGGCAGCAGGGAGGGGATTCTGGGGTATCAGTCCCCCATAGAGAGAGCCAGGGTCCTGTGCTGGGGCAGGAGTTGGCTGAGGCCCACCTGGAGCCCCTGCCAGGCCCAGCCCCTTGAAAACATGTGGGTACTGCTTGTTCCCACATGGACGCACCTTATAGAGGCAGGATACTTCTGACTTGGCCTGTGAAGATGGGGTGGGGGACAGAATCCTCAAGGGCAAAGTCTGGGGTTGTGGGAGCAGGGTTCCCTCCTGGGGCCTGGGGGAGGTGGCAGGGACATAGCTCCATGGTGTAGCTGACAGCCTGGAATGAAGGACACCTAAAGCCCTCCCCTCCGTGGCTTTCACAATCCTAGGCTGAGCACACACATCCTCTCCTGGTTACCTCCCACATTTTGTCCTCCAAGCATCTCTGCTTCCAGATACCCAGATGTCCTTCCTGGGGGGCCTTCAGAGCATGTGCCCTTATCCTCAGTCTCCTGACAGTCAGTGGAAGAGGGAGGAGGGACCGGGCTCTTTGGGGAGGCCAAGGCTGCTGCCTATGGCCCTAAGCTATGGAATGAGGCCCTGCCTTGCTCCCTACTCTTCCATTAGCTCTCTCCCCCGAGGGAGATGAGGGTCCAGGTCTGAGGAGCTCCTCCAGCCCCGATCTGCTAGGTGGGGGAAGGGACATGCCCGCCTCCCCTCATAAATCAGCCTCCAGGATAACGGAGGGCGAAGGAGCAGAGAAATTAAAAATAAAAGGGATAGGAAGCCAGGCCTGCCATGCTCCTCTGAATATTCTCCGCTCCAGTCCTGGGTTCCACACGTCCACGTCTCTGGGGACCCCAAATAGGGACGATGTGCCTTTAAGTGACTGTGCTGTGTCAAGTCAAGGAGTGGTCCATCCCCAGCTTCAATATACCTCAGCTCCCATCCCTAGCCCCCCTCCCCCTCCCACCCCGGCCGCGCCCCGCCGCTGCCGCACTCACACCACCAAGCGAGAGATGATCCAGGACACCATGGCGGGGCCGGGCGGGGACCCGGCCCGGGCCGAGGATGCAGCTGCCGGAGGTCGAGCGGCAGCGGCAGCAGGAGGCAGCAGGAGCCGCAGTAGCAGCCGCAGCCGCCGCGGGGGCCGCGGAGCGCCGAGCCGCCGCCGTTAAAGGGGAGGTCCCTGCCGCAGCGGCGGACCGTGGGCGGTGGCGGCTCTTAAAGGGGAGGCCGTGGCGGCTGCGGCGCGCCCCCTGCACCTGCTGTCGCCGGGCATGCGCCTTTGACCCTCGGTGCCCTGCCTTCCTCTAATCGCTTGTTCAACTTTCTTGCGTTCCAAGCCCTGGGTTGAGGTCCTCACACCTTCATGGTTCCATCCTGATATCCCAGCCCACATCAGTCTGAAAGGCCTAAAAATCCTTCGAGGAATACTAGTTGTGACTTATTGAGTGCTTACTGTGTGCCAGGCCCTGTGCTAAGAGCGTCACATGCATTATTTCAGTGAATCTTTACCACCATTCTATAAGGCAGGGGCTATAACTATCTTCATTTTGAAGATGAGGAAATGAGAAGCTTAGGGAGGTTCAATAATTTGCCAAGGGTTTCAGAAATTCTAAGTCATGCTGCTGAGATATGAACCCAGGAAGTTTAAACAGGCTACTTCTCCCAACTGCTGACTAGCAAATCCTCCTCCTCCATCACAGGCCCTGTAAAGAACCCGCCCCCCAACTCCTGAAGTCAAAGGTATAGCTGCACCTGTCCCACCCCACCCCTTTCCGACTATCACCAATCAACCCAGTTGGAAGAGGACCCACCCCCATCTGATTTGCTTTTTAGGTTGTCAGTTCCAAAGCTTCGCAGGGGAACAGAGCCTTGTTCTCAAAAGGTGGATACCCTGGGGCAGGGGAGTCAGATTCTCTTCAAACAGAGGGACTGGGAGAGGCCTGGGGTCCAGGTTGGAGATGGATCAGGGGCTCCAGTTCCACCCCCATCAGCAAGCACTGGCAGCAGTGGATGTCCTAATTCTGAAGACATTTATATCTAGAAAGTAGGCTAGCCTGCCTCTTGATTTTCACCAAAGCAACAAAGCTCCAACCTCTGCACCCACCCTTCCCCCATGCTTTCCTTTCCTGTCCCATTTCAAAGCTTCTGCATTCCTCTACCCTTTATGCCGAGGAGTAATCCTTTTGGTGATCACAGCATCAACTGTGCCCATCAGGCTGAAAGGACACGCTCAGAGTTCTGTATTTCAGTTACGGCCCTATTCAAACTCAGTATCCTTGAACCACACAATGGTCTATTTCCACCCTGATAATTGTATTTCCAGGCTCAAACACTTTGGAAGATGTTTTCCAACAGCCTCTAGAGAAGCAGCCTCTGATGACCCCTCTTGCTATTCTTTACAACTTCCTCTTCAAAAGGCCTTTTCTAATTGGAATGCAGTCTGTCCTCATCACCCCTAAAGCCACTTTAATTGCTGTCTGATAAACAAAAATAAATCCCATTTGGGTCTTCTGCCACCAACTCCGAGGTGGATCCAGGGCCATATGTTTCATACGTGGGCAGCCAGGCCTCCTGCTTTGAGGAACTCCAACATTCATTGCCCCAAACTTTGTTCAGGCCATCCCCCCATGGCCTTTTCCCCCCAGACTGCCTCAGGAAGGTGGGACCCCATCTTTCTCACTCCATTCACAGAGCATAAACTATGGAAAACCCATCTCTCTTCCCAAGTGGCCCCTTCCCTCACCCCCAAGCCCACAAACCACAATGACCTGGCACTTCCCTCTCCCAATTGGGCACAAATTCAGGAAGCAAAGCATAATAATTGGAGGCAGCAATGTAATGAAGATGTGAAAGTGAACCATCCTCCACCTCCAACCCCACCCTCAACCTGGCCTTGCTTTTTAGAATGGCTGGCACAGGAAAAATTTAGTCCACTCCAAACAGATTTGTTAGATTTTTAATAAGAACATGGAAATCCCAATCAGCCCTTCAACAAAATTAAAATACAGAAAGTGAAATTAAAAGTATTCTACAGTAAATGACTTTTATTAAAAAAAAAAAAAGTAACTGTGAACATATAAACAAGCCTGCAGGGCACTACAGTACAGCTGGAAAGAAGATAGATACATTTTCCAATGTACCTATGGGCCAATGAATTCCATCATTTTCAAATAAATTCTTAATAAAACTCCACTGAGTTGGAAAGTTTTACCGAAAATATTTCTGGACAAAAAACCCCCAAACCAAAAAGCCTGATGTAGGAAATCAAACTTTCCTTTGTATTTGGAACTTTAAGAGGAGTCCCAAGGGAACGCTGGTAGTAGGTGAAAATGGTTCCTGTAGTCACCAGTGTTTGTGTGTGTGGAATACACCACAGCTCAGACATGACAAAGTTCTTTCTCAGATGGCTGTTCCCTCAAGATAGGACTGAGATGGGGGTAGGGGGGTAACGGGGACTAAAAGAATCCTAAAAAGCCAATTCTTTTAAATTCTGCTTTGGCTGATTTTGTGCTATAATGGGCAGTTGACTTCTAAAAATCATATTTCTTCAAAGAGTTTTATCGAAAGGAAGACTAAATGTAATGTGCCTTTCCTCATAATCCAGGAAAACAACTGTGGTATTTCAAAAATTCTAAAAATATCTACTTTCATGAAATAGTAACTATTTCACTACAAACCTATTTTTCACTAAATACACACATTTCCTAATCCTGGAGCCTCCTGGGAAAAGCAGTGGGTTCTCCCTGGGTCCTATAAGACTCCAGTGTTCACGGGAAAGATTGTGGGGAATGGCTTCATCCCGTCTCCTGGGATGGGCTGTGTCAGAGGTCAAGTGCAGAATAACTGTCAGGCCTCCACCAGGCAGGTTTATGCAATTAGCCCCTACTTGTACCAGTTATGTGATTCCCCCTACTCCAAACACATTCCCACTTAACTAGGCACAAGAGAAAAAGAAAAGAAAGGTGTGCCCACATTCCTGGTTTCCACGAATCTCAAATCACGAGAATGTGCAGGAAAGCCCAGCGATGTTCAGGCAATGCAGAGTCCCAAAAGGCCACAGGATGGGGATGTGGCACCCTCGGCTTGGAGTCTGAAACTGTGTGTGTGAACAGTGACTTTCCTGTGTCAACCTTCAGTGTTGAGGCAGCGTAGAAAAGAGTGGCTGGAGAGTTTGTAATACTGACCACACTGGCTCCAAGTGAAGGCCTCTGCTCCAGCAGAGAACCCTGCCATTCCCTGTATGTGTTGTGAGTGAAAGACCTGCTTCACAGGGGAGTTTGGAATTTCTCCACACCTAAGACCTTGCCAGTTTGGATTCATGAGCCTTGAGGGTGCCAACAGCATCTTTCACTGCATGATAAATGATGTTCTTCACCTGGAGAGAGCAATCAGCACAGTCAGTTCATGGCAGCCCCATACTGTGTTCTGGAAACGAAAATGTATGTTCTACACTGACTATAATCCTACTGGTTAGTGAGGAAACCCTTCAACCAGGACTGCATGTTTCCCAAATCAATCCCAAAGATGATTTACAAGTCACGTAAGATATAAGATCTATATTTAAAAAAATGATTAAATCATTTGAAAGGTTATATGATCACCATCATCCATGTGCTTAGTGTGCTCAGCACTATTGCTAAGCTCTTTATGTGGACTTTCATTTAATCCTTACCATAATCCTATGAGGTAGAGTCTCTCATTCTCCCCACTTTACAGGTAAGAAACTGGGGAAACCAAGGTTCCATGGTTACGAATGCACTAAAACAATAGTGGGCAGGTAGGATTATTGGATATTCTTTCCCTTTGTGCTTAAATGCATTTTCCACTTTGTCTAAAAGGAACATAGATTATGTGTGAAGTAGGAAGATATAGTAAAAATTATTAAAGTGAACAGTCTTATTAAAATAAAATGAACAAGCTAAAGACAGTTTTAAACCAAGATGGTGACTATTTCTGGGAAGGGAAAGTGAGGAGATGGAATGGGGAAGGGTACATAGAGACTTCAACAATGTATATGTTGTATATGTATATATATATGATGCTTTATTCCTTAAACTGAGTGATGGACACACAAGTGCCCTTACGCTATTCTCTATTAAATTTTTTGTGTTTATTCAACAAATATTTAGTGAGTTCCCACTATGTGTCAGATATTGTGCTAGGGAAAAGCAGTGAATAAAACAGTAAAATCCCTGCCTTCATGAAGCTTAAATAGCTTACGTTCTAGCAGGGATACAAATAAACAGATAAAATACATGGTATGTTAGATGGTAAAAAATATACCAGAAAAAATAAAGCAGTGACAGAGGACTGGGAGTGCTGGAGGTGACATGTTAAAAGTAGAGACCTGATGGAGGTGGGGTCTGAAATATGTGTACTTGAATATCTCCACTATATCTATAATATCAATGTTATCTATTTATCAATGTGATTGTACTTTGTATAACAACTTTAATAATTTTCAAAAAGGAATAGCAAAACAGATCAGACTCAGGGTTTAAGGTGATTTAATCTACCAGCAGCCAAGAAAAATCTACAACCGCATTGGTCACTGACCAAAGAAGACACACCTGAGTCACAGGCATGATGGAGGAAAACAGGCCACAAGTGAGAGGCTGGAAGAGTATATATTTATACTGCTGAAGTTCTGCCTGGGGAATCATGCTTCCTTATTCTTTTTCTTTTCATGCCACCTAAAGCACCCAAGTGTATTAACAATGAAATTCTGCCCTTAAAGTTGCAATCCATTTCGGGAGCAGAGGAAAACCTAATCTGATTGTCCAGCTTAGATCTATAAGGGGGGAACAATCCTCACCCTGTGAGTACAATTCTTAGGGCATGGATTGCAGTCTCTAGGAGGGATCTAAGGAATTGAGTCTGCACAGAAATGTGCTGTCAGGAGCAGCTTGGGGGAAATACCCCCTCTCAGAAACATGCTTTAGCACACACTGCCACAGTGCTTTTCCCAGTGACTGGGAAAGTCAGCCTAGTCAGTTACTGACACTGACACACTGTATCTCCCAGGGGCAGAGAAATAGAAGACTGTCCGTGGAAATGAATAGGTTAAAAGATGAGTATTCTCTAAAGGCAACCTGAAGGGGATTGATTAAATACCTCCTGGTATGGAAGGACTCCATACCCCCAGACATAGTTCCCTTAGTCACCTTTCCACAGCATACTGCCCAGAGAATACCCTCAGAAAGCAGAATGTGCCTCCTGTGTAGGTAGCTGAGTAGGAGAAGAGAAAACAGAATGGGGGGAAGGAGGAGTTAGTTACCTGCAGTTTATCCTCATGGTTTGTGTGAGTGTTAGAGAGATGCCTGAATTCCTGCGTCAGGCGGAAACAGTGCTTTACATGTTCTGGAGATACAAAGTCTTCTGCTACTTTTATGCAACTGTATAAATTGTGCACCTGGGAGGGGAAAAAAGTACAGAGGGAAAACATCAGGCATTAGAGATTCAATAACACATGGAAAATGTCCATGATATATTTAAAATTTAAAAAAGCTTCAAAAATAATACTCCTTTTTTATAAAAACAAATGCAGAAAAACTCTAAGTATAAATTTATAAATAAAAATGTTAGTATTCGCACAGAAAGGGACCTGGAAAAATCTATCCCAAACTGTTAACAGTCGGCTACCTTTACAGAAGGAGGACGAGGGGATTGAAAGGGATATGGCACAGGTAGCTGGGCTGAGACTTTCACTTTTTCTTTAACAGGCTCCATTGTTCAAAAATTTTTAAATGAGCATTTAAAATTATGTAGAAGAAAATTAAAAAGCAAAAATAAGTTGCAGTTTAAGCGCAATCAGTCTAATCCAGCCATTTATATCTATTGCCAGATTAGCAAGAAAATCAGAAAAATGGAAGCCCATGGAACTGTGGAGCCCAACTCCCAAATTGGAACCCACCTGGTGAGGGGCTCCAGCAGGTATGAAGACAGCATCTCCCAGGAACTGAACGATGGCCCAGCCTTGCACACCATACTCCTCATAGAGTCGCTTACGGAGAGTCTGGTCCAGGTACCAACTTTGGTCATGAATTGGGTCATGATCAGGGGGATTCTCTTGGCCTTGCTCTTCTCCAACCTGAAGTCATGACCAAAACCCAAAGATGGAAAAATCAATAAATACATAACAATAATTAATAGCATAAATCCAAATTGCAGCAGCACAATGTCCCTAGTGGGCCAAAGCTTCTGCTTTATTCTAGTCAAAATCCTCTAAGTGTGAATTCAGGTCTTTGGGGCATTTTGACAAGAGGTACAGGTCTTTAATACCAAGGGACTCCACATAAGAAATCCTAGGCAGGCTGTCTCAGCACCCCCAGAGGCATACCTTTCGGAGTAGCTCCCGGATCTTCTCTGCATCCTTGGCTGCATAGATGTGCCACAAAGCACCAGGCTTCTCCTTTCCGTCGTGAATCCTCTGCTTTGTCACCTCATCAGCATCTCCCTCGTCAATTGTCTTGAGTACCTCTGAAAAGAGCAAAATGACACATTTCAATGAACCAGTCATTTCAGAACCTGCAAGTGAAGCAAAATATCCAATTCAAACAAGTTTAGTCTCCACTATTCTCCATCTCTCTGGAGTAATAAGATAAAATCAAAGAATCAAAACTCATATTGGTCTAAGCTTCCTATACACAGGAAGCATAACACTAAATCTTCCTTACTTAATAGAGACTCAGCATTTTTTGGAGGTATAGTTTTCCTTTAAAACATATTTCTTCCTGAAACTGTGTAGTCATACCTTATGTTTAAATTGTAGGTTATTTCCTGCTCTAAGTAGATGGACTCTATGTACTTTCTCAAGACCTCTTCAACTCTAGAATTCTATAGATTTAAGGCCACAAAGCATAAAGCTTCTTTGGCAAGTTAAGATAGCTGGCTTCTAATGCTTGTTTGTTACAGTCCCTTAAAAGACAACATAATGGAAGGATCTGCAGGTGTGCAGCATCAAAAGCAAATATGTGGTAGGAAATATACCAAAGTAATGACATTAATTATCCCTGAATCTTGAGATTTTGAGTTTTTGTCTTCATTGTTTTATTTCTTATTTTTTTAAAGATTGGCACCTGAGCTAATATCTGTTGCCAATCCTTTTCTTCTTTGTCTTTGTCTTCTTCTTCTCCCCAAAGCCCCCCAGCACATAGTTGTATATTCTAGTTGCAGTTTCTTCTGGTTGTGTTATGTGGGATACCGCCTCAGCATGGCTTATGAACGGTGCCATGTCGGTGCCCAGAATCTGAACAGGTGAAACCATGGGCTGCCGAAGCAGAGTGCATGAACTTAACCACCTGGCCACGGGACCAGTCCCTTATTTTCTTCTTTAAAATTGTCTAGGTCAGGGCCCAGGGTTTCACCGGTTTGGATCCTGGGCATGGACCTAGCACTGCTCATCAAGCCATGCTGAGGTGGAGTCCCACATAGCAGAGCCAGAAGGACCTACAACTAGAATATACAACTATGTACTGGGGGGCTTTGGGGAGAAGAATAAGAAAGAGAAGAAAAAAAATTGTCTGTTTTCTAAAACTTTCATAATTAACACATATTTTCACACTGAGAGATGGCAGGGAGAGCAAATGCAGCAAAATATCATTTTTATGGTTCCTTTCTGTGCAAGTGACCTGGCTCTGCCCTCTGTCACCCCACAGCTAATCTGGCTGATGGACCAAGTAGGCCAGTTTGCCCTTTCTTCGAGCCTCTTTGTGAGGCTACACACTCAGTGGAAAACAGCAGCATTCCCATAAAGAGAATAATTCTGGTCAAAGATACACAAGTAGCACTCTTCTCTGCTAGAACCTCCCTTTGTCTAGCAACATCTACTGGGCACCTACTATGCATCAGGCCTGGTTGAGATTTAAGGACAAGCCACTGGCCTTGGCTGAGGAAGAAGATACCTAATTCTACTCCTGAGGCCAAGCCTTACCAACCTGAAGCAGTGGGTTCTAGGAATCGTACCTTCATCATGAGCACCCTCCCCGATGGGGATCCCAACATACACCATCACATTAACTGCATCAGACACATCTAAGTGAAGATTTGTTGTGCCAACTCTTCTGTCTTCTGCTGTTATCAAGCCTGAAGGTAAAAGGAAGATATGAAAGGTGAAAGGGCAATATTCTGAAGAATCCATGGAGACCCTACAAGTGAAAAAATACTCAAAGATGTTCTTAAATGAGTAACATTGAGAGAGTGAAGTGTATCTGTTTATCAAGAAATCATTCTCCTCATCTCTTTTCTAGTGTTTTAAGGCTGTTTTCTAGCTCAGTTGACACTATTATTAGCTTTGGCCATTGAACCAATTCCACTCTCTAAAAATGACCTCTCCTTCAAAAGCAAAACAGATATGGACATTAGTGTCTTTCAAATAAAGCTTGGTTTTCACAGTGATGTAGGACATTATTGTGACTTCACAAAGAGCTGGCTCGGTAGCATGGCACTCAGACTTCTTCACTTTTTTTTTTTTTTTTTGAGGAAGATTAGCTCTGAGCTAATATCTGCTGCCAATCCTCCTCTTTTTTGCTGAGGAAGACTGGCCCTGAGCTAACATCTGTGCCCATCTTCCTCTCCTTTATATGTGGGATGCCTGCCACAGCATGCCTTGCCAAGCGGTGCAATGTCCACACCTGGGATCCAAACTGGTGAACTCCGGGCCACCAAAGTGGAACGTGTGAACTTAACCGCTGTGCCCGGGCAGGCTGGCCCCTTCACTATTATTTTATCAAGTCTCTTGAAAGCTAAGACTCATGTCTCCTCGGATAGAATTTTTGAGGGGCTGGCCCCATGGACGAGTGGTTAAGTTTGCGCGCTCTGCTGCAGGCGGCCCAGTGTTTCGTTGGTTCGAATCCTGGACACAGACATGGCACTGCTCATCAAACCATGCTGAGGCAGCGTCCCACATGCCACAACTAGAAGGACCCATAACAAAGAATATACAACTATGTACCAGGGGGCTTTGGGGAGAAAAGGAAAAAATAAAATCTTTAACAAAAAAAAAAAAAAAAGAATTTTTGAGAGGAAACTTTCTCACTACTGGAGATATACAAGCTTATGGACTGGGTCCATATGGATGTTACTCAAATCAATATGACAAAAGCAAACATATTCAAAACCATCCTGGATACTATTAACTTCTACAGCACTTGTCACTTGCCCTCTATCATCTCTACACTCCCTCTATAGGTGAAATGGAAATAATAGTGTTCAAAATGGGCAACTATGGCCTCTCCCTCATACCGTAGGCATTGTACATCTTGGGGCCCAGATCGGGCCTTACAAAGTAGCTGGGTAGCCTCGAGGCCAGATTGAGCCGGCCATCTCGTTTCGTATATTCTGGCAGAGGAAGGTTCTCCATCAGATCTTCAAACCTACAAAAAAGGGGCAAAGTTCACTTTTCTGTGATTACTTTGTGAAGGCTTCAGCAAGGCACAAGTCTCTCAAGATGACCCACTGTAGTTCACTAACCTTGTTGGCATCATGTCCCGAAAATCTTCCCCAGGAGGCCAGTCCTTGAGTTTGAGCACCATTGGCTGCCCATCTTCTGACCTTAATCGCTCTGGAAGACAGAAAGCACTCCCACAAACATCTGCTGGGTTGGCTGCTGCCTGATTTTCCAGTAACTAAATGTTGTAGGAGACCAAGCTCTTATTTTCAGACTTATAAACCCCCGTAATGGACTAGATGGGCTTTCTTCTCCTCACTCACTACTTTAGTACATGCTATATTTTTCCATCTCACAGGGATTCAAGCCCCCTTCCACTGAGTGAAAGTGCTCCACACACCCTGTGGAATTACATGCTTAAGCCCAGGTGTGCTCTGGGGACCATGTGATTGCTATGCAAGTTACCTGGCTGGCACCAGGAAAGAATGTTCCTCCCACCAAGAGGATGTAATTTGTCATTCCAGGGGCAGGGCTGGGCATATAGATGCTTACTTTCTAGTCTGCTATTACTGAACCAGATATCAAAGCTACTTACTGCATATGATCTCAAAGCCATCCCAGAAATCCCGAACTTTCACATCAGAAATTATAGCACAATTCCTGCAGTTCACCAAGTCCACATCCTGGTCTCCAAATTCCTGGCTAAAGGCTTCTGGTTTCCAGAGTTCAGACCTGAGCTTTTTATGTACCCCTGAAACCAGCACTGGCTGTGGAAACAAAAATATCCCAATCGGAGGCATTTAGGAAATACTTTTAGCTCAGGGCTAAGGAACAGAATAGGAGGGTTTCCTGGGGACGACCTTGTCTTCTCCATGATGATTTATTGTTCCTTCCCAGTTTCAGAATCTATGGATTTCTACATGCCAAGTATAACAAATGGAAACTATTTCTACTCCATTATTATACTTGGTTCTCACCCTGGGGTGCATGCCACAGAAATCACTTCTGCTGCCCTGGTATCTACCACTATTTTGAGGTGAGAGGACAAAAAGCTGACAAATGCACCTTTGAGAATACGTCCCCACATCTAGAATAAAAAACTATCCAGACAATTCTATAACCTCCCCCTTCCTCAATCACCTCCTAAAGTATAAAAATCAGGAAATGTTATCACACTATCACACAAACTTGTGTGGCCTTGAAACATTTACTTAGAAAAGTACCCCCTACCTACATCCACCTTCGCCTCACCCCATATCACACGTAAGGATTTTCCTCTAAAGGTGTCATTAATGCCAGATTGCCACCTCACAGGAATTTCAACTGCCCTTTTAAGAACACAGAGCTACACAGCTTAGAAATAAAAGGATCCACAATGTATTTTTAGGAATCTTCTGATTTTTAAAAATCCAAGAAAACTTGAAGTAGCAAGGCTGTCTACAACAAACTTCCTTTGTCTAAATCTCCCTGGCAAAAAATCTGCCAGAGAGGACTGGAACTATCCTGGTAGCTGTGGTGGGCAGGCAGACAGGCAGGCAGACAGCTAGCCCTGGGAACTACTTATTCTTGCTTACCTGGCCTTGCTTCCAACACTCCCGGAAGATCTTCCAATTGTTTTTGTTGCTAGGGTCATGGAGACACAGAAGTCTCCCATCACAGAGCCAGGAGTGAGAGGTATGGGGGTCCAACACATTTAACCCCATCACCATCTCCTTTACCTCCTTTTGGGTATCAGTCAAGTTACAGGCCCGCTTTGCAGCATCTGAGGTTTTCTTATTTTCTACCACTGAGGCAATGATGTGGTCGAGGAAGTTGGGTAGGCTGGCCTTGTTCTTTACTCCCTGCCAGACACAAATCCATCAGGTAAGTTTGAAGCACCACAAAAAAAGCATTCAAAGAATTGTCTCACAGTTATATTTACAAGAAAGAGTTCTGATCTACCTGATTAAATTTCATAAAAGTTACTGAAATGTCTTTTGTAATTGGAGGGGGGAGTGAGTCTGTTAGGTCAACATCTTAAATTTCCCTATCCTTCATATTTTGCTCTACATTTATGAAAGAAAAGTATAGAAAGATCTCCTGTGCCTCAAGAGATTTGAGACCTAAGAAATATCTTTGACATTTAACTTGTTTTAAGCATATACATGTAGACTGCAGGGATCACACCCCAATAAAGAGGTGTACCAGAGTATCCGAGGGGAACTACATGTTCTGAAAATAGTCCCCTACTGCCCATTCTTCCCCTGCTGCCACCTCACTGAGAATTTCTCATGTTTTAGCTGATGGGAAAGCTCAGGCCCAGAGATGAAAGCAACATACCCCTGAGGTCACAGAACTGAAGGAGGGGAAGGGCTTTGTAAACTGGATAATCCTGTACCTCAAGTATTACTAATCATTATCTCTATAGAGTACACGTAATAATATACATCCAGGGAAAATTAAAAAAGAAAAAGGAGAATTGGGGGTCAAGCAGGTAAAAAATAGAGCCCAAAGTAATCTTTTTTTTTTAAGTCACTTATCCAAAAGAGAAACAACCTACATTGTACAGGGCTCAACCACCCATAGTTCATTAAGTTTCAGCCATTAATCATAAAATAGAATGAGAAACATGTTTATGTACTTGTTCAAAATTATTTCCAAGATATATAAACTGAAAACAGAAAAGTAATTGTGCAGAACATTTGTGTAAAAAGGGGGGAAAAACTATATATACATGATAACATCATTGAAAGGACACTCATGAAACAACAGTGACCTCCAGAAAGGGAAACAGGTGGCTGGGAGATAATGGTGGGAAGGAGACTTTTCACTGTATCTTTTAAATTTTGTACCTTGTGAATCCATTCATTCAGTAAATGCTTACTAAACACCTACTGTGTATCAAACACTGGCACTAGGGATATAGTGGTCAATAAAACAGTCAAAACTGCCTTTAGCACAACCAGAGGCACTCACAACTAGAATATGCAACTATGATCCCACAACTAGAAGGACCTGCAACTAAGATATACAACTATGTACCAGGGGGTTTGGGAAATAAACCAGGGGAAAAAAAAAAAAGAATATGCAACTATGTACTGGGGGGCTTTGGGGAGAAGGAAAAAAAAAAAAAGATTGGCAACAGATGTTAGCTCAAGTGCCAATCTTTAAAAAAAACAACTGCCTTTAAAGAGAGGCGAGACAGATAATAAATAAAACACACAGTAAGTCAGATGGTAATAAGCGCTATGGAAAAAATAAGTGCAGAGAAAACCAATTTGAGTGAAGGATGGGAGTGGGAAGGACTTTTTAAAAGAGTGATCTAAGAAGGCTTACTGAGGAGGTAGCATTTCAGGAGGGGGCAGAGGAAGTTGATGAAGCAAGCCATCTAGTTACATGGGAAAGTTCTAGGTGGAGGAAAGGATAAGGGCAAAGGCTCTCAAGATGGAGCAGGCCGAGCCATGCTCAAGGAACAGCAAGGAGGTGGGTGTGGCTGAGGTGCAGTGAACAAGAGGAAGAGCGGTAGCTGAAGTCAAAGAAGTGAGGGGAAGATGCACATAGGACTGGAGCCTTATAGTTCACTGAAAGGACCCTGATTATATTATGAGAAACAGGAAGACCTTGAAGGATTTTAAGCAGAGGTGACATGATTTGACTTACATTTTAAAAGGATCACAATAGCTGCTAGGATGAAAATAGACTGTAGAGTGGAAAGGGAAGAAATAAAAGGGACTGGTAAGGATTTCACTGCAAAAATTCAGGCAAGAGAGGATGCTGGCTCAGAAAAGAGAGGAAGCAGTGGAGCTGATGAGAAATGGGTGGACTCTGAACACATTTTGAAGATCAAACTGAAAGGATCTGTTGACAGATTAGATATGAAATGTGAGAGAGGGGAGTCCCAAATGATTCCAAGATTTTTGGCTGAGCGATTGGAAGAATGGAGATGCCACTGACCAAGAGAGGAAAACTACAGGAGCAGGCTTACAGGCAGACGATCAGGAGTGTGCTCTCAGATGTGCTAGGTTGAACTGTTTATTAGATACTCAAGAGAATATGCTATGGAGGTACTGCCTAGGTAAAAAAAAAAATGTAATGTCTGTCAAGAAAATAAAGTGATTTCTGCTGCTGATTGCAAAATTTCAATGTCTCAATTTCTACTGACTTCCTAACACGGCACAAAAGGTTCACTACTTAAAAGGATCACAAACATTCCCAAAACTTCATGTAAAGAGAGATCTTGTCAGCTGGACAATGCAGAGAACACAAGTCACCCACATACCCTCTAACCCAGTTATCAGATCTCTGATGGTTTTCATGGAAAAGCAGCAAAGCCTAGAGCCTTAGAGAGGACACTTACTGCTGAGGATGTAGAGAAGACCGGGGGGAAGGGTATGCCTGTGTCCAGAGGGGTTTGAGGAAGCTTTCCGGGCCCGGAGTGAAGGAGGTCTCGAAGGCTAGAGCCTTCAGTTTTGTTGTTGGAGGCAGTGGGACCCAGTAACAGACTGTTAAAAAGCTTTGGAGTCAACGGAGAGACCTTTGCAGTGGAGTTGAACGAGTCCAGCCCAAAGGGTGAATGAGACTCTTTATTGAGCACCGACCTCAGGGACCCTGCTTCTGTAAGAATATAACCAGGAACAGCATTAGGCATGGCAAGGAATACCCAGCAGGCAACTGACTCCTAAAAATCAGTCAAGTTGGGAAGGAGGGAAGACTCTCCCCTCCCCTGCCCCCCAAACTACGTACGGTTTGTCTGGGCCAAGCCTGATGAGCTATGACTACGGCAGGTCTCATGGCCAAGGAGAAGCTCTCCTACTTCTTCCTTTCTTTTCCAGATCTGGATTTCAAACTTCCTTTTGTTCCCATCCATCTTTCGTCTCCCTCACTTTCTAAGACAGTGTTTCTTCAAGTGGGTTTCCAGAATACTTGTATTGGAATCACCTGGAGTGCTTGTTAAAAATGGAGATTCTTGGTCTTACTCTAAGTGATCCTCATTTAATAGTTTTGGTGGGGCACAGGAATCTGCATTTTTAACGATTCCCCAGGTGATTCTTGTGCCCATTGAAAACTAAGTCTAGCCCTCAACCCTGGCTGTATAACAGAACCATCTGGGAAACTTGTTAAAAGCCTTGTATCAGTTCTGACTAAAGAGGTCTGGGATAGAGCCCAGGCATGTGACTTTAAAAAAAAAAGCTCCACTTCTAGAAGGAAGGTGAAAGAGATTCCCTCATTTTATGTGATCAGCCAGAGAAAACAAGTGGCATGTTTCATAAATGTGGATGGTAATGTGTGAGCTTGAAGAATCCCAGAATAACTCAAGTGTTCCACCCATAGGCAGGACAGAGGCTTGTGTGTATCTCACCTTTTGTTTCTTCTTTAGCCTTTTGAGTTGCTAAATCCGCCAGCCAGTGCAGGGCAGAGGAGGGTGGGGCTGTGTCAGGGCAAGGGGGCCTGATGGCTTTTAGCTCACTATTGCTATTTGATGCCGAACTGTCTGCTTTCAGAGGCTCATCAGATCTGATGTCAGTGCCGTCAGCTTTGGGAAGGTGGTCAGGCTCTGGAGTTGTTACTGCTGCAGATCCTCCTCCGCCTGAGAAGGGGGTTTCATTTCCAGAAGAGGCACTAGGGTTTATGCTAGGAAGCTAAAGCACAGAAGACCAACATGGTTAGAAAGCTGTCCTTGTGTAGAAAAAATAAAACGCTATGTATGTCAATTTTTTCTCAATAAAACTGGAAAACAAAACAAAACAAACAAACGCAAATAGTAATAATGCTGACACTAAATAGATCTGGAAAAACAGTCTGAAACCGTCCCATAAACTGCTATTTCATTCATTCATTAATTTAACATATATTTATTGAGTCCTATGACACGATAGAAACTATGCTAAGTTCTGTGGAAAGAGCAGTGAACAAGACTTGAAAATAAAAGTTTTTAGCATGCCTGAGGCTCAATTTCTGCGATGGCAAATTGGTGATTAGAACTTGACTTCAGACAGCTATTCTGAGGATTAAATGAGATACTATATGCCAAGAGCTTAGCATAGTGCCTGGCACACATAAATGTTCAATAAATGTTTATTATTCTATTACTGAGTTTTCCAGATGATTTACTCTAATGTCAACTCTACTGAAAATATATCTTGAGGTCCTCAGGATTAATCCCTGAGCCTCTTACTGACCACGTATTAGCAGTGTTCCTGGAAGGGCCTCCAAATGTAAGCAGTTAGTTGTGTGCGTGTGTGTGTGTGTTTTTAAAACAGCCTCTTGTCCAAAATAGTCACCATCAAACTGGCATGACCTCCACCTCTGACAGAGCAATGAGAAAACCACGCCTCTCTCTGGAGGCTTGGGATTGCTTTCAGGGTACAATGATCCCAGCTCAGCAAGCCAATCGTCATATTTCTGTCCTCTGTAGCTAACACAACAAGGACAGGGACAATGCACACAGATAGTACTGTATTCCTAGTAACCTTTTTAATAATCTTCACCTCTACAAGGACCCTGAGGTATAAATCGTGATAAGATGCAAAGAATCTTCGTGGTTTTTGTCTCCTTGTTTTGGCACGGAAGACTGGCCCTGAGCCAACAGCTGTTGCCAATCTTCTTCTTTTTTCTTTTCTCCCCAAAGCCCCAGTGCATAGTTGTATATCCTAGTTTTAGGTCATACTAATTCATTCATGTGGGATGCTGCCACAGCATGGCCTGATTAGCAGTAGGTCTGTGCCCAGGATCCGAACTGACACACCCCAGACGACTGAAGCGGAGTGTCCAAACTTAACCACTAGGCCACAGGGCCGGCCCCACTCTTTGTGCTATTTATTAACCAAGTCTGAATTGGTTTTAAAGATGAAGAAGAGAAATTCGTACTAGTCAGGGGGATTAAAATTCCTTGAGTAACTCTTTTTGGGTTCTCTCTAGAAAGGCTTCCCATCTCCTAATTCCCCAGGAATCCTACAGGATCCTGGCACAACAGAGGTGAAAACGAGGCATTTCCTGGTACTAAGATCTTAAGTTTCACTCAGTTATACCCACTCACATCACTTTACCTGTGACATCCCATTGGTGACAGCAGGTCTCAACACAGATTTGTTTTGCCGACTGATACAAGGGCAGTTTGCTTTAATTCCCCACTTGCCCCGAGCAGCGTGTACCATGTCTCCAATATTGTAAAGAGCTGGAAAAAAGACAATAATAACAATAAACATTAGAATGCTTACATGCATCAGGCATTGTGCTAAGGACCTCATTTAATCTCCCTCGATCCTTACCACATTTCAATGAGGTAGCAGCTTTTTCCCTCAATTCTTGATCATGAAACTGAGACTCAGAGAAGTTAGGTTGTTCGCTCAAGTACATGTAAGTGGTAAATGGAAGTATTAAGACTTTAACCCAGGTAGATCTAGCCCTAAAGCTCTGTGCACTCTTAACCACTAAGCGCCACATTCTCTTCCCTCCTCCAGTAAACATTAACAAGGTGTCCTCCAGGAGAAAGTCTAGGGGTAGGTTCCTTAATGTTCAAGAGTACGTAAACATTTTGAATTGTGTACTTGAGATTTATGTACTTTGCTGTAAGTTATACCTAAAGAAAAAGAAAAAGTGAAAAAACAAAAAAAAAGATCAATGTAAACTTTACACAAACCTTTAATCAACGCTTGGACCAGCAGGGAGCAGGTATCCTACCACTGCATTGAGGGAGCCCTTCTGCTTGGAAGTACTGGGTATAAAGGATGCAGGGGGTGCCCCCTGCAACACTTTCTTAAGTAGAAGAGAAAACAGGCAGTAATTTTGCAGATTCACCATCTTCAATGCCTGTATGTTAATAGAAGTGTGGAAGCTGGAAATACAGACTTTCTGGAGGAATCACAGAAGTAAACTGGGACTGCGACACAAATGCGACCATTTGTTCCTACTGTTAAGCTGCCTTCTTCATGGATTCAAGAGATTTGGTTAGCTTCAACTGGATTTTATAAGTCTAAAACCAAAGGTCTTTCTGAAAATGTGGAGACTGGCTTCTTCTATTCTGGTCCTGCCAACCAAAGCCATGTAAAATATTATCTGGAAAAGTAGCCAACCTCTCCGACCAGAAAGGTGAAGCAAAGTATGTGTAGTGGCTACATATAATCTAACATATATATCTAAAAATTCAAATTCTCAGAGAAATCTGTGAGGCTTAAAAAAAATCAGGCTGAGATAAACCATTTCACCAAATTTTATGGTGTGTGAGTAAAACATTTTTTTCCCTACCAAATCTAAAAAAGTAATTTCTTTACCTGTGCCAGGGATGATCTGTGTGGGCATGAGATTCTCTGGTTCATGGGACTGCCCCTTTGCACACTTCAACCAGGAGAAAACCTCTTCATCACCCATCTCTTCTGTCTCTGAAATGGAAATAAAATGACTTCACTCTTTTAATGAGGGTCACAAGATGTACCCCTCTCAGTGAGTCGGAGTTTCAGACCCTAAAGGCCAGTTTTCTCATGGGCCAAAGAAGATAGCTAACTTTAAAAAAATCTGCTTCACTGATGTATAATTTACATATAATAAATCCAACAATTTAAAGTGTGTACTTTGATGAATTTCCACAAATGTATACAGTTGTATAAACACTATCACAATCATGAAATAGAACATTTCCATCCCCTTCCTAAAGTTCCCTCGAGCCCTTTGCAGTCAATACACCTCTCTTCAACCCCTAGCCACCTGATCAACTTTCTAACATTAAAGTTTTGCTTTTTCTAGAATTTCACATAACTGAAAGCATACAGTATATAGTCATTTGTGTTTGGCTTCTTTCATTTAGCATGACTTTGAGATTCACCCATATTGTTGTATGTATCAGTAATTCATTCCTTTTTATGGTTGAGTAGTATTCCATATGGTATGGATGTACGACATTTTGTTTACTCATTCATCTGCTGGTGGACATTTAAATTGTTTCCAATTTTTGGCTATTACGAATAAAGCTGCTATAAACATTCAAGTACAAGTCTTTGTATGGACACCTTTTCATTTCTCTTATAAATACCTAGGAGTGGAATGCTGGGTCATATGGTTATTTTATGTTTAAATTTATAAGAAATGGCTATAATGTTTTCCAAAGCGATGGTACCAATTAGCATTCCTATTAGCAATGTTTTAAGATTTCTAGTTCCTCCACATCCTTGACAACACTTAGTACTGTCAGTTTTTAAAATTTTAGCCATCCTAGTAGGCATAGTGGTTTCTCATTATGGTTTTAATTTGCATTTCCCTAATGAGGAATGATAACTTTTTTCATGTGCTTATTTTCCATTGATCTATCTTCTTTGGCAAAATATTGGTTCAAATCTTTTGTGCATTTAAAAACTGGGTTGTCTTCCTGTTACTGAGTTGCAAGAGGTCTTTATTATGGATACAAGTCCTTTAGCAAATATACGATTGGCAAATCTTTTCTCCCGGTTTGTGGCTTGACTTTTCACTTACTTAAAAGTGTCTTTTGAAGAGCAAAAGTTTTCAAATTTGATAACAATTTTTCTTTTGCTTTTTGTGTCCTATCCAAGAAATATTTATCTAACCCAAGGACAAGAAGATTTTCTATTCTTTTATGTCTAGGTCTATCATTTACTTAAAAGTTAATTTTTTTCTATATAATCTGAGTAAAAATAGTTCATTTTATTCCAATACCAATTGTTGAAAGGACTATCTTTTCCCCATTGAATTATCTTGGTACCTTTGTCAACAACAGTTGACTATGTATGCCTGAGTCTACTTCTAGACTCTCAGTTCTGTTGCATTACCACAGCATTTTAATTACTGTAGCTTTATAGTAAGTCTTGAAGAAGTATAAATCCTCCAACTTCATTCTTTTTCAAAATTGTTTTGGTTATTGTAAGTCCTTTGCATTTCATATAAATTTTAGAACCAGTTTGTCACTTTATACAAAAAGGCCTACTGGGATTTTGATTGGAAGTATGTTTAATTATAGATCAATCTGGAAGAATTGACATCTTAATATTCAATCTTCTATCCATGAATACGGTACATTTATCCATCTATTTAGTCTTCTTTAATTTCTCTCAGCAATATGTTGTAGTCTTTACTGTGTGCCTTTTACATATTTGCTAAATTTATCTGTAAGTACTTCATGTTTTTTTGATGTGACCATAAATTATATTCATTTAAAATCGAATTTCTAATTGTTCAATGACAGCATACAGAAATACAACTGTTTTTTGTTATGTTGATTTTATATCTTCCAATCTTGCTAAATTCATTGATTAGTTATTGTAGTTTTTTTTTTTCTGAGGAAGATTGGCCCGGAGCTAACATCTGTGCCAGTCTTCCTCTATTTTGTATGTGGGATGCCGCCACAGCATGGGTTGATGAGTGGTGCATAGGTCTGTGCCTAGGATCTGAACCCACGAACCCCAGGCCGCTGAAGCAGAGTGCATGGACTTAATCATTATGCCACTGGCCAATCCCCAGTTCTTGTAGCTTTTTGGTAGATTTTTTGGGATTTTCTATATAGATGATCATGTCATCTGATAATAAAAACCATTTTGCTTCTTTCCAGTCTATATCCAATCTATATTTTTTTTGTTATGATTTTGTCTTTTACTTCTTAATGCTAACTAGTCACTCCAGTACAATGTTGAATAGAAGTTGTGAAAAGTGGACATCCTTGCTTTCTTCCTGATCTTAAGGGGAAAAACTCAGTCTTTCACATTATGTAAGAAGTTCCTATCTATACCTAATTCAGTGTTTTTCAACCTTTATTTCTTTATCACTCCTCTAAAAAACTTTCTAGATCTTTATTTGGGGAAGAGAGGGGATAATTGTACTTCCCACCTCGAAATTTCAATAAATCTTTTTTCAATAAAAGATATACTGTATAACTGTTTATGTACTGTGACCCTCTGGAAGGGCATAAACCATTATATGTTAGAATTCCCCTGCCTCTGCCAAGAACCAATTTTCACCCCTGTAGAGAACACATGATATAGTTTGTTGAGAATTTTGACAAATGATTTTTCTGTATTTCTTGAGATAATCAATGGTCTTTAAGCTATTAATATAGTTAATTGTATTGACTGATTTTCAAATATTAAACCAACCTTCCATTAATGGGATAAACCCCAATTGATCATGATGTATTTTTCTTTTTATGTATCTCTAGATTTAAATTTACTTAAATTTATGAAAGATTTTTACATCTATGTTCATGAAGGATACTGGATCTGTAGTTTTCTTTGCTTGCTCTATCTTCATCTGGTTTTGATATCAGTGTAATGCTGGCTTCATAAAATGAGTTGATAAGTGTTTCCTCCTATTTTCTGAAAGAGTTTGTGTAGAACTGGTATTATTTCTCTGAAGAGGAAAGAATGAGGAGGTCAAGGGGCAAGGAGGATTCTTGGCCTGTAATAAGATAAAGCAACAATAAAAGGAAGCAAAGGATTTGAATAGACAGTTCTCCAAAGAAGATAAACACACGGCCAATAAGGACATGAAAAGATGCTCAACATCATTAATTATCAGGAAAATGCAAATCAAAGCCACATAACAAAATACTACTTCACAGCCATTATAATGGCTATAATCAAAAAGACAGACAAGAACAAGCATTGGTGAGGATGTGGAAAAATTGGAACCCTCATTTATTGCTGGTGGGATTATAAAATGGTGCAGCTACTTTGGAATACAATTTGGCAGTTCCTGAAAGGGATACAAAGAACTGTTATATGACTCAGCAGTTCCACTCCTAGGTATATACTCAAAAGAACTGAAAACATAAGTTCACACAATAATCTGTATTTATAATAGCCCAAAGTGAAAACAAGCCAAATGTCTATCAACTGATGAATGGATAAACAAAATGTAGTATATCTATACAATGGAATATTGTTTGGCAATACAAAGGAATGAATTAGTACTATGTGCTATATAACATGGATGAAACTATAAATGCTATGCTAAGTGAAAGAGGCCAGTCACAGAAGACCAAATATTGTATGATTCCATTCACAAATCTTCTTCAACTTACAATGGGGTTATGGCCTGATAAACTCATTATTAAGTTGAAAATATCATAAGTCAAAAATGCATTTAATACACTTAACCTACTGAATATCATAGTTTAGCCTAACCTATCTTAAATGTGCTCAGAACATTTATATTAGCTTACAGGTGGGCAAAACCATCAAATACAAAGCCTATTTTATAATAAAGTGTTGAGTATCTCATGTAACTTATTGAATACTATACTGAAAGTGAAAAACAGAATGGCTGTCTGGGTACAGAATGGTTATAAGTGTACTGTTTGTTCACCCTTGTGATCACATGACTGACTGGGAGCTGTAGCTTGCTGCCATTGCCCAGGATCATGAGAGAGTATCATACCTCGTATTGCTAACACGGGAAAAGGTCAAAGTTCAAAATTCGAAGTATGGTTTCTACTGACCGCATTATCACTTTTGCATCATGGTGAAATCGAAAAATTGTAGGTTGAAGGACCATAAGCTGGGGACTGTCTATATATGACATGTACAGAATAGACAAACCCATAGAGACAGTAAGTAGACTGGTGGTTACCAAGGGTTAAGTGGAGAGAAGATGGGGATGGGGAGTGACTGTTAATGGGTACAAGAGTTTTTTTGGGGAATAATGAAAATGGAAATAGATAGTGGTGATGGTCATACAACTTTTAGAATATACTAAAAACCTTCGAATTGTACAGTTTAAAAGGGTGAGTTTTATGACATGAGAATTATATCTCAATAAAGATGTTATTTAAAAAAAAAAGCAAACAAAGGGAGATGAAGAACAACCCTTCTTGACTTGTTTTAGTTCTCCTAGTTAGGCTGGAGTATTGGCAATTGTAATGAATGAAGCTAAGCAGCTAAAGAGGGGGCATAAACCCATTCCTACTTCTTTTCCAAGTCCCATTCCTCCACTGACAGATTACCTTTAGAACTGCACAAGACAATATTAGCTTACCACTGCGTGGACGGCTTTTCCTGAGCCTGTAACAGTCAAGGCAGACCCCAAATCCACATTTGCGACAAACCCAGTGGATGTTGAAGAGAGTTGTTTCACATACATCACACATCTCCCGTACACCACGCACTGCTCGTTTCCATGCCACTTTCTCTGGTGGAAAGAAGAGGAGGAATATTGTTGGCAGTGACCATCCTAAACAACAGCAAAAGACCCCAGATCCACTGATTCCTACTCAAGCCATTTTGTCCAGCTATAAACCGCAAAGGTTCATGAAGTTTGCGTTTCTCTAATTGTAAGAGAAACAAACTACATGGAATTTCTACTATTTCTGAACAAACGTTAACAGAGAATGAATGCCACATATTATTACTTAAGATACTATAAAATTTTCAATTTGGGGGAATTTGAAATGAGAGAATTTTTATCTTGAAATGTGGCACATAATTTCATAGTACAATTTTCCTTGGTCTAGAAATAGAGTACAGTATCTCACAGACATGGAAATATCATAAATGTGTGAATAATATGGGTTCTAGGAGTGAAACATGGCACCCAGTAGCACTTCATGTATTCATAAATCACAGAGTATTGCTTACTAATACAAGTTTGTTCAAAGAAAACTGAAAACATTCAGAGTGAACCAACCTCAAATAGGGATCAAAATGCATATTACGGCAGCTGTGCTACAAAAATGAAAGGCAAGCAGGGAAGGAGTTTTTGGTTTGTTAAGCGCCAAAGACGGAAAGAATGAGGGTTGCTGGATATAGTTAGGGCCTCAACTATTTAGTTTGCTATAAAGAAAAGTCTTATCAGCTTTAATTCATCCATAGAAAATGCCACCTGCCACTCCTTCTACTCCTCCTTTTAAGCAAAAGAAAATGAAAGTTTCCAACTAGGAGTGCCTGGAAGGCGAGCAACAGGGTGCCTTACGGTGTGGTTCCACCATCATCATGGCCTCCTTCTCGGACATCACGAGCTGGCAGAACTGGTCCCCAACGTTGGCCAGGATGTATTTTGAGGTTTCTAGGTCTATCCCTTCTGCTAGGGAGGAAGAGGGAATCCACAGGTTCATGGCATCGGGGTCACTTTGCTGGGGACTCAGAAACCCCTCCACACGGAGTACTCCCTTTCGAGTGAAGATCAACCTGAGATAGGAAGGGAGACAGTCAAATACATGGAAAATAGCAGCAGCAATACAAACTAACATACACCTCAAATCCTAGGACCTAAAAGAAATTAAATGAGAGTTAACAGGAATCAGGCTGAGTTAAGAATTTTCACCATATTTGACCAAGACAGTATACATTCTCTGCTTGTTAAGACTTAATGAGGCCTGGGTTCTCTAAAAAGCTGTCCCAAGGAATGCCTACCAGTTTCTCCGTCCACTTGTACTACACCTACGCCAATGCCACTGAACTGTGACCAGAGAAAAACACAGAGCCATGCTCACTGTCACACTTTAAATTCATGTCTACCTACGTCAGGTGAGCCCTTAATGCTGCCTGGCAGTCATAATACAGTTTCCTGGTGCACCCCCTCTCCTAGATACGTTTCATATCTTCTCCTTTCTCTTAAAACCTCCAATATTACTTTCTCCATGAGGAAGGACCTTGCTAAGTATTCCACTGAGAAAATACAAAGAGCCAGAAGAGAACTTCTGAAGCTCCCACCACCACAGTACCATACCTTCCTGCAACTGGGCCCATATACTCCATGTGACCTTCTGCTACTATGAATGCACTAGGTCCCGGCAAACACCAATCTCTTCACCTATGCTCTGCATTCTATCCTCTTTCATAGGCATCCCTCCACTAATTCTCTCTTCTACATCATCTATTTTTCTCTCTGCTGAATCATTCTTGTCAGTATTTGAACTTGCTATCTCAAAAATCCTCTAAAAATCTGTATCTCAAAAAACCTCTTGATCCTACATTCTCCTCCATTTATTTGCTTATTAGAGCAGTTTCTTGAAAGAGTTATCTATACTGATTGTCACCAGTTTCTTTCCCTTTTATTTTCTCTTAATCCACTCCATCAGGCTTTCCTCTACCAATCTACCAAAACTGTTTTTGATGAGGTCATTCCCCCTTGTTAAACCCAATGGTCACTTCCAGTCCTTACCTTACCTGACCCAATTAGCAGCATTTGCCACAGTTCATTATTCCTTCCTGGAAATACTTTCTTCAGTTGTCTTCCAGAATACTTCACTGGCTTTTTCTTTCTCAGCCTCCTTTACTAGTTCCTCCTCATCTTTCCCATCTCTAAATGTTGGAGAGCTCCAGAACTCAGTCCTTGGACTACTTCTCTTCTGTACAGTCTGACTGCATAAGTGATCTCAATTAAACTCACAGCTTTAAATACCTAGTGACAATATAAGTTTTTATCTCTACTTGGAGCTGTTCCTCAGCTCTGGAGTTGTACATCCTGCTGCCTTTTCAACATCTCCATTTGGAAATTTAATAGGCATCTCAAATTTAACATGCCCAAATTAAAACTCCCCATTTTCCTCCCTAGACCTGCTTTTCCCCAAGAAATCTCTTTATCAGTAAATGGGAAATCCATTCTTCCAGTTTTCAGGCCAAAAGCCCTAGACACATCCTTGACTCTTTTCTTTCTCTCATACTCCACATCTAACCCATCAGAAAATCATGTGGGCTGTACTTTCAAAATATACCCTTTATCCAACCACTTCTCATCACTTCCATCGCTAATTCCCTGCACTAAGTCACCATCATTTCTCACTTGGATAATTCCAACAGCCTCCTAATTTCTCTCTGCCTTTGCCTTAATGTAATCTATTCTCAAGAAGGGAGCCACAATGCTCCTTTAAACCATTCATCCGTGTCACTCATCAACTCAAAACTGTCAATGATCTTATTCACTGTGAAAGCCAAGGCCCTTAGAGTAGTCTTTTAAAATGTGGACCCATCATTAACTCTTTGACCTCAATTCCTTTCCTCCCTGGCTTACTCTATTTTAGCTACCCTAGCTCCATGAAGATACCAGGAATATTCCAGCCTCAGGACAGTTGCTCTTGTTGTACCCTCTACCTGGCATACGTGTCTCCCAGAGAAATGCATGGCTCACTCCCTCACCACCTTCACGTCTTTACATAAATAATCTTCTTTAAAACTGTAGCTTCTCTAGCCTCCTCATACTTCAATCCTCTTTCCCTTCTTTATTTTTCTCAAAGTTATTATCAGCTGACAGACCATATATTTAACCTTTTTTTTCTTATTTACTGTCTCCCTCCCCAACTATAATGCTAACCTCCTGAGGGCTAGAATTTGATGGTTTTGTGCACTGCTTAATCCTCAATGCCCGAACAATGGCTGGCACACATTAAGTGCTCAATAAACATTTGCTGAATAAGTGAATCCATACCACATGGATAAACCACTCAGATTTCTTTATTTTAAAAATGAAAGATTTTTGAAAGATCGTTGATTTATTGAGAAGAAAAGTGACTAAATAACTGTTGTTTGGTAAAAGCAGGGGACATTCCTAGGATTTTCATCAGTTATCTCTACTTCAAAGATGCTTCACGTTATCTTCTAATCTTACTTCTCCTTCTCTCAAGGGGACTCAAGGGACTCTAGCACTGAAGAGAGGAGAAAGTGGTCAGGCAGAACCATAATACAAAACGGAGTCCTGCTTATACCACTGGTTTCAAATGGAACCCAAGTTAGGAGTAACTCAACGTAGCTCAGGGGCTGGTGGCTGAGATTGTTCAAGTTCAATTCTCCAACGACAAAGCCACATGTCATTTCACAATCCAAACAACTAAGTGGCTACTATGACAGAGCCTCAGCACAGACCCTGAGAGCAAAGGGGTAAGAAAAACAAAGAAAGTTGGTGAGATGTGCTTACAGATTCAGAGGAAGAGTGGGAGTTATGTATCATTAATGGAAACTTGGAAGGAGACAGACAGTAGTTTGGGTACCTCCGGAAGTGAAAGAACCGGCAGGCCACAGTGGAATCATCTTGCTCCTGTTCCTTAAACTTCCTATACCGCTCCAGGCGGCACTCACGACACTTGTGCAAGTGAGGGGCGACATTGATGCATGACCCATCCTGCAGGAAGGGCTCTCCAGACTGCTTCAGCTTTTTCACTTTGCTTACATCTTTCAGGACTGACTGGCCAACTGTAGCAAGGGAGGGAGGAGAAATGGTTAGTCATGAGAGGTATAAATGAGACTCAATAACATGATCCTGGGGACAGATACTTGTCCTGACCTGGGCCACTCTTCTTTGCACTGCTTGGGCATGCACCCATCAGGTCCATCCTTGCAGAAAGGGAGCGAAGGGAGCACAGAGGCTTCAACTGGTTGCTAAGGACTACGGAGAATCTGTGGGAAGTGCCCCATTACAGTAACACAACTCTGGGCATGGGTGAAGAAAACCCAAGAAGGCAGAAGGTAGCTGCCATCTGCCTCTAGCCCTTCATGATATGACTGTTCTAACTAATCAAGGACTCTTGGACTCCCATGGGATACCAATTCCTAATGACAACAGCTACTTTTACCATTAAATTTTCTTACACACTTCTGGACCATAACCTCATACCACAGAAATTAATGGCTTTTGGAAAAGGTGTTAAAGCCTTATATATGTGCCAGAGAGAATCAAACTGAGGAGTGATTCTCTTTGCTTCCAGTCCACAAAAGGCTGCTATTTGAGAATAGATGCGAGTACTCAGTAACTCCCCTTAAGTAAATTCAAAAGAACGAGTCAAAGGGAGGTAGAAAGAGATGAGAAAAAAAAACACAGAAAGAGTTCATAAACAAACATTTTATCAAGGAAGACTGAGGATCTTCCTTTGTGGGATTATCATTACATAGGACAGACACCCCTCTTACAGTCTGGTTTTGATGCAATCCTACCCTGAATCAGGAGGTCTGATGAGAAACCTTTGCTGGACCTTTTTGGCTATGTAATTTTATAAGATTATAAAACTTTCATCAAAAAGAGGGCCTCCGCTGCCCAAGAACACAACAGACATTTGAGGCTAGTGCCAGAGCCCATGTATAGCCCCAGCAGGATCACCTTTCAGGGGTGCAGTCCGAGGCCGGCCCTTGGGGGCCTGCTTCCCTTTGCCTTTGCCCAGCAACAGCTCAGCACTGCGCTCCCCATTGGGGCCCAGCTTCCCCATCAGGTGCTCCGGAATCCCCTTCAGGCCAGTCTTGGCCTGCAGCTGCTCCTCAGAGTCGCTCAAATCTGACAGGTCACTGTTGGTGCTGGAGTCCGAGTCCTGTCTGCAAGCCAAGCTTCGCTCATCCAGTGAGAACCTTTTCACAGCTTCAAAAGGAGCTTTGTTTTCCTGTGAAAAATCTGCTGGGGGGGACAGAAAGCTGCCTGAGTGCCTGCCAAAGACGTTACTAAAGGTTTTGAGGAGGGGATTGTCTTGCTGCCCAGGCCCCACAGTTGGCCTCTCCTCTGTGGGGCTCGAGGAGAGTGTAGGCATCTCAATGGGCTGGGTGAGGCTGCTGGTGGGTGAACTGGAGCGGCCATTCCCCATGGCAGAGAGGCTTGGACCCCCAGTGGTAAGAGCTGAGCCTAGAACACCAGGTACCAGTTTGGAGGAGTCAGTTGTGATGAAGAGGGTTTTCTTCTTTGCTAAAGATGTTGAATCTGCAGAGTGAGACTCGGGCCAGCTGGGTGCTGCCTTGGAGGTGACAGTGGTAGCAGAAGAAGAGCTACCTGATGCCTGAGATGCAAAGCTGCTGAAAGGGCTATGTTCAACTTTCTCCACAAACGCCAGGAAAGGGTTAGAGGGTTCTTCTCGGGACAGTTTAGGGGGCTGTAAAAATAGATTTTCATGACTCTCTGGGGTGCGGGCATTTAGGAGGCTCCGTGGGAAGGCTGGCGTGAGGGTGGGCATGGACTCTGCAGGCATTTTCCGGTCCACAGAGCTGCCAGCCTTAGAGCCAGATTTAGTGTCTGCTCCAAGGGTGGACCTGCCTTTACATAGGTTCTCAAGGCTTTGTTTGAATGAGTCTCGACTGGAGGAATCATCAGGCAAACTTTCTGAAACGGTAGTGAAGTAGTTACTGGTGGGTAAAGTTTGGGACATGCATTGAAAAAACAAGTTTTTGGAGAGATCAGTGTCTTTCTGAGACTCTGGTGCAGAGCTACAGCCAAAAGAGAAGCCCAAAGGTTTGTTCTCTGTGGCTAGAATCCCATTGGACTGGCTCCTTCCACTTCCAAAAGTCAAAGGTTGTGATGAACTTGGAAGAGATGCTCCAAATCCAGAAGAGGCCAGAACAGAATTTCTTGAATTCTGAAAAGAAGATAGCCTGAGTTAGTGATGCTGGCTTCTCCTGACAACCTTATGACCTCTTTGGACCTAGGCCAACATTTCTTGTGGATCAATCAACTTTTCTTTCCTACAAATCCATGAAAACTGCTCTACTGACTAGATTTCACCAGCATTAGGGCAGAAACCTGCCACAGACCATACAGAGGGCATCTTTAGCAAGGTGAGCTAGAGATAGCAAGATGTCATTCATCCTGCCACTCCCTCGGTTGTTAGCCAATTGGTTGTCACAGCACTAGCAGGCCGTGTAGGCTTCTCAGTATCTATTTGGAAATGAAGACTTCACCAGGAAATTGGAGAAAAGTGTTCCTGAACAGACATTAGCTTTTACTTTGAAATATACCTACTGACCCTGTAATATTAATCTACCTCAGTGACCTTTGGGGCTATTGTTAAAGCTTAGATTTATTTAAGCTATTGCAAATTATCCATCTTACAAAAGTGACTTTAGCCCCATAACAAGCCCATTGTACATTAAGGAAAATCATTTTCTTTGTTAGTCTGAAACTTCCCAAGATGGACCCTTTTGGAATTTGGCCATTTATTTACGGATTCAAGTCAACCCAAAAGACAAGTATCTGTTTCAATTGAATTTAGACCTAAAAATGCTAATTAAAGAAAGCACACTAATTACCGAACGCTTTTGTTATCATTAGGATCTAACAAGTCTCCAAGTAGGAAAAGTGTAGATACTGATATACCCATGAAACAAAAGCATTCAGCACAACAAAATGGTGAATGAATAAACACTTTCCTTTTTTTACCTTGAAAGTATTAACTTCTGCTATGAATAAAGAAGGGTAGGATCACTTTCATATGCATTACACACACGTATACATACACAGAGAGAAACATCCACAGGTAGATATGAGCCCTTATGTAATACTTATTAATTTAAGAAAATCCAGTCCCTAGGACTTGATTTACAAACAATAGATTCCTAAAAAAAATTAACTTTCTGGTAGTAGAGGATAATATCCCTAAACACTCACTTTAAAACAATGGAAATAAAAATTATTCCATGACTGCTTAACAGATATGGGGTTTCCTTTTGGGGTGATGAAAATTTCTGGTACTAGACAGTGGTGATGGTTGCACAACATTGTGGATGTACTAAATTCCACAGTATTGTACACTTTAAATGGTTAAAATGGTAATTTTTGTGTTAGATGTTACTTTGCCACAACTACAAAAATATTCCAAATAAATGAAAGAGCTATTGTTAAAAAAGGGGGGAGGGGGTTCCATTTATTTAAGGTATTCTTTAAATATGCAAGAGGAGTCTATATTAGGACTGTCCTTGAGGGTTGCATAGAGGCATGAGAACCAGGGAGGCCACCTATGGCTTGCCTCCAGTTGACATTTGCTACAGAGACTGCTTCAGGGCATTTCGGAGTTAAAAACTTAAAGATTATTATTCTTTCTTCTTTTCCTTTCCACTAACCAACAACCACTGACTTAAACCCCCCACCCCCAAGAAAAAAGAAGAGACCAGACAGATACAGCCCTGAGGCTTTGCCGTTGTTTCACTAGCAGAATTTGGCCAGGAGCCTTGACACCTGCATGACTGCAAGGAACCAGTGTGGGTAGCTCAGGTTTCACTACTAAAGGTACCCTTTAAAAATAAATACACACACGAATGAAAAATAACTTGGAAGGTCCTTCATTTTCCTTCAAATGATTCAATTCCAAACCCTTTGCTTAGAAGAAAGTGATGACAAACTGATTTCAACTCAAGTTTTAGGGCAAGAGGTTTCCTGGGGGCTGTGTCCCTATTTTAGATTTGACATCATAATGGAAACATCCATTTCTGTACTTTAAATCATATCCTAGGAGAATACCAAGAGGCTGACACATTAGCAAAATTACTGATACAGTCAGAGAAATTTCTCCAACCTGTTTGGAAAATGCCCTTTGAATCCATATTTCATCTATTCAGCTTTGCTATTCCAAGAGTAACAGCATTCAGTGGATCTCTTCTTGTAGCATACAAAATTTGGTCTATTTTGTAATCCCCATTTACATCCACATTGCCGTTGACATGGAGTTGATTTTAATTAATTTGGGCAATATGATGACTCACACACACTGGAAATCCACATAAGATCCTCACCTAGTTCTCCTGGGAATTCTGATCAACTAACAGAGGACAAACCATGAACAGTGTGAAATTTGCATTTACAGGCCTTTTCCTCTTCTGCCTGGACATTTTACCTCCCTCTTCATCCCTGCACACTAGGGATTAACAAGCTGCATTTGCTAGGGAGAGGAAGAAGTCAGAGGAAATGTATATGCCATTTGTTTTATCTGACATTGTTTTATTTGACACTGTTGTACCTAAAATAATTCCATTTTAGGATGTGAGCTCCTTCAAATAGGGATTTCAATTCTTTGTTTATAATATACAGTACTTAGCACACAGTAGTTTCCTATACATAATTTAAAAAATCATTTAGTATTTTATCTTTATATTTCATATTCCAGATTAAGTTAACAGCCAGTTTGAAAAAAAATATGACTCACATCATAAATGATACCTTGGTGACCAAAATAAGAGTCAAAAGATTGTAAGAACTGATTTTGATATTGTTTCAAATTTGATTGGGGAGTCAACTTGATGCTAACATGTATTTAACAAAAGTTCCATTTTAGCAACAATACATGCATACCAGACAAAGAACATAGTAAACTGGATACTACTGTGATTAATTCCATCAAATTTCCCAGGTAAGGCTTTAAAAGATTAAGTTAGTATTAAAAAAGAAAAAAGCTTTTATAGCCATATCAAATCACAGAAAGAAGCCCAGCCTCAAAGGAAAATATCATAGAAAATGATGAAATGAAAACAGGGGTTGGTGATAGTAGCTTTCACATAGGCTTAATTATAGTGTTCACTATTACCAACACTGTAATTCATCACCCTTGCCTCTCATAGGCCTGGTGGAGGCTCAACCACTACATGAACTAAATAGATAATTTAAAAAGATTCCCCACCAGATCTATATTAGCATCTCATTAAATTGGATTGTATAATCTGTTTTTGATTAGCCCAATTGTTCAGGTGACTTTTAAGAGCTGATAAACTTATTAAAATATACACATTTGTCCAGTGAGCAATAAAAGACTATCCACAGAGTACAATTTAAGCACATCTCAGAAATACTCCTTCCCTATGGCATTTGAAATGCCTTTCAATGTGTTAACAACAAAGTAGGGTGAAAGAGTGAACCCAAATCTTGCAAATCTGCCCCTGAAACAACTCACCTCTCCTGGGGCCTGCAACCGGCTGCCTTTCTGTTTTTCCGGCCCAGCCCCTGCTCCGAGGCCAGTGTCTGAGATCCTCACCGTGGTTGGGGTGGAGCTGGTGGTAGTGACCACAGCTGCTGAAGCCACCAGGCCCTGGCCAACTTGTTCCAGTGTTTTTCCTGCCTCTTTGTTTTCGGCTCCACCCACCTCTGGGGCCAAAGATGTCTGACCTGTGGCTGTAGAATATGAAGTGAAAGGTACAGGTGTGTCTCCACCTACAGGCTCATCCTGCACCACCAGAGTCCTGCCGTTTTCTTTGGTGTAAGTGGCAAAGCGAATGTTGCGGTTAATCTGGGGGACAAATGTAGTCGGTGGCTGCTTGACTCTCTGATCCAGCCCTGGCTCTCCACTGGTATTCCCTCCTTTCCAGGGCCCTCGGCTCGCCTCACCTCCATCGCTCCCATTACTGTCTACTTCACCCCTGTCTCCTTTTAATTTCTTTGATGCAGAGTCACACCCAGAGTCCGAAGCACTCTTCCTCCTCCGGCCATCTTTCCCCTCTATGCTCTCTCTCTTCTTCTTTCCTTTGGAAGATTTTACTGCTTTTAACGTACCCCCCTACAAAACAAAATTCAAAAAAGATTTATTAAAATGGACCTTCCATCCTGTGAAAACCATAAACCATTAGCTCTTTCCTATCTCTAGAAGCAGACAATCAAAGCAGGCACAAGTTTCCAAGTTCCAATGCCAGTTCTACATTCCCTTTGTCAAAAAGCTCCAATCTTCCTGTGACTCAGTTTATATCTACATATTCAAGATAATGGTTACTAGACCTCACTTGGCAAACTTTCCCTTAAACAAAATGCACTACTTCCTCAAATGGACTTTTTTGAGGGTTTTAAAAATTTGTGGAATTTCTTTTACAAAATAGACTGCTGGAGGTAGGCTAGGAGCTCATTTGCCCCTTGCTGAAAAAAAGTCTGCTTTATTTCACATTTATCTCCTTGTTTGACAGAAACTGGCATTTCAAGTATTGAAATAAAAAGTCTCTAAAAACTTGTGACAATTTAACAATAGGAAAACCAACATTTGCAAGTCTGTGACCAAAGGAAAAGTGAGCCCAAGAGAGATAGGTTTGGCTTGCTTTTAGATACTATAAAGATGCAATCAATCTCTAGACCTCATTTCAAAGCATTAGAGAGAGGAAAGCAAAAAAACCAGGTTATCATAAACTGCCAAGTCTTTTGGCTCTTCCAATAATTTTAGCCTATCTCATGAAATCTTACTTGTGCTTTATTTAAGAGGTCAGATAATCTTAAATGATACAGGATCAGAAGGGGCAACTCCTATCTGAATAAATTCCTTCTTTGAGAAGGTCAAGGGGCAGGTGACTTGGGACACAGCTAACATTCTCTCAAGCAAACTTTGTGCAGCAAGGACGTATATCTAGAACATTCCTAGATTGGTATCCCACCACAAGCGGGTATTCTTTTTAGCTTTAACTTTCAGATAAAATGTGTTGAGGTGCCAATAAGCTAGTGACTCACAGTTATTTAGCCATTAATATTCACCAACTTAATCTACTCTTACTGCCCTTGAATATTTATAGATTCTTTGTGCAGATCTGTATCTTTGTTATAATCACTATAATAGCTGTTACAACAAACTTTTTCAAATTTTATATTTCTTCTTGTCATCTCTAGTTTCTATATTTTTCTCCTTCTTTCTTTCCTTCTTTTCCTTTTTTTGTTGCCTTCATTTCCATGTTTTCTCCCTTAACTTCCTTCTACAACTCTTTTTTTTTTTTTCGAGGAAGACTAGCCCTGAGCTAACTGTTGCCAATCCTCCTCTTTTTGCTGAGGAAGACTGGTCCTGAGCCAACACCCGTGCCCATCTTCCTCTACTTTATATGTGGGACGCCAACCACAGCATGGCTTGCCAAGAGGTGCCATGTCCGCACCCAGGATCCAAACCAGTGAACCCCGGGCCACCAAAGCGGAACGTGCGCACTTAACCGCTGCGCCACCGGGCCGGCCCCCCTTCTACAACTCTTAACCAAAGCTCAAGATTTATTTGTTTCCCCAATACTTTTGGTAATATCAATCTAAGTTTCTAAATCTTTCATTCAAGAATTGCTTCTGTTTGCTAAGAATTGTTTTCATTTGCTCCTTCAAATTTTTTTTATCCTTTCTTCAACATTTATCATCATTCAGTTTTCACTGTTGTGAACTATTTCTGCATGATCAATGAAATCTCTCCTTTCTTGCTCACTCATTCAAGGAGACAAGGTGACTATGGATCTCTAAGAAGGGTTACTGGAAAACTTGGCAGAACTGTCAATAATAATTGTACTTTGTTAGCTAAGAAGATAGTCACATCATGGCAAAGCTGAAAAGGGAAGAATCAACATCTGCTGCTGAAAACCACAATCTCACTTCTAACTCATCCAGCCAACTTGTAGAGCTTGGCTCATAGCAACCTTCCTGAGCAACAACTTATTTATATGTCCTACTTATGGCAAGCTACTCACACGTGAGTAGACAACCTAGAATACTGAGACCAGTACTCTCCAGCACTATCTGGCCAGCTGAACAGTACCTGGCATATAATAGGTGCTTAATGAATTAATTAAATAAGGAAGAAAATGAAAAAGGGACCCAGTACACCATCAAACTAACAGGTATTTTTAGCCATTTAAACACAGTCAAGAGATTTATCCTATTTGTGTAACACAATATGTTGTAAAGAGCTGTTAAATTTAACCCTGATGCTTCTTTTCCTACCCTGATCTTGTTTTATCAAGTCAAGAATGACTGGATAAAGATGATGAGGAAAACTGTACGCTCAGCAGGAGTGGTCAAGACAGCAATATTACAGAGGTGCTAAAAGACTATGAGGAATATGTGCACAGCTGGTTGTCCTAGTCAATGTCCTACTGAAGGAAATTCACACAAGATTCCTTGACTGGTTCAGGCCCTGATTTATAAAGTATCTTTTTGGGGGGCAGGGGACCATGATAATTCAGAATGAAGTAAGTGTTGGCCTGGTTCATGGTAAGTATGGAGTAATCCACTGTGTGCTGAGCACTGAACTGGGCACCTGTTTGATTTGCTTCTTCTTGGGATATGGAATTTCAGAACCAGTTGGAGCTCACTACCACCAAATGGAAAAAAAAAGAGGATGTAGCTTCTCCATTTGTTATTACTGGATAGGTCATGAATACTACCAGTGCTTATTACAGCTTTAACTGTCTGCTGTATCTTTCAAACATACCTGTCCTAAAAGAATGTAAGAAGAAATAGTTAGGCCATGGATTTTAAAATGGCTAGGCAACACAGCCATGATTAAAAAGGTTTTCTCAGACTAGGTCTCTTTCTTCAGAGTAGCCTCCCTTAACTAGACAAGACTGTGGGAACAGCAAGAAATGTACAGTGGCTAGAGCTGAAATCCAAAGGGCATCCAGGGTAACACACACACATAAGGAATCCACATAACAAGATAATGCAAGGTCATGAGTCTGCTCGGAGTCTCAGTCTATTACTGTACCTCACTCTGAGGCGTCGAATTATCCATCAGCATCACATGGATCAGTCTGGGATCTACGGACTTGATCTCACCACTCTACAGTAGGAGCAGGATAGCAGAAAATATGAAAAAGGGAGGAAAAAAGATTTAATGCCTTGTCCACCAAAGATGTAACCATGTATTTTTCTAATCTATCTAATTATCTCATATTCTCTCATTTTTTCTTTTTCTTTCTTCCTTCCTTCCTCTCTCTCTCCCTTTCTTTCTTTCTTTTTTTGCTGAGGAAGATTAGCCCTGAGCTAACATTTTTTGCCAATCTTCATCTTTTTTTTTTTGCTTAAGGAAAATTAGCCCTGAGCTAACATCTGTGCTAATCTTCCTCCACTCTATATGTGGGTTGCTGCTACAGCATGACTGACAAGTGGTAGAGGTCCACGCCTGGGATCCAAACCCGTGAACCTGGGCCACTGAAGCAGAGTGCACCAAACTTAACCATGACACCACAGGGCCAGCACCATCTCATTTATTTCTACTCCCCTACTAGAATGAATGACAGAATTGTGTTCAATGCCCAAGTGTCTCTTTTAGGGATGTTAATTTCAAATTCTGCATCTCTAAAACCTTCTTACTCTGTTACATTTCATTACAGAAACCAAAAAACTTCAGTACCAATAATCATTAAAAGCACTATGCTAAACAAAACTCACCTCTCTACTATTAAAGAACAAAAGCTTTTGGGAGGGGCCAATTTGACAGATATTGTCAGATTTAATGTGCATATCCTTTGACTTAGCAATTACACACCTAGGAATTTATTCCAATAATGTGAAACAGTGTGCAATGATATATGTTCAAGGATAATCACTGCAGCATTATTTATATTAGTGAAAATACTGGCGAAGATTTAAATGTCTGTCAATTTTAGATTAAATTAGTTTGATACATCCATTCAGTGGAATAGTATGCATCTATTTTAAAAGCATGAGGCAGATTTTTATATATATTTACGCAGAAAGATGATAATTTACAATTAAGTAAAAAAGGTAAGTTATAGAACTGTATGTACCGTAGGATCCCATTAGTTAATGAAGTGTGATTTATATAATTATCATATAAATAGGTAATATATTAATATTATACACACACAAACAACATATTTGGAAGAATATGAAATATATACCAAAGTGTTGATTATGGTTACCATTTGAGGGAGTGATATTTGCCTAGGAGAAGGGGTGGCTTTCAATATCTACTTTATATATCTGTGTATCATTTGAAATTTTTAAATGAAGATTAATTAAATCTTTTTTTTAAAGATTTGCCCCTGAGCTAATAACTGTTGGCAATCTTCCTTTTTTTTTTTTTCCTGCTTTTTTCTCCCCAAATCCTCCCAGTACATAGTTGTATATTTTTTTAGTTGTGAGCCCTTCTAGTTGTGGCATGTGGGACGCCGCCTCAACATGGCCTAATGAGTGGTGCCATGTCCGTGCCCAGGATCTGAACCAGTGAAACCCCGGGCTGCCAAAGGGGAGCGCAGGAACTTAATCACTCGGCCACAGGGCTGGCCCCAATTTAATATTTTTTAAATATCATTTAAGCATAAATGATAAACAAATAAATAAACTGCATTACATGTGACTGCTTAGGGCAAGTCTGAAACCAATTCAAAGACATCATAAATAAATATTTATTTGACTCAAAACACTCATCTATTGTTTTTCCTAGACTATTCTCCAGGTATTTCTAGATGCTATGTTTTTTCTGTTTACTTCATTAGAAAAAATTCATTTCTTCAGCCTCTCAGGGAGAGTGGCTAAGTATTACAGAAGCAAATGCTAACTGACTTGATTTTTAACTGCTAACCTTTATGAATATGATACCACTTCACATTTGTGTGTTCTCTTACCAATTTCAAACCATTTTCAAATACATTATCTCAGTTCCCAAAACAGTGCTGTGAGGTCAGTGGAGGGTTACCTAATTACCTCTAAGTTACAGATGAGAACACTGAGACTAAGAAAACTGAACAGCCTTTCTCAAGGTCATACAGTCATTAAGTGACAGAGCCAGAAATGGAACCCATGTCTTCTTACACTAGCGAAGTGCTCCCTTTCTCTACACCACCCTCTGTAAGGGGATGGATGGACCTCAGATGAAATAACATGGAGCCTCACCTCAGTTATAGACACCTCCATAAGACGAGTGATAGAGTCTTGATGGCTTACAATACCATAGAGCCAACTTTCCTCCCCTTCTGGCTGGTATACTTTGACCCTGTGACCTTGAACACTGTAGGGACCTAAAGGAGAGATCAGTCAGTATTTAATATTTTAATATTAAATTTAAAACATAAATAGTTTTTCCCAGTGACTTTTGTAAATTCTGTTTTTTTAAGAGATTCCTTGGAATCTCTCAGCACTGTGATTCCACCTTATCTCAATCTTCCAATTCTAGAAATAACATAGAGAAGAGAAAGGAAATTTAGAAATCAAAAACTACAGGTAGTATGAAAATCTACTCAGATCTATCTGACATATATATAAAAAGTGAGAGGTCAGTAAGTTGAATGTACTATTTTGTTAAGTGACCACAGGAATGATATATGACCATTTATACTCTGCTATCTGACTTTCAAGAACAGTAGGTGGAGAGTTCAATTTATGGGGTTTCCAGCCTCTGCACTATAATAGTCTGAACAAATATAGCACCTGTCTTCCTAGGAACACATAGTTTCAAAGATATTACTTTATCAGCAGGTAATGTTACCCTGCAATTTCAGTTGGCCAGCCAAGAAGGACAGTTTCTCTCTCCTGCATATCTTATACATTTGAGACTATATGGCTAAATCATTACTTATTTTAAATTATTATCTCTCAAAGCTATATTTAAGCTTAATTTTTCTATATATACTCATATACATCTCCACCTTTCATTCTGTCTGCTTGATCTTCTTCTCTCTGCTATTAATTTTTCCTCACATTTCTTTTTTCCTCCATACCTTTCCTTGATTATTAAACAGCCCCATTTTATCCTGATATTCTCCTTCCCTAAATAGGTTAGTTTTCCTACCTTTACCTGTTTAGATTTAGTTTGACAAGAGAGAATCAAGGACCCTATTTCACTGAAAATCATGATTATTATCACGAGGCTCAGAAGGAAAGAGGAATGGATGTACAACATGAAGGGAAGGACAAATGAAGCAATAATCTACCTTTGTGTAGAATCTTGGGCAAAATCTGTATCTGAACTGAAAAAAGCTAATAATTCTCTTTTTTGTTTTCATTCTTAAAAAATAACATGCTGTTAATGTGCATGAGTCTATGGACAACTTTCCTTATGAATCCACCTTGCACTCTTAGTTGTTATTTGCTGGTATTAACTGTCTTTAGAACTTGAGAAACTTACAGACAGTAAGCTCAACAAGGGCAGAGATTTTCTAGCTCATGGTTATATCCCTAGTATCTCAACATTGTGTCTGGTACAAGATTAGTCCTTAGTGAATAGTTCAGAAATGAAAAAAACAACAAAACTCAAGACAAAACTGTGTATTATGAAACGTAATACAAAGAGAAAACAGTGGTCTGAGTGAGAGCCTAATTTGCCAACCTATTCTAGAGATCCAGCTAACTGGAGATACTCTTGACTCTACATACAAAAAGAAGACAAGCACAAATGTTTAGAGTTGCATGGTATCCTCCTCATTCTATCACTTTCAACATTGACCACACACCTGACTCAAAATTCAGGGACAGAAGAATCCTGCTCCTACCTCGGCTGAATATCTCTTGTAGCTTTTGGTCACTGATCAAAGCATTAACTGTTTCTCTCAGTGCAGCGTGTTCCAAAAGAATCTGGTTTTGACTATCTGTTCCCATCTGGCAAAGATAAAAGAAGAAAACAACTGAATATTAAAATGAGTAGCAATAATATGTAACTAGATGAGAAAAATCGTACTCCTAAGGAGTTCTATAATAGCATTTGCCAAAGAATGTTCTGTAGGACCTTAATCTCATGAAATACTCTGCATAAAATAAGGATGATAGAATCAATTAGGTTTAGGAAATATTACATACTATATCTTTCTACATACAATAGGATATTAAAGGCTCTGAGAAGACACGTAGGAGAAAAAAATCTCTTAGGTCAGTGTTTCTCATACTTATTTGACCACAAAACATTTTATTCCAGGTAAATCTGTTTGTTTATTTTGATATTTATTCAACATTTACTGAGTGCCTACTCATATTCACAAAGATGAATAAAGCAAAGTTGCTGAGAGGGTGTGAGGCCTCATGAGAGAGGAAGACACATCAACAAAGAAATTTTCATTAATATTTCAGTTTAGGAAATACTGTTCTTGGCTGCCTCAGTAAGAGAGCAAAACTCTTAGAAGTCTCCTAATTTTTAACCTTTGGACAGTAACCCTTACAAGTGAGAAACAAATATTACTATTCATAAATTCTGAAACTCTAACTCAGATGCTAATTTGCTTAAATTACTAACTTATCCTTTTTCGTTGTAACTAAAGATATACATAAGCTCTTAAATATTTAATGTTGCTCAGAATCATCCCAAACTCCCAGCTTCCCTGCCACTGACATAAATGTAGGCCCCTTCAGACTCAAATTATAAAAGCAGCTACCTCTGGGAAGCCACCTCTTCTGAGACCCTTAGAATTGTGGTATTAAGTCATAAGCAGTTTTAGGGTGGGGTAGGGGTCTATAGAAGAGGAAAGAAGCCTCAGCCGCCAAGCCCACTTTTCAAGGGAACAGAGAAACTTTAAAAAGCATAGTGTATCACTGGGAGGAAGGACTTGTTTCAATGCTAAAACAAAAGGGGAAACACCATATATTTACAATCAACAAAGAAATTAGCAAGGCGAGAAATAAGCTTAGGACTAGAGTAAATGTTAAGTACCTGGAACAGATGTAACCCATTAGCATCCGACAGGAAACGAAGCTCTCGATCCAAAAGGTATTCAACTGGAACCACAGAACCCAAACCGAGTTTATCTACTAGGGGAGTGAAAGTCTGTGAAGTACAATGACAAGAACTTTATTAGAACTTGCAAAAGAACATATATAACAGTTCAACCAAATCTCTAACTTCAGAGAAAATATCCATTATTAATATATCTTTCACCTCAGTAAATACAGATAAACTAAAGCTTAAGTCCTTGGAAACATTCCCAACCAAGCACCTGCCCCTCAAATAATCACAGCAAGCAAACTAGAGCAGAAAGTCAGCTCAATACTTCTTATTTACAGCTAAAAAGGACAAGAAGAATGAGAAATTCCTCCTCCTCTCTAGGGATCTGACTAATCTTCTTGCCAGGCTTCAAGAGGACTAAAAGTACAGTAAATTCCCAGAATAAAGAGTTACACCATTATCATCTCTACAACTCCTGAAATCTCAGTGAGATTTCTAAAATAATCACTGGTATAAATATGCACGGATAAATTCATATTACTGTTTCACAAATAAATAGCCTACAAAAGTCACCCAGGGGACAACATCCATTTGAGCTTCTTCTAAAAGTTCAATTGGAAAGTGGCCTTAAAAACAAATGAAAAAAGACAGTTTAGTAATTGATGATATGTATAATCAATAGGTAAAAGAGATTTGTTCTGAGTATTATTTATTTAATTTGGTTAGCCACAGGAGAATTAAGATTTTAAAAAATGTAACCATTTATGCCTATACTTTGCTAATAGGATAGGTAGAAACAAATGGATATGCTCAGAATTAAACTTTATAGTATATTTTGTCTGATTTCAGAAAACAAAACTTAATAACAAGCAACAAAGGCAAAAATAAACATGTGGGACTACATCAAACTAAAAAGCTTCTGCATTGCAAAAGAAATGATCAATAAAATAAAAAGGCAACATAATGAATGGGAGTAAATATTTGCAAATCATACATAAGGAGTTAATAGCGAAATATACTAGGAACTCATACAACTCAATAGTAAAAGAATAAATTATCTTATTAAAAAATGGGAAAATCACCTGAATAGACATTTTTCCAAAGAAGATATACAAATGGGCAACAGGTAATGCAAATCAAAACCACAATGAGATATCACCTCACATCTGTTAGAATGGCTATCATCAAAGACAAAAGATAAGTACTGGAAAGGATATAGAGAGAAGGGAACCTCTGTGCACCATTGGTGGGAATGTAAATTGGTGCATCCACTATAGAAAGCAATATAGAGGTTTTTCAAAAAATTAAAAATAGGGGCCAGCCCCGTGGCTGAGTGGTTGAGTTCGCGTGCTCTGCTGTGGCAGTCCAGGGTTTCACTGGTTTGGATCCTGGCCACGGACATGGCGCCACTGGTCAGGCCATGCTGAGGCAGTGTCCCACATGCCACAACTGGAAGGACCGACAACTAAAATATACAACTATGTGCTGGGGGATTTGGGGAGAAAAAGCAGAAAAAAAAATTAAAAATAGAACTACTATATGAACCAGCAACCCCATTTTTGAGTATTTATCTGAAGGAAACGAAATCACTATCTTGAAGAGCTATCTGCAACTCCATGTTCACTGTAGCATTATTCACAATATCCAAGACATGGAAACAACCTAAGTGTCTGGTAATGGATGACTGGATAAAGAAAATGTGGTATGTACACACACACAGGAATATTATTCAGTCATTAAAAAGGAGGACCTCTCTGGGGCTGGCCCAGTGGCGTAGCGGTTAAGTGCACGTGCTCCTCTTTGGCAGCCTGAGGTTCGCCCGTTCAGATCCTGGGAGCGGACTCATGCATTGCTTATCAAGCCATGCTGTGACAGGCATCCCACATATAAAGTGGAGGAAGATGGGCATGGATATTAGCTCAGGGCCAATCTTCCTCAGCGAAAAAGAGGAGGATTAGCAATGAATGTTAGCTCAAGGCTAATCTTCCTCAAAAAAAAAAGTTAAAAAAAATTTAAAAAACAAAAAAAGGAGGAAATCTTGGAGTCAGCCCTGTGACTGAGTGGTTAAGTTTGTGCACTCCACTTCAGTGGCCTGGGGTTCGCTGGTTTGGATCCTGGGCGCAGACCTACACACCAATCATCAAGCCATGCTGTGGCAGCATCCCACATAGAAGAACCGAAATGACTTACAACTAGGATATACAACTATGTACCGGGGCTTTGAGGATTAAAAAAAAAAAAAGAGGAAGACTGGCAACAGATGTTAGCTCAGGGCCAATCTTCCTTACCAAAAAAGGAGGAAATCTTGCCATTTACAACATGGATAAACCTTGAGGGCATTATGGTAAGTGAAATAAGTCAGACAGGAAAAGACAAATACTGTATGATCTCACTTATATATGGAATCTAAAAAACTAAACACATAGATATAGAGAGTAAACTGGTGGTTGCCAGGGGAAGAGGGAGTGAGGGAAATGGATGAAAGTGGTCAAAGGGTACAAACTTCAGTTATAAGACGAGGAAGTTCTGGGCATGTAATGTACAGCATGGTGACTATAGGTAACAATACTCTGTTCATACTTGAAAATTGCTAAGAGAATAAATCTTAAACATTCTCACCACACACACAAAAAGGTAACTATGTGAATCAATGGATGTGTTAACTAACCTTACAGTGGCAATCATTTCACAATATATATGTATATCAAATCCTCATGTTGTACACAAACTTACACAATGTTATGTCAATTATATCTCAATAAAGCTGGGAAAAAAATAAAATAGAGTTCCTATGGAAAAAAAAGACCTTAAGGATTACAAACACTGTTTCATAACCTTACTGTGAGAAGAGACTACAGGTGAAAAAATTCTTTGGCAACAAAAAGTATCAAATATTATCTAATATAAAAAGTTTCAGAAGACACAGGAGAAAAGATCTCTCCCAATTTTTGCTTTGGTAACTTCAGAATAAAAGTGTGTTAAGGACAAATCATAGAGTTTGGGGAATTCTATAGAGTTCAGCTATTAGATAAATACCACAGTTACAGCGTCGAAGTAAAGCCCAAATAAGTTCCCAGCCAATCAGCGTCACTCACCAGGGCTGGCCACTGAGCAATGGAGACTCGAGCACCTTGGACAAGGACTGGGTCCTTCCGAGGTGCCCATACTAGAGACCCTTCCAGCAGGAGCACAATAACCTCTTCAGCATGAACTTTAACCCAGGAGTGTTGCTTCCAGTTACAGCCGTCAAACTCTACAAAGATCTGCAAGAAGAGATAAGGAACAGTTTGAAGGTCACATGTAGAAAAACCCCACACTCCAATGTATAAACAAACATAAACCCCCTGTTTTGAACAACTAGGAGAAATTCTGCTAACTTGTTTTTAGATTGTTTTAGTGGATTTTAATTAAAATCAATCTTACTTCAGAGCCAGGAAGCTGGTCTCAGCCCCATTCTGAACAGAACTAAGGGTGCATGAGGGACTCACAGTGAGTAAGTTTTAGCTGTGATTCTACTGAAATCTGCAGTTCTTTGTTTCCAGTTCACACCTATGCACACTGGCTGGGGGCATATATGTATAAGGCACTGTGCCAGGTTCAGGAATACAGAGAGGAATCGAGCACATTTCCTGGTCTCAAGGAGCTGATAGTCAAACAGGTAAGAAGAGAAATTTTTTACACTTCCACCGAAAATGACTGTGAACTCCTTTTATTAATTATTTTGAATAAGTGATATATGTACACGGTACAAAATTCAAAAAGATAAACACTGAAATAAAACAGTTGCCCTTCTAGTCCTGTGTGTGGATTTTTTAAGTACCACTGCCAGCAGTGATCTCATATCTGCTAGTAGAGGCATGCTGTCGTCACAACAATGCTTTGCTTCCTCCCAGAAGAGACACTCCACTTTTTGAGATATACTTAAGTAGACACTGTAGGGAGTTTTGAAAGCAATTCATATTAAATGAACCTACATTTTTCTAATAAATAGTATGCTTAGGTTTGGCTTTTCCATATAAATTCTGATTTCTGATCACGTTCAATCCAGCATAAAGAGCAAGACATATGCATATAGGTATCAATATTTAGAATGGATATGTCCAGTGCCTAAAATATAGCTGATGACAAAAGAAGGGCTTGAGTATTTATTTATATCCCACTTAACTTTCAAAGAATTTTAGTTGGCTTTTGGGAAACATATGCAATAAAATGATAAAATATAAGTTAAAAAATCAGGGCCAAGCAAACTACAACAGAAAGTCACTATCAAAGTTTGAAAACAGAAAACTTAAGCCGGCAATAAGGATCTATGCAGCTGTATGAGGTGATAAATTTGGCTCTGAGCTTCCTAAAGGCCAGTCTGAAAATAGAGAGGTCAGTTGCATAGTTCTCACTGTCTAAGAGGAAAACATAAAGCAATTACTCCAGGAAACAATGTTATTACAACCACTTGGCCCTATAAGAAATTTCTCACATGAAGCTTCCTAAGGCAATAATGAGTGATACAGGACAATGTCAGAATCAAACAGCAGTGACTCCCCAACTGGGAACCATGGAGTTACTAGGAAGATCTGGAAGTACTAGGGGCATCAAGCACTTCCTGTAGACTGAATACTAGAGGTCTTGTACATGTATGTATTATTATTTTTCAAATAAATGTAGATGATACAATAAATAAAATTCAAATCCACTAAAATTGTTACTGAATTCATAACAGCTTTTGTTGGTATCTATGTTCTCAGTCAGCATAAAATTATAGTTAGAACAATATGAAAATTCAGGATACTTATACTTGAAAAGTGTGGAACCACTGCTCAGTAGCCTAGCGTTAGGCTTCTTCTCTTCACAGGCAATAAATACTTATTAATTGAAGTACATTGCTGAAGTTATTCCAGAAAGAAAATTCATTATATAAAGCTCTAGTTTTATTATTTATAATATACCAAGTAAGCTTCATTTCTACTTAAAAAAAAAAGTGGCACAGTGTGGTGGCACAGCAGTGAAGTGCACACGTTCCCTTTTGGCAGCCAGGGTTCGCTGGTTCGGATCCTGGGTGCGGACATGGCACCGCTTGGCAAGCCATGCTGTGGTAGGTGTCCCACGTATAAAGCAGAGGAACATGGGCACGGATGTTAGCTCAGGGCTGGTCTTCCTCAGCAAAAAGAGGAGGATTGGCAGATGTTAGCTCAGGGCTGAGCTTCCTCAAAAAAAAAAAAGAAAGATGGGGAAACAAGGCTCAGAAAGAGGAAGGATGATTTTTACAGAGAACACTGAACTGCAATATGGCCTCATTCATATATATATATATATATACTCTAGGGGAATAAAACCCAATTTGCGTAACTTGCAGGTAACTGGAAAGACAGGTACTCAAACTTAACATTTAAGCGCAGACTCAGGCACCAAGAAAGGTAGTGGTAGCAGCAAAATGAACAAAGCTTGGGGCTTATGTCCTAGAAGGCTTGGATTTGAGTCTTAGTTCCACTCTCTAGTAACTGCAAAACTTGGGTAGGCCACTCTTCCCTCATCAGGTCTTGGTTTCCTCCCTTGTGATAAGACACAACAGTCTTACTTCACAGACTGGTTGTAAAAATTAAAGTAATAGATTCCAAAGCACTTTGGTCATTTGCAAAGCACTACTTGGGCAATAATACGCCATAAGATAAACAGAAATAAAGTAAAATAGAGTATGGGGGATGTTCAGAGGCAGGAGAGATCACTTCAGGTGTGTAGAGACTGATGCGGGCAGAGGCCAAGGAAAGCTCCAGTCAAGTTCCAGGATGGTCAGGAGCTATAGAACACTGTAGGGAAAGAGAGGAGATGAGGCTAAGAAGACTAAGAGTCAATGTGGAAGACCCTGAACACTGGGATAAAAAATTTAGGCTCCATGGGCCGGCAGGATGGCGCAGTGGTTAAGTTTGCACATTCCGCTTCAGCGGCCCAGGGTTCGCCAGTTCGGATCCCGGGTGCAGACATGGCACCACTTGGCACGCCATGCTGTGGTATGCGTCCCACATATAAAGTAGAGGAAGGTGGGCACAGATGTGAGCTCAGGGCGAGTCTTCCTCAGAAAATAGGGGAGGAGGATTGGTAGGAGTTAGCTCAGGGCTAGTCTTCCTCAAAAAGAAAAAAAAAAAAAAAAAATTAGGATTCCATCCAGCTGCCAAGCAGAGGGGTGTGTGTGTGTGTGTGTGTATGAGTGAGTGTGAGTGTGAGTGTGTGTGTGTGTGTGTGTGTGTGTATGTGCAATTGCCATTGAAAGGTTTCTACTCAAGGTCAAGACAGGAACAGAGCAGTTGGTTTTTGGAAAACTCAGCTAGCTAGCAGTGGATGTAGATGGGTTAGAGTTTGGGGGTGTGGGGAAGTAGGGGGTGTTTTTACATGACTAGAGTAGGAGTGACTAGGAAGGAAGAGAACTGTGCTTGTGAGAATCCAGGAGTCCTATCATCAAGCTTGATGACTGGCTGGATATAAAAGTAAGGGGAAATTCAAAATGAGTTGGATTTTGAACCAGAGACTGGGAGAATAGTAGTGCCCTTACATAACTGATGTCAGCAGGCGGCGATGGCTAGAGGACAGACAAGACCTAGCAAGCCATGGAAAGCAGCGTGTAGTGTTCAGTGGCCAGGCTGAGTCTGTCCCTGAGTGACACAGTACTCTATCCAGCATCACTTAGAACACCAGAGGTTGAGGATCCATGGTGACTTGACGGCTAGACGCCATGCTGCAGTTCTAATCTGCCAGACACTTTAAAAATCAATATATGAGTCACAAAATTCTAAGTCAAACCAATACACAAATACAAGAAGAACACTAAATGAAGTCATTGTATTAAAGCTGTGACTGTTTTTATTCTTTGTATAAGAACTTGAGCCTTTAAAAAGTTAATATTCAGGAATCCTATCATCACATATCTGAAAACATCAGGGAAAAGCTGAAATACTTGGGAGACAAATTTCACCTAATTTAAGGACAATTATCTCTTAACCTGCCTGAGCAAAGGATGCGGAATAAAGTGTTTAACCTGACAACAACCACTGTTATACATTCTGCGATCAAGCAACAGCTCCAAGATAACAATATGAATTTGTTTTGAAAGCAATATGGAATGTAGATACACATAAACATGTTCTTCCAACAATAAGGCTTATTTTTGCCCCTAGCACTGCGCTTTACCTCCTAGCTAGAGAAATGGAAGGAGTTAGAACATTTCAGGTCAAAGTACACAAAAAGTGAACTCTTAAAATGGTAGTGGCCAGGCCACAGGACAGGAAGAAGGGACATAAATTAACAAAAATCAATGGTAGTGGTTGGATTGAGTCAAAGATGACCAAGGCAGGTTGATAATCTGAACAGAACAGGACTAAAACAGTTTGAGTTGATTTTTTTTAAAAAGTCTGTAAAAAATTTCTACTATTAGAGTAAACATAGCAAAGAGTACTATACACACTACAGCTAGAACCCAAGGACAAAATGTAAGATATTTTATCAGTTAAGGAGAGTTAACGGTAAAACTCTTACTTTCACTTCAACATTCCTTTTATAGTCTATATGTGACTTATATTCATTTTCCTTATATTAAAATCAAATAAATTCGTTAAAAAATCAACTAAGTTCCCTTAAGTTTGATAAAATCAGATGGTAGTAATCTGAGTAATATAAGTCTTCAGGTTTATCACGTAATCATGTTTGAATTCTGGTTTTCCCCAAGACCATTCTTACTACAACTAATAAAATTATTTGCTTATCTACTCACTCAACAAAAATAGAACACCTCTTACATATACAAGTAGCACTTGCCAGGACCAAGAATATCAAAGTGAACAAGGTAGCACTTGGTAGGAAGGACTCACATCCTGGATGAGCCAACAGAGAAGTACAGCAATTATTACAGAGCTATGTAATAAAGGCAATAATAAAGATTTGCACATGCTGTATTAGGCTATAGAAGGCATTTGCCGTGGGAAACTAGAAAGGTTTCACAGAAGAGGTAGAAGTATACAAGCTGGGTCTTAAAGGACAAACTGCATTCTTCTGGCAGAGAAGGTAGGGAAAGACGTTCCAGCAGGTGTAAAGGCAGAGAAACATAAAGGCAGATTGAGTATCCTAGCAGGAGGAGAAGGCGGCTACTAAGAAAGCGGTAAAGGGCTCTGACTAGCATGTTAATGGATGACAAAGTGAAACCTGGTGGCAAAAGTGTCTTGTTTCGCCAACAGAGTGTTTTTTTGTTGGTTTGTTTTTAATGTGCATTTGAACATCTTTAGGCAGTGTCTGCACTCTCCAGTTGCCAATCCCCCCTACACCTTTTGGTCTGTCACCCAGCTGTTTCTCAGAAGCCTGGTCCCTGGACACATGTGAGTTTATGTTGCCTGCTACAGGCCTTGGGAGAGCCACTGAAAGTTTTAAAGGGGGGAGGGTCAAGACACAGTAAAATATGTTTTAGAAAGATAATGCCATCTGGGGAGAAAAACTTCTCAATATTCATTCTAAATAGGAAATCAAAATAGAAATTACAAAATATTTTATAATTAGGTGAAAGGCTAAACACACTTTGTTCATACTATGGAATAACGTAGACAAGTTTTAAAAAATGAGATATATCTGATAGACTAATGTAGGAAGATCTCCAAGATACACTATATGGAAAAAAGCAAGTTGCAGATTATTTTCTAGGGGGGTGGTGGGATAAGAAGGAGGATTGAGATAGGAAGGGAAATAATATTTTAGCTTTATCAGTAAGCATTTCTTTTTTTTCTTTAGAATATGTATTCATATATTACTTATATAATTTACATTTTTTTAAAAAGGAAAGAATTACCTTTGGGATCAGAATGGAAGAAAAATTACAGAGGGAAGAAACCGGAGGCAGGGAGACCAATTACAAAGCAATGATAACTCAGGAAAGAGATTAAAAAGTCCTAAACTAATAAGACTGCATGAATGGAAAGTGTCTTTGAGAAATTAGAGATAAAAATAATGGGATATGGTGGTGGTGAATTAGAGAGGGTAAGGGAAATGGAAGACTAACTCCCAAGGTTCCTAAATTTTCTTTTTCAATCTCCTACCTATCTTCTAAACAAAATATGAACTGTGTTACAAATGATCTTACAAAACTGTGGGATATCTTGACAGCCAAGGTGGGGAATGATGCATGTCTAGAATATTGCTGTTTTCAAACAAAAAATAATTTTCTCTCTATGGTTCCTTTGATCAAGAGAGAGTTTTCTAACAATTATTCCCAATTTTTTCCTACTTTCTAACATCCTCAATAAATTAAATGTTAAATACTTGAGTACCATACAGATAACCTGAATAAAAATTCAAGCATATATATACATATATATACACAGTGCTTTTAGGGGCTGTGGAATCAAAAAGATCTGGATTTGCATCCTAACTTCCCCATTCCTTAGCTATGTAGCCGGGAGCAAGTTACTTTAGCCTGTTTGAGCCTCACTTCCTTTGCCTATAAATAGGAACAGTAAGTACCTCAAAGGATTGTTGGTAGGATTAAATGAAATAAAAGCATAAAATGCCTAGCAGACCACAGGCTCCTGATAAAGATGCATTCCTTAAGCAAACTCATACTACTGTTCAGAGTATAAATTGATATGACTTAAAACAAGAAAAAAAAAAAGCTATATATCAAGAAACTTAAATATGTGCATACTCTGTGTCTCCATAATACCACTACTAGCAATAATACTGGGAAACAACCCTAAACACAGAAAAGACTTTATAAAAATGCTCATCACAGCATTACTGATAAAGCCTAAAATCTAAAACAATTTCAGTATCCAATGAAACGGAACAGTTAAATAAATTATCCAGCCAATAAAAATTATAAGATTTTCTTACAGAGCATTTATTGTTTTCCTTTCCGTTACAAAAGCAATACATTTTACATGTGGGAAATACAGAAGAGCACCATGAAAATTAAAATCACTCACAATACAAAAGAGTTTTAGTAATACAAGAAAATAATTTTTAAGAGACAAAGTAAAACTCAAAATTGAAAATACAGTACGAATTCACCTCTTAATTCTAAAAAAAGATTAGAAGAAAATGTATCAAAATATAAACAACAGTTTCTAACGTGTTGTGACACTACAGAGGCTATTTTATTATTATTATTAAAATAATTTCTAAATTTTGTATAATAGGCACACATTACTTAAGAATCAGAAAAATAAAACATCTAATGCTTCCAATCTAACAATCCAGATGTAAATCACAATACCTATGGACAATGTACCTTGGACTGGGGTCCCAAATATGACTCCAATAATGTCAAGACAAAAAACTTAATAGTGAGTCCATATCAATAAAAATATATAAAAGAGGGGCTGGCCCCGTGGCCGAGTGGTTAAGTTCGCGCGCTCCGCTGCAGGCGGCCCAGTGTTTCGTTGGTTCGAATCCTGGGCGCGGACATGGCACTGCTCGTCAGACCACGCTGAGGCAGCGTCCCACATGCCACAACTAGAGGAACCCACAACGAAGAATACACAACTATGTACCGGGGGGCTTTGGGGAGAAAAAGGAAAAAATAAAGTCTTAAAAAAAAAAAAATATATATATATAAAAGAAAAAAACTTAAACATCAATTATAAATACCTTATAACAGGGGGGGTCATAGAGTAGAAATTCCACAATACATCAGAAGTGAAAGTTAACCTAAAACTGGCTTCTAAATATTCTACTTTTTAAGATAGGGCAGTCAGAGAAGGCCTTTTAAAATAATAGAAAAATGCATGTGTTCCTTGTTATTGATGAACTTACAATCTAGTAGGGGAGATGAGCTATACATCGTTATATATCTATAAGAAAAACTGTGATAAATATTCCAAAAGAGGTATCTACAAAATGCTAAAAGAACAAAGAAAAAAATAACATGCCAGGGATTCAGAAAGGCTTTATAGATGTGGAAGAACCTAGAATGCCCAGGCTTTCTTTTCTCTTTATAGGATTTTGATGGATGACAACATTAAAAGTAAAGGGTAGGGCCAGCCCTGGTGGCCTAGTGGTTAAATTTGGTGCACTCTGCTTTGGGGTCCCAGGTTTGGTTCCCAGGTGTAGACCTACATCACTCTGTTAGCAGCCATGCTGTGCTGGAGGCCCACATGCTAAAAAACGAGAGGAAGACTGGCATGGATGTTAGCTCAGGGTGAATCTTCCTCAGGGGGGGAAAAAAAAAAGCAAAGGGTAAAGGGGGAACAAAGCAATGGAAGATCACCAAAGCAGGGCTGCTTGCTGTAAATACCCTTTAGGCAACATCCAATTTTCCCTGTCTTGATTCTTTGCACACCAAGGATTCTTCTTATTTGCAATTTGGTCTCTTGAGTAGACCAGGAGGGGGCTCTGTGCAGATCTCCGGATAGGTATATCTCCCACTGTAAATTAATAACCTTACATGTGGATTTACAAATCAGCCTCCTGAGAGTTTGGTTAGTGAGAATCAGTCCCCTCGAGCCTGATTACCCTTGAAGAGACACACAAAAAACGGAGTTTCTGTCCTTGCAAAACCGAGAGAGGTCACACTATATGAGTCACTACTAAACAATCAGGCAGGTTTTACCCATCTCCAGAACAAGGATAAAAGACACTTTGGCAATAGGGATAGTGGGGTGGGGAGAGCTTAAAAACAACCAATCTGTCAAAGGCAGTGGAAAACTGAGAAGCAGCAACAGGTGTTGTGTCCCCCAGGCCTCTTGGAAGCAAAGCCTACTGGAACCCACCCCAGCTGTTGTTGAGAAAATCAGTAACAGAAAATGCTATTTACTTAGCCACCATTTAGGAGAGTGGAGGGGAAACTAAATCAACCAGAACAAGCTGGGGATGAGAACTAGGCAAGTGAGTACCAAAGACGAGAATGAAGCCTTGGAAGGTGAGGACTTAATGAAGCAACTCTTAGAAATAAACGGGTAATTAAGAGAAAAGATCTGACTGTGTAATAGAGAGAGGAGGCTGGACAAAATGACCAGTATATAATGTGATCACTGGTGGACATACTGCACAGCCCTGAAATAAATAGAATGCAAAGACAAATTAAGATAGAGCTAATAAAAATTACACACACACATAAACACATAAAGTAAGACAAACTTAAAAAAAAACTATAGGAAGCACTTGAATGCCTAAAAAACTCAAAGGTGGCTCAGTGTTTCAAAAATAGACCTTCTGCTTTAAGAGGGGAGTTAAGATGAAAAGTATGCTTAGAAGTATGCTCACACTTAAATGTTATATATTCTTTTGTACAATCTCATTTTTTTTTTAAAGATTTTATGCCTCGGCGTGGTCTGATGAGCGGTGCCATGTCTGTGCCCAGGATTCGAACCGGGGAAACCCTGCGCTGCTGCAGCAGAGCGGGCGAACTTAACCACTCGGCCAAGGGGCTGGCCCCCTGTGCAATCTCATTTTTATACAAAGTTCTCTAAACCGTACACTGGAAAACATATTCTATTTTAAAGTATATCATGAGGTATCATGATATCACTCAGACTTTTATTTAACTTTTGGAATTATAAGCAAGAAAAGGATACTTAAGGATAATCATTAAAAGCCATAAACCCCTTGGGGCTGGCCTTGTGACCAAGTGGTTAAAGTTCCGTGCGCTCTGCTCCAGCGGCCCAGGATTCACGGGTTCGGATCCAGGGTGCGGACCTACGCCACTTCTCAGTCAGGTTGTGGAGGCATCCCACATCCAAAGTAGAAGAAGACTAGCACAGATGTTAGCTCAGGGAGGATCTTCCACACACACACACACACACACACACACACACACACACAGCCATAAACTCCTATTTCAATTAGGGCTGAAGTTCTATGTTTGTTTGAACGTAGGTTGAGAATGAATAAATAATGGATGGTACACTGGAAATATGGTAATATCCTGGACCTGACTATAATTATTATATTATCTAGAAACAAAGTAGAGAGGTATTTTAAAGTCCACCTAACCTGAAACAGAGGGGAAAGGTAGGAGGAGGAGGAGGTAAAGAAATAAGGCAGATACGCTTTCACCCCTCTTGGAAGACTCCCAGATAGAAGAAACATGGTATTAGCCCAGACACTGTTACAATTATTACATTATCTCAAATCAAAGGAAAAGAGTATGTTAGAGTCCACCTTTCCCTCAGATAAAGATGAAAGATTAAAGGGTAAAAAAATAAGGCAGATACGCTTTCATTCCTCTTGCAAGTTCTGGACAGCTGAGATAGCTAAGACACACATTGAAAAAAAAAAAACCAATACTACTAAAAGCATCATTCAATTCTATCATACAGCAAGAAACGGATGGTTTAAAGTTGGTGCTGCCACAATTGGTTACTCAGTAGGAAAAAAGTTAGATCCCCCTACCTCAATGCCATTTACAAAAATATTCCAGATGGACCAAAGATCTAATGGTAAAAATACATGAAAATATTGAAAGAAAATTTGAAGCATATTTATATTATATAGGCTCAAGATGGGGAAGCCATTCCCAAGCAAATAAACCCAGAAGCCATTAAGAAAAGTCTAAGGGATCTGATGATATAAAAATTTTATTTTTCTGTATGGCAAAGCAACCCACAAACAAAGTCAAAAGACAAATGAGAGAAAATAATTGCAACACGCTTGACAGGTAAAAGGGTTAATATCCCTAACATGCACAGAACTTGTACAGAGTGATAAGACAACTTCCATTTTTTTCAAATAGGCATAAAAGAAATGTAAAAGGCCAATAAACACAGAAAAAAGACTAGTCATGAAAATGCTAGACACTATTTCTCACCCATACATTGCCAAAAATGACAAAGAATGATGACACTAGTGATGGCAAGGGTGAGGGGAAACATGCACTTTGTGTATCACTGCTGGTGGGAGTATGAAATGCTACAATCTTATTAGAAAATAACCTGGCATTACCTAATCAAATAAAAATACACATACTCCTTAACCCAACAACCTCACTCATGGATGGCTAAACCAGAGAAATAAAATCACAATTACATAAAAATATATGGGGCCGGGCCTCGTGGTGTAGTGGTTAAATTTGCACACTCCTCTTTGGCAGTGCAGGGTTTGCTGATCCCAGGCACAGACCTACACACCACTCATCAAGCCATGCTGTGGCAGCATCCCACGTACAAAATAGAAGACGACTGGCATAGACGTTAGCTCAGTGACAATCTTCCTCACCAAAAATAAAACAAACAAACAAACAAACAAATAAATAAATATATATATATATATATGTACAAGTACATTAACTGCAGCATTGTTTGTAGTGCCAAAAACTTTTAAACAAGAATGTCCACCATAAGGGGAAATGACTGAATAAATTATGGTACATCCATTCCATGAAATATAACTTAGTTATCTAAAAGGATGAGTAAGATCTATAGGTACTGATGCACACGGTATAATGTTAAATGGAAAAAAGAAAAAAGCAGGCTGCAGATATTGTGCAGTATGATATCATTTGCTTAAAAAAAGCAACCTTTTGTATATGGATGAATGTTTTAATATTTTTTGTTTTGTACCAGTATTAAGAAAGATGAGCAAAGCCTTCTTTGCTAAGTGGGAGCTGGTGAAGGATGGAGTTTTGGTTGTTTGACATTTCGCAAAATGTAAGTTTTTCTTTTATAACAAAAAAAAAGGAAAATCCATGTTTTTTTGGTCTGTTTGTTTTATCTACCATACCTACATATGTGAAGGTCCCAAGGGCTCTGCAACTTATATAGACCAATAACGATTCAGGAACACAAAGAGGACATTGAGTTAGAAAAGAAGAGTTAGAGATAAATGCATGAAACTCCATTAAATTAATTTGCAATAAGACTTTTTTAAAAAAACAGGCCTATTCTAAAATACAAATAAAGCTCAATTCCATGAGAGAGAAAAAGGCTGTTTTTCTATTCCTACTTCATCTAAAAATCTCAGTAGTTACTTGTCAGCATAGCTTTGATGAAGATGGCCACCTATCAAACCCTTATCAACCAAAACTCCCAGTCAACAGGATCCTGACTTCTCTTTGTCCATATTTCATCTTAAGGTAGCACATGGCTTTGGTACTGTTTTCAAAAAAAAGGGTTCATAAAAAGGGATCAGGACTATATTTTGAAAGATTTCTAGATCAAAAAGTATTTAGAAAGAGGATATTAATGGAGCCTACAATTGAGAAGTGTTTTCAATCACTTCAAAAACTCATTCATCCAACCCTCAATTACTCATCCTTAACAGGGGGCGCCCTGCTATGCATTACTCAAAGCCAAGCACGCCTGAAAACATCTTAAACATAACTGAATGAAAATCTGCCCAATCACAGGCCAGCTGCTTGCAAACTCCACCCTTGAGTACAGGAAGAACACTTTTGATTGGGAGACGGTTGTGTTTACTACGGTGTGTGGTGCAAATTGGAAATGCCCACATGCCTAGGGTCCAAAGGAAATCTCTAATGAAAAAGGAAAACAAACGGCTAGTTCTGATCCTATACTAGTCACTGTCATTAACAGAACCTCACCATAGCAAGAGCAATTCTTGAGCAATTTTGCAAGCTGGTGAAAAATTCTAAAGGCTCTAAAAGTTTTGTTGCGGCCGTTTTCTCAACTGTGTCCCTTGACAGACATACAAGACAAGCTAAGTGTATTCTCAAAACCCAAATCTGTCTTTGCTTCTGTATGTACACAGGTCTATGCAAGACCTCAACACAGTTGTAATGAACATTTTGCTTTAATTTCCAAGAATCCCTGCAACTTTTCACTTGGTTTGAGAAACCAATTCCACGGACCCAGTAGTAAAATTATTCAGTATTTAGCTTAGTAGGTGTCCAGCATCTCAGAGAGCTTCAAAAACCTCTGCCCTTAGGGAGTCCAGCAAACAACAAAGTGAATGGGTAGCCATTTCAGGTGCACAGCACATTAGCAATTCATTTGATGGAAACAACTAGAATAGAAAATTCCAACTGAAAAGCTAGGACAGACTAGGCCTTTGGTTAAATTATGCACATAACGGTGGATCTTAACTATGTTTTGCATTCAAGGGGGTAGAGTAAATTATTGGATCTGAGAAGGACACCTCTCCTCATCCCTACCTAGAAAGCAATCTTCTAAAGAAAGCGCAGAGGACTTTAAATCCAAATCCCGTTCTTAATCATCTTCCTCACTCCCCTATATTCCTGATATCTTTTTACAAATTCGCCCCCCGCCCAAGCCTCATAAATGTCCAAGCAGCCTTTTCTTATAGAGCATGGAGAAGGATCAAATCAAGCGAACTTAAGTAGCAGAAGCAACGCCTAAGACAGCCATAAACCAAACAACCCATAAAGCTTGCATGGGGGCGGGGGGTAAAGGGGTTTAACACCATTGATCAATAGGCAGAAAAATGAATAACAGAAACCTACAATATTACTACTAAATCTCACAAAATGCGTTCCCGTTTATAGCGAAGAAAATATCTGCAGAAGCAAGTTCATCAAGAAAATTTACCTTCTGCCTGCTGATCTATTACATTCCAAAAGAATCCCCCTAATTTCATAGCCCTATCTCAACAGAGAAGCTAGGGCCGCTATCAGAATGAGGAACTAAAAGAGCCCTGCCAAAGCTCAAAGACAATATTCTGCCGCCACATTAACAAAAATAACACACCGTGGTCCCGAAGGCTAGTTAAGTTCTATTACTGAACAACTTTAATCACAAAATACACCAAGGCAAGTAGTCAAACGCGGCTGAGCCCCAACACAAAGTTTCAAAACAAAACCTCTCCCAAGGTTGGGGGAGTAGCCGAGCTGGGAGCAAAAAAGCACCACCCAGCAGCCCCACTCGGCTGCTAGGACAGATCCCAAACTTATCAAAAACAGCCACAACTGCAGCTCCTGTCACCCAGAAGCGCAAAGAGAGAGAGGAGCCCGAGAGAGTCCCGAGAGCTGGCCTTTCTGGAGACCGCCAGGCCGAGCCCGGCTCAGACAAGGAGGAAGTAACCAGATAAAAAAGCCCCAGCAGCTCCAAGTGCAGCCTCTGTGCCTCCCACAATTGCCCACATTCCCGCCCCACTCGGGGCTCCCGGAGGAAGGGAACAGGGCGCAGGTCTCCTGGGAGAGGCTGGGGACTACAGGTCCGCGTCTTCCAGGGAGCAGCGGCAGCACCGGCCGAACTCTGAGGGGCCCCGGAGCCCAGGGTTCGGGAGCCTGCTCCGAAAGCGTGTTTGGGGGGAGACGCTGAAAAAGGGGTCGCTCAGGAGGCGGGGCCTGCCGGGTGGAGGCAGCAGCCCCTGGCCGCCCCCCCGGAGGAAACGGGGCGCGCACCCCGACGCGGAAGCCATGCCGGCCAGAGCTCGAGGTGCTGAAGAGCCGGCGGGGGGCGCTGAGGAGATCTGGGGGCGCGGAACTGGGTCACCCCCACCCCACTGCCCCCTCACAAAGGCCCCCGGGGAGGCCGCCCGCAGGCCCCACAGCCCCGGCCTCGAGTGCCCGCCTCGGCCGCCACTCACCGCTAGGTCCTGGGGCACCGCCCCGCTCATGGCCCGCACCGTGCCGGCCCGCCAGGCCCGAGTGCGCAGCGCAGGCCCCGGATCTCCGCCTGCCGCCGCCGCCGCTGCCGCGGGGACCGAGGCTGAGGCCGAGGCCGCGGTGTCCGCGAACAGAAGCAGCAGCCGCTTGCCCACCGGGGAGGCCGCCGCGTCCGCCATCGCCAGGGCCGGCCGGACCCGCGCTCCCGCCCTCCGCCTCCCACCACCTCCGCCGCCGAGCGCCCGATCCTCCCGCAAGGCCTCCCTCCGCACCACCCGCGGCCGTGACTCCCCCCCCCCCCCCCCCCAACAGCCACCACCAACCACCGGCGCCGCGCAGCGCCCCCCGTGGCCGGGAGCGGAGCCGCAGCCCGGGCCCCGCACAGCGCCCCCCGTGCTCCGGAGCGGGGCGGCAGCTCCGGGCCCCTCGCAGCGCTCCGCCCCAACCTCCCCGGGGCCTGCAGTGCCCCCTGCGGCAGGGAGGGGAATTGCAGTTTCGGCCGGGGTAGGGAAGTGGGCGGGTCCTTCAGTCCCCCATGGCACCATCCTGGTCCCAACCTTTCTTCAGGGGGTCCCATATCTGAGGAAGCTTTAGCTTACCCTCTTAAGACGAAATACTTTTACGGTCATCGGGGCTGTGGGGCAAGGCACCTAGCGAGCGGATGTTTCGAGCTTAGAAGTTAGCGCCCCAATACTCTGTTGATTTCTTATCCCAAAAATAATCTGATACCTTTCCTGTCGTTATCTTTTAGGAAACGTTCTCCCCATTGGTCCTTGGGATACAGTATCTTTCTTCTCACTGGCCTATAACATGGTACCACCCCATTCTATACTACCAGTACTTCATAGATTCCCTTCCAATTGACCAATGTGTTACATCCATTGAATATGATAATGCCATTCTTTGCATTGGCTGAAAGCCAACATACCTCCAACATCTTGGTATTTTGACTTAAACACGTAGAGCTCCTCTTCCCCTTCCAAGCGGGCCAATGTTATTAAGTCAGATGTTTCTCAATTCAACTTTTAGGGGAATTGGAAAGAGACCAGAAGTAGAGATTCCTTTCTGTGGTTCAATAGCATCTCACCTTACCACTGAAGTGGTGGGGCTGTGGGCCAAGAACCCCACTACTCCTATCTGAATTCATTTAATACAGGCATGGGAGATCGATAGCTCCTGTTAGAAAAGGGGCTGTAGAGAAGGGGAGATACTGAATTTTTTTGCCTGGATTGTTATTCACACCAGGCAATTGGAAACCTCGATCATTAACATCGGTAATGTCAGAGACTAGCACAGGTTCCATGGTCTTATGGACACAGAGACTGAATATATATGGGAGCAGACACAAACCAGAAAGATAAAGGGTCTAGTAATAATCCAAGATTGTTACCCTAAAAGTAGCAATTTCTTTCATTGATCTGACCTACAGACTGGAAAAAGCAGCAGCTCGTTCTTTCTCCAAGACTTAGGCGCTTACCCAGTAATCTGTTCACAACCTCGTCTTTACCTTTGACCTACTTTTCTTGTAGCAAATGATGGGGGCAAAAGGGGACCAACTATTGACTTCAATAAAAATACAAAACATCTAGAGAAATCATTCTAGAACTAACCCTGTGGAGCACCAAGGAAACATTTCCTCGGACTATTTCTCTCCCTATTCCTTGGAATTTCTATCTCCTATAGCCAACCTGAGGCCTGACTCAATGTTTTTCTGAAGCACCAAGAAACACCTCTTACAGCACCTGGCCCACAAGTTGTGGTTGGTAGTGGGGAAACAAGGGTGAACCCATACAGGACCCAGCTGCCTTGCAGCTTTTCTACCAAAATTCACTGCTGGCATTTTCTCCTATATGGAGCTCTAACTACTGCCCATGTCCAAAGCTGGCTTCTCACAGTACCAGAGACAGAAATGTGCCTAAGCTTAGGTATGGGAAGGCAAAGATGGAAATTCATTCAACAGAGAAGGCAGGCACTTTTCATATGCCAGTAACTTTTCTAAGTGTTGGCGACACAACACTGAATGAAACAAAACCTTTGCCCTCATGGAGTTTATATTCTTTCCTGTACTAGTGGGACTTTAGGAATGGAAAATGAAATCACATTTCGCCTCACAGAAAATAAACAGTAGAAAAGCCCAACAAAAAAATTGAACAGAAAGGGAAAAAAATTGGGGGTCAGGGGAGAGAAGTCATTTTAGATGTCCAAACTACCTCTGCTCAAACAGTAGGCAAAACAGCAGTTTTAAGGAAAGAAAAAACCTACAATTCTGAGCTTCTTTAACCACACACCATTGCCCTACCCCCTTCAAAGCTCCTCCTTTGTTTCCAGGGCAGGTGACAACTCCCACTCTTTTCAGAGTGTATTTTCATCCCCTCAAACGTTCCTGCTCCAGGTAGTCAAGCCAATCCTGTCTTCTTGCACACTTCATTGGTATTCAACGATGAGAACTACCAATTTGAATCAAGAAACTGGGACGGAGGCTAAGCAACTTGACTCTTCTTGCCACCTGGCAAGTCAGCACCACAACTGGTAAAGAAAGGCTATGCCTTAAGGACAGAGGCTTCTGCCTAGATCTCTAAGCAACTACCCTTCACCCACACACATTGGAAGAATGCTAACATAGGGAGAAGAATGGGTGAAATAGAAAGATCTAAAGGGAGAGAATAAGCCACACAGCTTCTTTCAGCAAACGAACATTCCAAATTGAAGCATCAGGGAAAATACCACCTTCTAGGGGAAAAGAGAAGCTCTGCTGCTAGGATAATTTTCCAAAAGCAGTATTTTTAGGATGGAGAAATTGCCTAGATCTTTGGAATCTGAATTTTGATGACTAAATCTCCATCTCTCCAGGACATAACATGTGCAAACTCTTAAAATAAGAGATTCCTGGTCAAGTCTCCCATCCTGCCTTCTCCCCACTTCCCAAAGCCTACAAACCAATCTAGACAAGTTCCTGACTACACCATCAAGCATTTCTCAGAATGTATTAATACAGGCATACCTCGTTTTATTGCACTTGGCAGATACTGCGTTTTTTACAAGACCCTCCACCAAAAAGAGTATGACTTGCTGAAGGCTCAGATGATGGTTAACATATCTTGGCAATAAAGTATTTTTAAATTATGTACATTGTTTTTTAATTTTTTTTTTTTTGAGGAAGATTAGTCCTGAGCTAACTGCTGCCAATCCTCTTTTTGCTGAGGAAGACTGGCCCTGAGCTAACATCCATGCCCATCTTCCTCTACTTTATACGTGGGACGCCTACCACAGCATGGCTTGCCAAGCGGTGCCATGTCTGCACCCAGGATCTGAACCGGCGAACCACAGGCTGCCGAAGCAGAACGTGTGAACTTAACCACTGCGCCACCGGGCCGGCCCCAAACATTGTTTTTTAGACATAATGCGATTGAACACTTAAGAGACTACAGTATAGTGTAAACATAACTTTCTTATGCACTGGAAAACAAAAAAATTTGTGTGATTTGCTTTATTGCAGTGGCCTGAAACCGCACCTACAATATCTCCAATGTATGCCTGTACTTAACTTCAGCCTGGTGGAAGTGAGAGTGACGGCAGGGAAAAGGAGATGGGTATAAGTACCAGGGAAATAAACCAAATCAGACTGCCAGAAATAACCAAGGCCTTAACAGAAACCCAGGCCATGGGATATGACTGCTGTGGCTGCAAACAGCCTAGGGACCAGATACTGCCCTCAAAGGGCAAAGGCCCAGCCTTGTCCTAGAGGAAGGGGTGGAAGAGTTAGGCAGCCTTCTCCCTGCTTCCTCCTTGCCTTTCTTT